>NC_083416.1:1086399-1386399 GCF_020745735.1 Hemiscyllium ocellatum
TGGTCATCCTTTCTGGGTGCCCTGTGCACCCACCTGATGTTAATCACGGCACAACATGGGTAAACCCTCCCTGGAGCAGACACTTCGGCATCCAGCCGGGACTGGGCCTTGCTTGTTACACGCCACTGACAACAGTTAAAAGACATTTGGATAAGTTCATGAATAGGAATGGTTTGGAGAGTTGTGGGCCAAACGCAGGCAGGTGGGACTGGTTTAGTTTGGGAACATGGTGGTCATGGATTGTTTGGACCGAAGGCTCTGTTACGTTGCTGCAGGACTTTATGACTTCTATGCAGTAGTGAGCCCAAAGGCATGTAGCACTTGCTCACATAGAACTTAGTTGGGAGGAGGATCTTAATTGGGAGGAGGGCCTTAATTCTGGCAAACTGGCCTGTTAATGAGCCTGTACGACATGTAACCACATGGAAGAGGATCTCCTGATGCTTGCTGCCAGGAAGCCCAATTCACCTTAAAAGTTCCAAGAATGTAATTACAAACTGTCATCCAGCAATTTGGAAACTGCCTTTTCGGCCGCTTGCACAATTAATCTCCCCACGTCTTCCTGCTTCCCACTCCCAAGAGCAGCACAAGATTCCACACTGTATCAGCTGTCCCTTCTGGAAGAGATGGACTGGCAAATACAGTTGGAACACCTGGATTTCCTGTCATTAAAACTTCAACCACAGTCTTTCTGGGATCCAGCACCGTCCAGGCAACATTAAAAATGGAAATTAATGTAATCAAGTAATTCGTCAAAACAATAAAAACAAATGAAGGACTGGAGGGGCACATATTCTGATTTCTTATTCACTGGAGGAATGCTTTTGAGGGAAATAGACAAGGTCTTTTTCCTGGAGTCGGGGAGTCCAGAATGAGAGTGCATATGTTCAGGGTGAGAGGGGAAAGATATAAAAGAGACCTAAGAGGCAACTTTTTCACACAGAAGGTGGTGCGTGTATCAAAAGAGCTGCCAGAGGAAGTGGTGGAGGCTGGTAAATGAGTAGGAAGGGTTTAGAGGTATATGGGCCAGGTGCAGGCAAATGGGACTGATTAATTTAGGATATCTGGTCGGCATGGACAAGTTGGACTGAAGGGTATGTTTCCATGCTGTACATCTCTATGACTCTTTCAGGATAGAGGGACAAATCTTACGATGTGATTCAAATGATTACTTTTCATTAAGCAACATTAACCTTGAAACTTATCTTGCTTCAAACGAGAATATCGATTGATCCTGTTACATTTATGGAACAGGCGATAAAACCTCCTGCTTCCAATTCCATACCTTTTCAAAAAGCAGAAACTTGTGTGTTCATGGTTTGAACACCATTCCCAATGTTTCCCTATCTCATCCAATGACTGCTCCTTATGTGTAAGCATAAACAGTGGATGCTACAAGACTATCCAAAAAGTAGAGTACAGCAACTGAACCTGATTCTTGTTTCTTTTACTTCAGATGCATTTTTCTTGCAAAGGTCTTTGACAAACAATTTGGAGCAGGGTTCCTGATTAACGTTTCCCCTCCCTGGGAGTCTAGTGCAAAAGCATCTGAAAGGAGAAAAACTAATTCAGCACAAAGTAGCCACCCTGTCCCACCCAAATGTCATGTCTCCATTCCTTTGTTTTCTTCCTCATGTCTATCCCATATTCCATTGACCCATCTTTGTTGCACTTTCTGTTGTATGGATCTGAATCATTGGAATTCCGGCCCAAAAATGCTTCCTCTTTCCATCTCTCTTTCTCCCTTTAAAGAAATCCCTTAAATTTGTCTCTTTTACCAAAACTAAGTTTGGCATAAATCCTTAACAGAGAAAAAAAAAGTGGGATATGGGATGGGATGAGCCAGCAGACACCCACACAAAAGGCAAGCCATGTACTGCCTTCAGTCATACACATTCAGTCAGTTAGAAACTCAGAAAAACCCCAGAGACAGCACATACATATCAGTGTGAGGATGTAATGTTAGAGGCATCTGTTTCTCATCTATGTAATGGTACATGTTGTTTGAGTATGACAATATAGTACAATATAGTACAGCATGACAATTCAGAGATGTACCTTTACCATAAGTCCATAAGACATTGGAGTGGAAGTGAGGCCATTCGGCCCATTGAGTCCACTCCGCCATTCAATCATGACTGATGGGCATTTCAACTCCACTTACCAGCATTCTCCCGGTAGCCCTTAATTCCTCGTGACATCAAGAATCTATCAATCTCTGCCTTGAAGACATTTAGCGTCCTGGCCTCCACTGCACTCTGCGGCAATGAATTCCACAGGCCCACCACTCTCTGGCTGAAGAAACGTCTCCGCATTTCTGTTCTGAATTGACCCCCTCTAATTCTAAGGCTGTGTCCACGGGTCCTAGACTCCTCGCCTAATGGAAACAATTTCCTAGCATCCACCCTTTACACCTTTGGGTGGCACGGTGGCTCAGTGGTTAGCAAGGGTTTGATTCCCACCTTGGGCGACTGTCTGCCTGGAGTTTGCACATGCTCCCCACGCCTGCATGGGTTTCCTCCCACAATCCAAAGATGTGCGGGTCAGGTGAATTGGCCATGCTAAATTACCCATAGTTTTAGGTGCATTAGTCAGAGGGAAATGGGTCTGGGTGGGTTACTCTTCGAAGGGTCGATGTGGACTTGTTGGGCTGAAGGGCCTGTTTCCACACTGTAGGGTATCTAATCTAATTTAACCAGCAGCTCTGTATCAATAGATAGAACATAGAACGTTACAGCGCAGTACAGGCCCTTCGGCCCTCGATGTTGCACTGACCTGTGAAACCAATCTGAAGCCTATCTAACCTACACTATTCCATTCTCATCCGTATATCTATCCAATGACCATTTAAATGCCCTGAAAGTTGATGAGTCTACTACTGTTACAGGCAGGGCATTCCACGCCCCTACTACTCTCTGAATAAAGAAACTACCTGTAACATCTGTCCTATATCTATCACCCCTCAGTTTAAAGCTATGTCCCCTTGTGCTAGCCATCACCATCAGTGGAAAAAGGCTCTCACTGTCCACCCTATCTAACCCTCTGATTATCTTATATGTCTCAATTAAGTCACCTCTCAACCTTCTTCTCTCTAACAAAAACAGCCTCAAGTCCCTCAGCCTTTCCTCATAAGACCGTCCCTCCATAACCAGGCAACATCCTGGTAAATCTCCTCTGCACCCTTTCCAATGCTTCCACATCTTTCCTATAATGCAGTGACTAGAACTGTATGCAATATTCCAAGTGTGGCCGTACCAGAGTTTTATACAACTGCAACATGACCTAGTGGCTCTGAAGCCCAAGCCTGTACCAATAAAAGCTAACACACCATATGCCTTCTTATCAACTCTATCAATCTGGGTGGCAACTTTTAGGGATCTATGTGCCTGGACACAGAGATCTCTCTGCTCATCTACACTCCCAAGAATCTTACCATTAGCCCAGTACTCTGCACTCCTGTTACTCCTTCCAAGGTGAATCACATCACATTTGTCCGCGCTAAACTCCATTTGCCACCTCCCAGCCCTACACTTTACTCAAAACTGAAGTAAGGCTCACTGGTCTATAATTTCCAGGGTTGTCTCTACTCCCTTCTTGAACAAGGAGACAACATTTGCTATCCTCCAGTCTTTTGGCACTATTCCTGTAGATAATGACGACATAAAGATCAAGGCCAAAGACTCTGCAATCTCCTCCCTAGCTTCCCAGAGAATTCTAGGATAAATTCCATCCGGTCCAGGGGACTTATCTATTTTTACACTCTCCAGAATTGCTAACACCTCCTCTTTGTGTACTTCAACCCCATCTAGTCTCATAGCCTCTATCTCAGTATTCTCCTCGACAACATTGTCTTTTTCCAGTGTGAATACTGACAAAAAATATTCATTTAGTGCTACCCCTACCTCCTCTGACTCTATGCACAACTTCCCACTAGTCATTCTTTTAATCCTGATATATCTATAGAAAGTTTGAGGGTTTTCCTTGATCCAATCTGCCAACTACTTCTCATGTCCCCTCCTGGCTCTTAGCTCTCTCTTTAGTCTTTCCTGGCTAACTTGTAACTCTCAAGTGCCCTAACTGAGCCTTCACATCTCATCCTAACATAATCCTTCTTCTTCCTCTTGACAAGATATTCAACTTCTTTAGTAAACCACCGCTCCTTCGCTCGACCACTTCCTCCCTGCCTGACAGGTACAAACTGATCAAGGACACGCAGTAGAAGATAAATGGTGCCTGGAGAACAAAGAAAGCTGATTCTAATACTGCTACTAGAACAAAGCATTTCCATCACTGTATCAGTTCTGCATTGAAATGTCAGCCGAGAATGCTCTCCTTAAGTATTGGTTAGGTTTGAATGCATAATGTGCTGCCTGAGAGCTGACAGTGCTACCACTGAATAAAGCTGCCCCTGATTAGCTGTGCCATTGTTCAGAAGCCTAACAAAAACAGGGGGTACATGGTAGAACATTCCAATCAGTAGCAATTAATAAATGTTCATCAAATTGCACTGATCTTCATCTTTTGAAAGCATCCAGAACCCACTTCAATGTATTTTTGCTAATTAAATGCTAAAAAAAAGCAATTTAATCTAAGCAACTTTGAATTAGAAATAATCAGCTGTTAAACGGTTATGGTCTTTCTTAAATCAGTCTGAGTGCTGGGTGAGCTCATATGATCTTTGCTTTTGTTTTCTGATCAGTTTGTTTGAGAGGAAGATTTGCATCCCCTTGAAGTGCAGCTGGTGGTGAAACTCTGACCTGCCCAAGGAACTGTAGGCTGCCGGGCAAGTGATTCCGTACATCCTTTTAAAATGTAACTTTCTCATGGGAAAGCCAAAGTGACGTGGACATTTCTCACACGATTCTGTGTGTGATGTTTTCTTAAGGACTTGGATGTTTGAGGAAGGGAGCATCTCCCTCCTCTCTGAAAATGGAAATCTCTCCTTGTTGTTCCAAAGACCAATGTAGCAGAAATATTGTAATTATCCTTCCAGCCGGTGAGCAATTACATCAGGACAAAGTTACACCCTCCGCAACAAAGGGATAGTATGTATAGCTTAGCCTACTCTTCCATATTCAGAGTCACTCAATCGAAAGTGATCCAATTGCTCAAATTTTTTAAAGCATTAAATTCCCATTTCTGGATTTATTTGCAATATAACTCAAATTATTGTGTGAACAACTTTGACTTTCAGCAGTTCTGCAAATTGCAAACCATTCTGTGCACAATGATAATAAATCTCAGTCAGAGTTATTACGACTGGATAGATGCTCCTCGTGTTCCCTCCAATTTTCTGACAGGCTGCGCAGGTCTCTGGAGGAGAAAGTGAGGACTGCAGATGCTGGAGTATCAGAGCTGAAAATGTGTTGCTGGAAAAGTGCAGCAGGTCAGGCAGCATCCAAGGAGCAGGAGAATCAATGTTTCTTGGGTATTAGCCCTTCTTCAGGAATGAGGAGAGTGTGCTGAGCAGGCTAAGATAAAAGGTAGGGAGGAGGGACTTGGGAGAGGGGCGTTGGAAGGAAGTTGGGGTAGTCAAGAGCATCCTGCTCCTTGGATGCTGCCTGACCTGCTGCGCTTTTCCAGCAACACATTTTCAGCTCAATCACTCCTGGAACCAGAATTCAGTGCAGTGAGTGATGTGCCAATGTCTATCATTGTGCATGGAAGTGCAGAGCTGCTGATGCACACATACAGTGGCGCAGCTCAGAGAGAACATTGCTGTGCAGGTCCACCAACAACAACCCACTGTCAGCTGACAGCAACTTTTAATAAATACATCTTTCTTAACAACTAAATAAAAAAAAGTCCAAACGACTTACTTTGGTCAATACTCTCCTTGGTGATAGAGAATTTAGGAATTATCAAAGATTATGTTAAGTCTGGCAGATCTTTACCAGCCCTGCTCCAACAATTTAGAATAGCAATTTATTGGCACATACATTTTTATGAAAAAAAGTTTAACAGTTTTATAAGTCGCCATACCCTGGCACCTAATGACACCAACATAAAAAAGAAGAGAAAGGAAGTTAAAGTTCATCAAAGGTCAATGAATGGCGGCTGGTACGCTGAAAAACCAGGCCGAGACCACCCAGGACCGGGCCGAGACCACCCAGGACTGGACCGAGACCACTGACCAGGACCGGGCCGAGACCGCTGACCAGGACTGGGCCGAGACCACTGACCAGGACTGGGCCGAGACCACTGACCAGGACCGGGCCGAGACCACCCAGGACCGGGCCGAGACCACCCAGGACCGGGCCGAGACCACTGACCAGGACCGGGCCGAGACCACCACCCAGGACTGGGCCGAGACCACCACCCGGGACTGGACCGAGACCACTGACCAGGACCGGGCTGAGACCACCAAGCTTGGCTGTTGGATGAGCTGCAAATTGCCACAAAAGCAAAGAAGAGATCTCTGCGCCAGGACGAGATGTTCATACCAGGCTCATGGAAAACCCAGAAGAAGCCAAAAAGGACCAACGTGACAGGACAGGAACACCACTCCAGGCCAACACTGACCCTCCTGGACAGGAGCACCACTCCAGGCCAACACTGACCCTCCTGGACAGGAACACCACTCCAGGCCAACACTGACCCTCCTGGACAGGAGCACCACTCCAGGCCAACACTGACCCTCCTGGACAGGAACACCACTCCAGGCCAACACTGACCCTCCTGGACAGCAACCCCACTCCAGGCCAACACTGACCCTCCTGGACAGGAACCCCACTCCAGGCCAACACTGACCCTCATGGACAGAAACCTCACTCCAGGCCAACACTGACCCTCCTGGACAGGAGCACCACTCCAGGCCAACACTGACCTGCCTGGACAGGAGCACCACTCCAGGCTGACACTGTCCCTCCTGGACAGGAACACCACTCCAGGCCAACACTGACCCTCCTGGACAGGAACACCACTCCAGGTCAACACTAACCTGCCTGGACAGGAACACCACTCCAGGCCAACACTGACCCTCCTGGACAGGAACCCCACTCCAGGCCAACACTGACCCTCATGGACAGGAACCTCACTCCAGGCCAACACTGACCCTCCTGGACAGGAGCACCACTCCAGGCCAACACTGACCTGCCTGGACAGGAACACCACTCCAGGTCAACACTGACCCTCCTGGACAAGTGTCTCTCTTGTATTTTGATGCTCAAAGCAAAATTTGACCAGACACAGTGCATTATTAATTCTATTTTGCTGTTTTGGCTCTGTAGCTCACAGTTGACTCATTGTCTTTGACGAATGGATGGGGTATCTGCATTGTTTGGACAATTCATTGACGAAAGTTAGAAACTGCCAAAGCCACATAACTAGCCTTTGGCAATTTGGTTTACGAATTACTCCCTGTATCTCACAAATATATCTGTTGGTTTCTGCGCTTTGGCAAATTTTTGTATCCATCTTTAGGATAAACCCTGATGCTCCCCAGCAGTGAAGCTAAATCTAGAACTTTGTCAAATGTCTTTTGGAAACCTCACTACAGCCAATCAGCTTAACATCATTGATGGGATGATGTTGGAAATGTGTGTTTTGCAAGTTATGGACTAACACTGAGAGCTAACATGGACTTGTTTTGTCTGACTAACTTGATCAAATTATTTGACGTAACAAAGAAAATTGATCAAGTTAATGCAACACATGTTGTCCACAAGGGTTTTCAGAAGGAATTTGACCAAACACCACATAAGATATTTGTTAAGAAGATGGTGATTTATGGACAGAAGGAAGAATCTGTATGAAGATAATGTAAGGGAGCACGAGTTCCTGTGGGGAGGATCTGAGTTATTTGGAAAATTATCAACAAATAAAATTATAAAGAAATTCAAAATTCAAAACCAGACTTCAGAATATCTTAAAAATAGAGAATTATATATTAGATAGAAGTTTTAATAATTCCATTTCAGGAGTCTTACTCAAAGTGTATTACTAGGATCGCACCAAATCCACATCGATCCATTTAAAAGGAAGAATTGATAGGTTGAAAAGTTGAATTGAGTAATTAAACAGGTTACCCACACAAATTAGTCTGGATGTTGTGTGAAAATTAGAAAGGAAATTTCAAAACTAAGGTGGCTTTACACAAATCACCAGCTATCAGATTGCTCGACAAAACGAAGTGGTGGTCTGAAAGAAAATTGTCGTATGTCCTCAAAGAGGAACTCCTAATGTTGTGATGAATTAAAAGGTCAAATAAATAGTCATATTGTAGTCATATTTAATCAATTTTTCAAAATAGCATGGAATATAGAATTTATTAAAGAGTGATTGCAAATTATGCAATGAATTATAGAATCCCTACAGTGCAGATAGAGGTTAAATCATCGTCCATACCCACATTCACCACGGCTAATCCACCTCGCCTGCACAGTCCTGGCCACTATGGAACAATTTAGCATGGCCAATTCTCCCTAACCTGCACATCACGGTGGGCTCAGTGGTTAGCACTGCTGCCTCACAGAATCAGGGTCCCGGGTTCGATTCCAGCCTTGGGTGACTGTCTGTGTGGGTTCCCTCCCACAGTCCAAAGATGTCCATGCTAAATTACCCATAGTGTTAGGTTCATTAGTCAAAGGGAAATGTGTCTGGGTGGGTTACTCTTTGAAGGGTCAGCATGGACTTGTTGGGCCAAATGGCTTGTTTCCACACTGTAGGGAATCTAATCTTTGGATTGTGGGAGGAAATCCACGCAGAGACAGGGAGAATGTGAAAACTCCAAAGAGACAGTCCCCCTAGAGTGGAATCAAACCGGGGTCCCTGGTGCTGTGAGGCAACAGTGCTAACCACATCACCCATCATTATCATTTTCTGGCCTTTCTTTTGAATTGTTATTTCTGATTTATTAAGAAAAGAGAGGAATCCGAACCATCTAATTGTGTTAATTGGATATTAAATACCTAGGAGTTAAATGCAAAGAGGTATTAGTAATTTATGGTGGCTCTGTATTAAAATTAACCTAAAGAAGAGCCAACCAGAAGGAGGAGAAGAGTGTCTTTAATTGAAGAAACAAGCCTATTATGAAGAAATAATGAAGCTCTTCCTAAGTATTTTGGTTTCTTAATTTGATATCTTAACAGTGAAAATCAGTTTTCATCCACTGTACAGTGTCAGAAAGAATGGTCTCTCCTGCTCTGGGATCTGACCTGAAATTTATTCTCTGGCAGTTGGTTCTTGTGTTGGCGCTACAGAAAACCTTCCCGAATTTTGCAACTTTGCCAGGAAAGGCACTTGATGTTTATATCTTCTATTTCTTTGACACTGGTCGACCCAATCAGTTTAACTTGAAAGATTTCAATTGGAAGTGACAATTTATTACTGTGGCCTACCACCTTAAAGTACTCCGTCCTTTTGAAGGAGCAACACTTTCGATGTTAATGTCTTGTTCCTGTCACCAAGCAGACATTGACCAACGGCAGTGACTGCACCTTTGACCTTCCCACTCTGGTTTCTTGTAGGTGCTCTGGGCGCTGTCCCACCTTCATGCTGAGGTGTTCCTCGGTCTATGAACATTCCTCTTGCATCTGAAGTATGAATGAAAGACTTTAGTGACCTCTTTACATTTTGCAGTTTCTTCATAAACCCTTTGTCTTAAAATACCTTCAGCCCAGCAGGAACACATTGACTTTAATTTTAACTGGTGTTTTGAGGGGCTTGACATCTGAGGATGAAATGGCAGGATCCACATGGATGTGTTGAATGGTCAGCATTGGAAACTTAGATTGAAAGTAGAGAGTAAGCTATCTGATTTTGAAGGTATCATGTGCAAATATAAATCCTTCTTTATTAGATTCTTGCACATAGAATTCTTAGAAAAGTGATCAATAGTGAACTTAATGTTTTTCTCTCCCTAATGATTCCATGCCAGCACAGAAGGCCTGAAGCCTATTTAGAGCTGCAAGAATAAAGGAGAGAAATAGATGTCAGGGGTGGCTCAGTGGTTAGCACTGATGTCTCACAGTGCCAGGGGCCTGGGTTTGATTCCAGCCTCGGGCAACTGTCTGTGTGGAGTTTGCACATTCTCCCAGTATCTGCGTGGGTTTCCTCCGGGTGCTCCGGTTTCCTCCCACAGTCCAAAGATGTGCAGGTCAGGTGAATTGGTCATGCTCAATTGCCCCTAGTGTTCAGGGATGTGTAGGTTAGGTGCATTGGTTAGGGGTAGATATAGGGTAGGAGAGAATGGGTCTGGATGGGTTAACCTTCAGAAGGTCAGTGTGGACTTGTTGGTTTGGAGAGCCTGTTTCCACAGTGTAAGGGCTCTATTAAAAAAGATGTTGCTGGAGAAACAGAAAGAAATATTGAGAGAGGAAAAGCAAGAAGGCATGGCCAAGCAAGATGTGAAAAAGAGAGTGCAGCAGGAACAGAAGCAAATAATGTAAAAAAGTGTCACTGGACCCAAAACACTAGCTTCACTTTTTTTTCTAAAGATGCTGCCAGAACTGTTGAACCTCTCACGAGTGAGGTCATCACTCAATTCAACACGATGGGATACAATAAAATAAACAAGGAAAACCAATAAATTAGCACTTCATGTATCAACGCATCAACAGCTCTTTTACTTAACAAAGTACATTCAGTTAGGGATATCCACAGGCACAAAGTCCTTAATAGCTCAAATATGATGGGCTGGAATTTCTGCTGTTACTGTTTCTTCAGATGATTGGAGAGCCTCTAGAAAGTTGGAATTATGGAATTAGTTTGGGAGAATTCTGCAGAATTCCTGACATATTTCTTTAAATCCAGCTGCTGGGATTCTGTCACCTTCAATGACGAAGCACTGGAGTGTAGTCAGGAAGAAAGTGAAGCAGGACGCTAATTTGGATCAGCCTCATTGATATTTTCTGCAGATTCTCCATATAAAAGGTATTTCTGACCCATTCTAATGGGGCCACCCTTTGTTCCGAATTGAAAAGAAGCAAAGCTGAACCTACCGTGGGGAGAATTTGCATAAAATTAATTTTTAACTAATCCCTTACCACTGGAGCTGTGTTAGTCAATCTATTTTACAGCAATTAAAAATCACACAACACCAGGTTATAGTCCAACAGGTTTAATTAGAAGCACTAGCTTTCGGAGCAACGCTCCTTCATCAGGTGGTTGTGGAGGACACAATTATAAGACACAGAATTTATAGCAAAAGTTTACAGTGTGATGTAACTGAAATTATACATTGAAAAATACCTTGATAGTTTGTTGAGTCATTCATCTGTTCGAATACCATGATAGTTTCACTTCGTTCATATATATCATCCCAGTCCAACACCGGCATCTCCAAATCATGTTTTACAGCAGTTTTTCTGACTTGACACACACCAGTTCCTGCTTTTATGTGAACACCTGATCTCTAGATATCCTCTTCCATCAGTGACACACATAATTGATCAGATGGTTGTATAACAGAATTACTAGCCGTTACCCTGGAGGGATCAATAACTCGATAACACGACCAACGTGGTAACCCGATGCCCTCTCTAACCCCTGCTGATCTGGAAGGGGAACTGTTTCCAAGCTGCCCTGACATGTGACTCTTTCCAGATGGCATTTAGTTTGGAAATGAAACCAAAAAGTATTTATGCCTGAATATCGAATGTGTCAGATGGTGGCTGGTGCAATAGAGAGTGAGAATCTCCGTGCACAGGCACCTCTTATTAAAACACACAAGTTTGGCTTCACCTTACTTTAGACTCTTTTCGCTGAACCCATTCAAAGTGATGGTGAAGTCATTATTATTGACCTCAATCCCTTGGAGAGCTGGAAGAGGGCCACATCCCTTTTATAGGGAAGCTGCTAAATTCAGTGCCCAAGGGTGTGAGGGGCAGCAGGCCTTCCCTAGCGTCAAGGAGCACAGGCAGAGTTCGCAGCTGCTGTGAGGCGTCAGTCGGTCGGAGACTGATTAGATTAGATTCCCTACAGTGCAGAAACAGTCCCTTCAGCCCAACAAGTCCACACCAACCCTCCAAAGAGTAACCCGTCCACTCCTATTTCCCTCTGACTAATGCACCTAACACTTTGGGCAATTTAGCATGGCCAATTCACCTGGCCTGCGGGAGGAAACCCACGCAGACACTGGGAGAATGTGCAAACTTTACACAGACAATCACCCAAGGCTGGAATCGAACCTGGGACCGTGAGGCAGCAGTGCTAACCACTGAGCCACCGTGCTGCTCTAAATGTTGACTGACGATGTTGTACCCTGCAAAGGCCTGAATGTGAGGATGAACCCAAGGTGGGGACTTGAGGAAGGAGAATTGGGGGAGGGGTGTCTGCAAGAGGGGTGGAGGTCACTCTGAACAACTCCATCCCACCCCAGTGCCACACTACTTGACCAAGCGCTGAGTTCATTCCAATGTAGGAGCCCCCACACCCAGGTTTGCTTGTCATGTTCTTCCCTCTCTGTTGGGTTCACGCCAGCAGTGTTGGATGAGACCCTTAAGGAAGTGTTAATAACTGTCCATTTAACGTCCCCAGTCAGTGGCGGTGGGAAGGCCATCCATGGGTTAATCCAGGTGGGTCCTCTGTCCCCCTCCCCACCCCCTCCCCTGTTAAGCATCGAACCAAACTCACCAGTGTGCAGACATTACATTCTGCCATTTTTGATTGATTAGTTTAGTTATGTCTCTTTTGACTTCACCTTTTTACTCAGTCTATCATTTCACATCTATCTTTATATGTCCTTGCTAAAAAAATGTGAAATAATAATTTAATATTTCTGATTGCAGTAATTTTTTTTTGCCTGACTGGCGATGTGTTGATTCCCACCATATGTTGGTATAACAGCATGAACCACTTTTTCTGACATGCCCCTTATCCTTAATTGGATCTTTCTACTACACCTGTAAAATATTTTATTATTTTCTGTTATGTTCCTTGGTCACTTAATTTACTGTTTTTACTCCTCTCCTCATCACTTCATATTCTCTCTTATTGTTCATTCCTCTGCCGTCTATGGACTTAAAAAGTGTGCTTCCTCCCTCGATATTCATTTAATTTATCCACAGAGTTTCATTCGTGTTTGCTTGGTTCTTGCTTTTTAGCAGAATTTTTCATAGACTCCTTACAGCACAGAAAGAGGCCACTTGACTTTTTGAGTCTGCCCCAGAACTCCAAAGACATCCCACAACAGGCCGACCCTATCTCCATAATTCCACATTTCCCATGGCTAATCCACCTATCCTGCGCACCCCTAGTCACTACAAACAATTTAGCATGGCCAATCTATCTAACCTACACATCTTTAGACCAGGGAGGAAACTAGGACACCCAGCGGAATCCCTCGGAGATGCCAGGAGAGGATGCAAACTCCACACAGACTGTCACCAAGGCTGGAAGTGAACCCAGGTTCCTGGCTCTGGGAGGCAGTAACCCTACACACCATGCCAACCAACATTTTCGTTTCCACTCTTGAACACCAGTTTAAATCTTTCCCTTTGTTGTTCTATGTCATTGTTTGTCAATATTGATGTACAGAGTTGAGAGTGTGGCACTGGAAAAGCACAGCAGGTCAGGCAGCATCCAAGGAGCAGGAGAATCGACGTGACATTTTGGGCATAAGCCCTTCATCAGGAATGAGGCTTGTGTGTCGGGGGGCTGAGAGATAAATGGGAGAGAGTGGGGTTGGGAGGAGGTAGCTGAGAATGTGATAGGTAGATGAAGGTGGAGGAGAGAGTGATAGGTCAGAGAGGAGGGTGGAGCAGATAGATGGGAAAGGTGATGGACAGGTCAGGAGGGCTAAGCCGAGTAAGACTGGGATAAGGTGGGGGGGGAGGGGAAATGAGGAAACTGGTGAAACCCACATTGATCCCGTGTGGTTGCAGGGTCCTCCAGGCTTCGGGTGGTGAGGGTTTGGCGATGGAGGAGGCCCAGGACCTGCATGTCCCTGGGGGAGGGGGAGGGGGAGTTAAAGTGTTCAGCCACAGGGTTGATTGGTGCAGGTGTCCCAGAAATGTTCTCTGAAATGATGTGTAAGTAGGTATCCTGTTTCCCCGATGTAGAGGAGACAACATTGGGTGTAACGGATGCAGTAGATGACATTGGAGGAGGTACAGGTAAATTGGATGTGGAAGCATCCTTTGGGGCCTTGGACAGAGGTGAGAGGAGAGGTGTGGCACAGGTTTTGCATTTCCTGTGGTGGCGGGGGAAGCTGCTGGGAGGGAGGGGCGTGGGCTGGTGGGAGGTGTGGATCTGACGAGGGAGTCACAGAGGGAATGGCTGCGGTGGTAGGGGATGGTACTGGGAGTGGGGTGTGGGCTGGTGGGGAGTGTGTGCTCATTTTCTCCCAATATTGATGTTCAGTTTTTTGTCCTAAACATTATTTGCAGTCACTCAAATTCACTTTTCCTCCATTATATTAGACAGTCCATTTTCCTTCTTGTCCTTGGAAACATATGGAGTTAATAGAGAGCATCGTCGGTAAGGTCAGATCTCCTGAAACTGGAAGAGACAATGTTCTGATGGAATCGTGTTGGATCATTGTGTTGACAGATCATAAATGTTCATTAGTTTACACGAGGTCATTTCCCAGTCCTTATCTGAGGAAAACATCCAGTACTGGCTGTGATGTTCATACATCTATGATGACCTCACTTGACAATGACTGCACTGAGCATAACCTCAAAGTAATCTCCACTTCCGCACTGAGCCAGCTGGAGTCTAAGCGCTGCTCAAAACCACATGCAGAGTTCATGTCAGACTCAGTTTTCCTTGACATTTTACACAGGCCTGCCATTGCACCATGTATTCCAGGCTATATACTTACCAATCTGCTGTTAAAAAGAAAACAGAGTAATGCAGATGCTGGAAATCAGAAATAAAAAAATGAAATTTCTGGAAAAGCACAGCAGGTCTGGCAGCATCTTTGGAGAGAAAGCAGAGTTAATGTTTCAGGCGTCTCTTGTTGCCAGGCCAATTTAAAAGCATGTCATTCAGACAAACTCAAGTTGAAAGCTTGTAACTGCATTAACCTGTAACTACCTTGGCTGCAGGCCAGTCTCGTGCAGCACCTCACTGTATGCACATCTCAGCTTGGCAATCGAACCCGGGTCCCTGGCACTGTCAGGCAGTAATGCTAACCCAACATTTTTGCTTCCATTCCTGAACACTAGTTTAAATGTTAACCTTTGTTGTTCTACACCATTGCTTACACAATCACTGCGCCCACCATCATCTCCTGGAACTGGGTGTCCAGATGGAAGGCATCTGGCCTCTCAAATGTATCAGGAACATGAGATCATGCACTAGCTTTGTGCTTCGTGGCCTGAGGCTGTGATTTTTAAGGTCGGCTGTGATTAGTTCTGCTTCACAAAGATGACTATTTTCAATCTGCAATGACCAATGACATGGGACAGATTGCTTGTGATCAGGATTTGTATCCCCCACAGTCGCACAGTGCCTGCACTCCACGTACACCATGCTGTGATTATAGATGATTGCATCTTTTATTCTGTAAGTCCACGAATGATAGGGTTGTCCCTTGGAGGACCATCCATCACTCAGATGTGATTCCAGGACAGGAAACAAACATTGACACTGCCCATTCTGCGAGTAAATGCAGCATCTTCCATTCACTGTTCGCAATTAGGAGTCAAGGGAAAGTGGAGAGTAGAGTGTGCTTGGGGCACAGTGAGTGAGTGACAGACTCAGCCTGGTAATCCAGCCCTCCACTCCCCCGAACCTCCATTTCCCTTTCTTCTGGCTCTCCCTAGGCAGTGTATCCTCCACTGACCACCCAGGATTACAACTCTACCTTTCATCCTTCCTCCTGAGCCCCATCTTATGTTTGGTTCTACAAACAGACAAGATGCACCAACCCTGGGTGTTGCTAACTGCCAATAACCCCAGACCACAGTATCCAATAGACAATAGGTGCAGGAGTAGGCCATTCTGCCCTTCGAGCCTGATCCACTGTCCCTCCTCCCATTTGCTGAATTTTCTCTCTTCCTGAATTCCCTACTTCCCTGCCATAGCTGTGTCCCTTGATTTCCTTCTGGGAATTTATTTTGTCTACCCCTCTGGACTGATTATGGCCTATCCTGCCTCCGACTGATGGCTGACCAGACCATGACGGATCTCCAAGCAGATCCCGGAAAGATGTTCCGTGAATCCCCTGATTGTGTGCATGGATCTTCAACACTGACTGTGACCCATTCCTTGGACAACTGACTATGTCCAAGCCCTGACGCAGATCGCAGCCACTGCCCATGACTGACCGCACCCTGACTGACTGCACCCTGACTGACCCCACCCTGACTGTCAGCACCCTGACTGACCCCACCCTGACTGACCGCAGCCTGACTGACCGCACCCTGACTGACCGCAGCATGACTGATTGCACCCTGGCTGACCTCAGCCTGACTGACCGCAGCCTGACTGACCCCACCCTGACTGACCGCACCCTGACTGACCGCACCCTGGTTGACCGCACCCTGGTTGATCACAGTCTGACTGACCCCACCCTGACTGACCACACCCTGACTGACCTCAGCCTGACTGACCGCAGCCTGACTGACCGCACCCTGACTGATCACAGCCTGACTGATCACAGCCTGACTGACCTCACCCTGACTGACCCCACCCTCACTGACCGCACCCTCACTGACCGCACCCTCACTGACCGCACCCTCACTGACTGCAGCCTGGCTGACCACACCCTGACTGACCGCACCTAACTGACTGCACCCTGACTGACCGCACCCTGACTGACCGCACTCTAACTGACCCCACCCTGACTGACCGCACCCTGACTGACCGCAGCCTGACATACCGCAGCCTGACTGACCCCACCCTGACTGACTGCACCCTGACTGACCCCACCCTGACTGACCGTAGCCATAGAGTTATAGAGATGTACAGCATGGAAACAGACCCTTCGGTCCAACCCGTCCATGCTGACCAGATATCCCAACCCAATCTAGTCCCACTTGCCAGCACCCGGCCCCTATCCCTCCAAATCCTTCCTATTCATATATCCATCCAAATGGCAATTGTACCAGCCTCCACCACATCCTCTGGCAGCTCATTCCATACACGTACCACCCTCTGCGTGAAAAAGATGCCCCTTAGGTCTCTTTTATACCTTTCCCCTCTAGTTCTGGACTCTCCGACCCCAGGGAATAGACTTTGACTATTTATCCTATCCATGCCCCTCATAATTTGTAAACCTCTATGAGGTCACCCCTCAGCCTCTGATGCTCCAGGGAAAACAGCCCCAGCCTATTCAGCCTCTCCCTGTAGCTCAGATCCTCCAACCCTGGCAACATCCTTGTAAATCTTTTCTGAACCCTTTCATGTTTCACAACATCTTTCAGATAGGAGGGAGACCAGAATTGCATGCAATATTCCAACAGTGGCCTAACCAATGTCCTGTACAGCCACAACATGACCTCCCAACTCCTGTACTCAATACACTGACCAATAAAGGAAAGCATACCAAACACCTTCTTCACTATCCTATCTACCTGTGACTCCACTTTCAAGGAGCTATGAACCTGCACTCCAAGGTCTCTTTGTTCAGCAACATTCCCTAGGACCTTACCATTAAGTGTATAAGTCCTGCTAAGATTTGCTTTCCCAAAATGCAGCACCTTGCATTTATCTGAATTAAACTCCATCTGCCACTTCTCAGCCCATTGGCCCATCTGGTTCAGGTCCTGTTGTAATCTAAGGTAACCCTCTTCGCTGTCCACTACACCTCCAATTTTGGTGTCATCTGCAAACTTACTAACTGTACCTCTTATGCTCACATCCAAATCATTTATGTAAATGACAAAAAGTAGAGGGCCCAGCACCGATCCTTGTGGCACTCCAGTGGTCCCAGGCCTCCAGTCTGAAAAACAACCCTCCACCACCACCCTCTGTCTTCTACCTTTGAGCCAGTTCTGAATCAAATGGCTAGTTCTCCCTGTATTCCATGAGATCTAACCTTGCTAATCAGTCTCCCATGGGGAACCTTGTCGAACACCTTACTGAAGTCCATATAGATCACATCTACCGCTCTGCCCTCATCAATCCTCTTTGTTTCTTCTTCAAAAAACTTAATCAAGTTTGTGAGACATGATTTCCCACGCACAAAGCCATGTTGACTATCCTGAATCAGTCCTTCCCTTTCCAAATACATGTACATCCTGTCCCTCAGGATTCCCACCAACAACTTGCCCACCACCGAGGTCAGGCTAACTGGTCTATAGTTCCCTGGCTTGTCTTTACCGCCCTTCTTAAACAGTGGCACCATGTTTGCCAACCTCTAGTTTTCTGGCACCTCACCTGCGACTATCAATGATACAAATATCTCAGCAAGAGGCCCAGAAATCACTTCTCTAGCTTCCCAAAGCGTTCTCGGGTACACCTGATCAGGTCCTGCCTGACTGACCCCACCCTGACTGACCGCACCCTGACTGACCGCACCCTGACTGACAACCCCCTGACCGACAGCACCCTGACCGACAGCACCCTGACTGACTGCAGCCATAGAGTCATAGAGATGTACAGCATGGAAACAGACCCTTCGGTCCAACCCGTCCATGCCGACCAGATATCCCAAACCAATCTAGCCCCACCTACCAGCACCCGGCCCATATTCCTCCAAACCCTTCCTATTCATATACCCATCCAAATGCCTCTTAAATGTTGCAATTATGCCAGTCTCCATCACTTCCTCTGGCAGCTCATTCCACACAAGTGCCACCCTCTGTGTGAAAAAGTTGCCCCTTAGGTCACTTTTATATCTTTCCCCTCTCACCCTAAATCTATGCCCTCTAGTTCTGGACTCCACAACCCCAGGGAAAAGACTTTGCCTATTTATCCTATCCATGCCCCTCATAGTTTTGTAAACCTCTATAATGTCACCCCTCAGCCTCTGACACTCCAGGGAAAACAGCCCCAGCCTGTTCAGCCTCTCCCTGTATCTCAGATCCTCCAACCCTGGCAACATCCTTGTAAATCTTTTCTGAATCCTTTCAAGTTTCACAACATCTTTCCGATAGGAAGGAGACCAAAATTGCACGCAATATTCCAACAGTGGCCTAACCAATGTCCTGTACAGCCGCAACATGACCTCCAACTCTTGTACTCAATACTCTGACCAATTAAAGGAAAGCATACCAACCACCTTCATTATCCTAACTACCTGCAACTCCACTTTCAAGGAGCTATGAACCTGCACTCCAAGGTCTCTTTGTTCAGCAACACTCCCCAGGACCTTACCATTAAGTGTATAAATCCTGCAAAGATTTGCTTTCCCAAAATGCAGCACCTTGCATTTATCTGAATTAAACTTCATCTGCCACTTCTCAGCCCATTGGCCCATCTGGTCCAGATCCTGCTGTAATCTGAGGTAACCCTCTTTGCTGTCCACTACACCTCCAATTTTGGTGTCATCTTCAAACTTACTAACTGTACCTCTTATGCTCGCATCCAAATCATTTATATAAATGACAAAAGGTAGAGGACCCAGCACCAATCCTTGTGGCACTCCACTGTTCACAGGCCTCCAGTCTGAAAACAACCCTCCACCACCACCCTCTGTCTTCCATCTTTGAGCCAGCTCTGTATCCAAATGGCTAGTTCTCCCTGTATTCCATGAGACCTAACCTTGCTAACCAGTCTGCCGTAGGGTACCTTGCCGAACGTCTTACTAAAGTCCATAAAGATCATATCTACCACTCTCTGCCCTTCTCAATCCTCTTTGTTACTTCTTCAAAAAACTCAATCAAGTTTGTGAGACATGATTTCCCACGCACAAAGCCATGTTGACTATCCCTAATCTGCCCTAGACTTTCCAAATACATGTACATCCTGTCCCTCAGGATTCCCTCCAACAACTTGCCCACCACCGAGGTCAGGCTGACCGGTCTATAGTTCCCTGGCTTGTCTTTACCACCCTTCTTAAACAGTGGCACGATGTTTGCCAACCTCCAGTCTTCTGGCATCTCACCTGTGACTATCGATGATACAAATATCTCAGCAAGGGTCCCAGAAATCACTTCCTTAGCTTCCCACAGAGTTCTCGGGTACACCTGATCAGGTGCTGCCTGACTGACCATACCCTGACTGACAGCACCCTGACTGACCGCACCCTGACTGACCATACCCTGACTGACAGCAGCCTATTGTCCTGACTATGGCCCAGGGGAAAGTGAGGACTGCAGATGCTGGAGATCAGAGCTGAAAATGTGTTGCTGGAAAAGCGCAGCAGGTCAGGCAGCATCCAAGGAGCATGAGAATCGACGTTTCAGGCATAAGCCCTTCTTCAGGAATGAGGAAAGTGTGTCCAGCAGGCTAAGATAAAAGGTAGGGTGGAGGGACTTGGGGGAGGGGCGTTGGAGATGCAATAGGTAGAAGGAGGTCAAGGTGAGGGTGATAGGCCGGAGTGGGGTGGGGGCGGAGAGGTCAGGAAGAAGATTGCAGGTTAGACCTAACCTTGGATGCTGCCTGACCTGCTGCGCTTTTCCAGCAACACATTTTCAGCTCTGACTGTGGCCCAACCTCCTTTCATCTCGGAGACATGGCCAGTGTGCTCATTTATGCTGTAGATATGAGGCTGAAATAGCATAGTGTCATAAAGCAATGTGTCTGACCCTTTGACTGAGGCATGTTCACCAGCATGATGAGCTGCCCTGGCTTTGTGCTTGTGGTCAGCAGTAAGGCACGACAGAAGGTCTAAGGGTGTGGCTGAAGGAGCAAGGTATCAAAAGGCAAGGCAGGGACACTGTGAGCATTATAGTAAACTCAAAGTGAGTGAGTGTAAAGAGAGCAACAAGTATCCCTGAGGTGCAGCCCCAGCCAATCTCTGAGATGTGTTCACAATGTAACCCTGCAGCAGCATTATCCTGACAGGTGCTAGCACATTCCAATAGATGCTGGAACCTTCATCAATCTGAGACTCTACAGTCATTCATTTCAAACGAAATGTGGGCCCATGGAAGGAGGGGGTGATTGAGGTTCTCAGACTTGGAGATACATCTTGCTTAAACCAAAGAAGTCACTCAGGCCGTGAGCAAAACACACACTAGACAGAGATCGTTATAAGTATTGTTGGAGAAATGCAAAAGATGAAAGTCTCCTTATTGGATGTGAGGTGATGTTCTCACAACCAAAACATGTTTTGAGCAATTATGTGATATGTTCAAAGAAGTTTAATAATTGCCTAGGCTGATATGCAAACACTGTCTAGCTTGATATTTTAAAAGGAAAAATGTCCTGATGGTTTTTGACTACCTGACTAAAATAGTGTGAATCAAGTTGAAACACGTGGGTCCTCTGAATGACATTCTAACAAAAATTTCACACAATCTTTCCTCAAACCAAAAATACTTGCAAAACATTTTATTAACAATTACAGTTCTTCTGCATATAGTCGACTACATCAACAAGCTTCTGCCTGGGAGCTAAAATCACATCAAAAGAGATAATAACTGAAATTTGCATTTATATATTACCTTTAATCTAGATCATCTCCCAGGGTGCTTTTCCAGGGAAGAAGAAAGAAAAATAAATAGATAATCTGGAGAAGAGACTGAAAACTTGATTGAATGTGTCTGCTTTAGGAAAGGGTTTAAAAGTCTGATAAGGAAGTAGAGCCAAGGGGAGGTTTAAAGGTTTGGGCATGAAGTTACCTGAAGGTAGGGAGAATGGAATATAGACAACAGGGAATTAAAGGAGATACAAGTGAAAACATTTGGGGACTGATTTGAAGATGTTGATGGAGGTCTTAATTTTGAGAAAAACAGTGTCTGTCTGCAGTCAGTGAATGGAGTTTCATGTGGAATTGTATATGTACACTGGGTTTTGGATAGCAGTGATTGGGAAATCAGCAAGATGGTCATTCAAGAAATTGAGTAGTGAAATATAAACTTAGCAGGGACAACCAATGGTTGCCATAAACCAGATATGTTTTCATTGAGCTTACAGGAGTAAGGGGTGAACTGAAGGGGCAGAACCTTCCCTTTCCTGAATCACTATGGGCAGATTCGTAAGAAAGTTTGGAAAATAGGGAGAGAATGGAAAAATGGATGTCGAAGAAAAAAATCCTAATTTTTCCTTTAGGCTTTAAATGGTAACTTCAGAACGTTGCTGTTGAATGATGTTTACTTTATTTCCATGTATTTTCATCTTATTAATAGTTGAACCCAACTCATTTCTTCACCACATTCAATTCTCTTCTCCTTCCCCGAGACATTACAGACAGTGCAAAGACCCAGCCTGAGAGAGAGAGAGAGAGAGAGAGAGAGAGAGAGAGAGTGGATAGCAGGCACCTGCATCTTGACCTTTATTTGTACTGACTTTCATCTGATTCTGTCTTCACAAGGTCCCTTCATCTTCCACAAAGACTGTCCTCCTCCTCCTCTCTTCATCAGCAAACCTGCAGCCTCACCCCATTATCATGGCTGCTCCCAATCTAACCACCCACCAGATCAGCTCTCAGAGCCCGGCTTCCAGATTCAAGGTCTCCTGTGACTTTTCAATCTTCTGTCAGGTCATTTTACACACAGGGTCACATGTGTATCTTAGGTATTTAAACAGGATGCACCTAATGGCTCTTACCTTCTTATTTAAGTGCTCACTGACTTGGTGCCTACTTGCAGCCTGCCACCTTTCTAACGCGTCAGTTCTTCAGTGCCATTTGCAGCCTTTGTGAAAGCCGTTGTTTTTATCCCAGAGGACGAGGCCAGCAGCTGGTCATGGTTCAGTGCAGCTGGGACTTATACAGCAGCGTGCTACATCAATGCCATACCTTCAACATTTGCCAGTTGCTTACGTGGCAAACCAACTGTTTGTGCTGCCACCAAATGGCCATGTCTGAGAGCCAAGGGAGTGTACCCTGACCTGGATTCACAGGGACGACAGCCAACCAGGAGGGAGTGGACAGTGAAGAAGATTACCTCAGATTACACGAG
Organism: Hemiscyllium ocellatum; assembly: GCF_020745735.1. Lineage (NCBI taxonomy): Eukaryota > Metazoa > Chordata > Chondrichthyes > Orectolobiformes > Hemiscylliidae > Hemiscyllium > Hemiscyllium ocellatum. Next base: position 1,109,298 of record NC_083416.1, read on the forward strand.
GATCTCGATCAGATGGGCCAGTGGGCTGAGGAGTGGCAGATGGAGTTTAATTTGGATAAATGTGAGGTGCTGCATTTTGGAAAGGGAAATCATTACGCAGACAGTGGTAAGGGCGTGGAATGCCCTACCTGCTCATGTAGTCAACTCAGCCACATTAGGGAGATTTAAACAAACCTTGGATAAGCACATGGATGATTTTGGGATAGTGTAGGGGGACAAGCTGAAAATAGTTCACAGGTTGGCGCAACATCGAGGGCTGAAGGGCCTGTTCTGTGCTGGATTGTTCTATGTTCAATGTTCTATGAAATCAGAGCAGGACTTATACACTTAATGGTAAGGTCCGAGGGAGTGTTGCTGAACAAAGAGACCTTGGAGTGCAGGTTCATAGCTCCTTGAAAGTGGAGTCACAGGTTGATAGGATAGTGAAGAAGGCGTTTGGAATGCTTTCCTTTATTGGTCGGATTACTGAGTACAGGAGTTGGGAGGTCATGTTGTGGCTGTACAGAACATTGGTTAGGCCACTGTTGGAATATTGTGTGCAATTCTAGTCTCCTCCCTATTGGAAGGATGTTGTGAAACTTGAAAGGGTTCAGAAAAGATTTACAAGGATGTTGCCAGGGTTGGAGGATCTGAGCTACAGGGAGAGGCTGAACAGGCTGGGGCTGTTTTCCCTGGAACGTTGGAGGCTGAGGGGTGACCTTACAGAGGTTTATAAAATCATGAGGGGCATGGATAGGTTAAATAGGCAATGTCTTTTCCCTGGGGTGGGGAACTAGAGGGCATAGGTTTAGGGTGAGAGGGGAAAAATGTAAAAGGGACCAACGGGGCAACGTTTTCACACAGAGGGTGGTGCGTGTATAAAATGAGCTGCCAGAGGAAGTGGTGGAGGCTGGTACAGTTACAACATTTAAAAGGTATCTAGATGGGTATATGAATAGGAAGGGTTTGGAGGGATATGGGCCAAGTGCTGGCAAATGGGACGAGATTAGGTTGGGATATCTAATCGGCATGGATGAGTTGGGCTGAAGGGTCTATTTCCTTGCTGTACATCTCTATGACTCTATGACTCTAAGTGGCATGGCCAATTCTAGTCCCAGATGCTAATGAGGTAATTCAAAGGTTTGATCATGGAACAACTATCCTGATGCCAACATCCCAACACCAAACATCCTTTGTTTATTTATGCATAGTCTTTGACAATAGCACAGACTTTCTCACTGAATCAGGCATTCCAGGTCCCAATATCCCTGACACTTTTATATCAACCAGCTCTCCCGGACTGGGCCTGTTGATCTGGCCCAATGAGGGAACCTATTTTCTATGAGGCTGACCATGTCACCATCCCTAAAGGTCCTACTTGAGTCTGGAGATTCTTGACCTTGCTGTCTGTGAATTGGGTCACAGTTTGGGGATTACAGCTACATACGTCAAGGTGTTGCAGAGGCTTCAATCAGGGATGTTCTGCTCGTCAGTGTGGGTGATGAGCCTAAGTCTCTCCTGGGAGGTTGCTCAGTGATGGTCAATGGGTTGATCAGGTTGCAGCCCACAGAGCCCTGGGAAAAGTGGACAACACAGGTCTGGCGTTAACGTTTTGTTGATTGTGTCACTGAGAGAATGATTACATTGAAAGGTGTCCATTCTAGATAGAAGAGAGGGATTGTATAGAACAGGAATCTCCAGGGAGGGGTGGTCTCAGTCTTGAAGGAGCGTGTATGGCCAACAGTAGCCTTGAAATTCACAAGGCCATGCATTCTGGGGATAAACGAGAGAGAATTATAGCAATATAACAGGGCTGAACAGAAACCGGGGGAGGAGGCTGAAAGGTCATTGGGGATACGGGGACAGCAACATAAAAAATGAAGATACCATTTTGTTTCTCAATGGGAGTCTGCAAGCCCCTCACAAGAACACAATATGGAAACCTTGCTGTCTTTAATCCAAATTCAACTGTGCGTCAATGATACAAAATGGCTGTCAGTGCTCACAGAGTGGGAGGGGAAATTAACTGAGTTTCTCTTCAGAGGCTGAGTAAAATTATTTGATTTTAAGGACCTGCTAGGAACAATGGTGTCCACTGATTCAGTAAAGCTATCCATCCAGTATTGAACTGCATTTCTTCAGCAGGTCATTAACTGTCTGGCTGTCATGTCTCACTAGGGTAGCATGCTGGAAGTCAAGCTCTCTCTTTTCCATTAAAACCCACACATTCGTAAAAGTCTTGTGATTTTCACCTGAGCTTGTTATCTGGGCTCAAACAATAAGAATGCTGTTGTATCAGTATGGACACTCCAGTGCTCCCATGGTGTCTAGCTAACACAATACTGTATGTTCAGTGTGTGTCTCTACTGCTTACCTATTAATTCTGAAGTAGTATCACAAGATGCTTTTGTTATCCTTTCTCTCAATATAAGAACAGGGTATTGTATTGTCCCAGCACATCTGTGCTGGTTAATCAAGTTAAAGGAAGTTCACTTTGAGAACTGTCTACCTTTCTCACCTCACTCTTATTCCCTTCATCGTTTTCCACAACTCTTCCCACCTGACACACTTGCTCCCACGTATCTGCTTCCCTATGATTGTACCTTTTCAACATATTTATGTGACACACTTGGTTCTTCTTTCTGATGAGGAGTATTTCCTAGATAAGTCACTTTACTAAACCTTCTAACCATTGGATTCCTGAATTTTGCTTTCAGAGGTTCACCTTGTAATACTTTATCTCCCACTTGAAATGTTCTAGTTGTGGAATGCTTATTTGACCATTCTTTGATTTTCATTTGCAAAACCATAAAATGCTCTTGCTTTACATGCTTCTGTGAGTCTTCCAGACTTTAATCCCATGCTGTAAATCAATTCAAATGCACTAAATCCAGTTGATAATTTGAGGAATCTCTTGTAGCAAATAGTAAACAATTTAATCTTTTGCGTGCCTTAATTGTGATTTTGAAAATCTGATGGTATTTTTTCATAGCTTCATGTGTTTGGAATTGTTTGAAAGCCAAACTGCTAATGATATGCTGGAAAACCGCAGACATGAAATTGTAACCTTGTTCAGATTGTATTTCAGTTGCTAGTCCATTACAAATAAAAAGCTATTAATTTTTCCATTACTATCTTAGCTGTAATGATTTTAAAAAAATAATTTATGGGCTGTGGGCATCGCTGGCGGGGCCAGTATTAATTGCCCATTCTTTGTTGCCCCTTGAGAAGGTGAGCTGCCTTCTTCAACTGCTGCAATTTATGTGCTGTAGGCAGACACACAGTAAACAGAGTTCTGAGGAAGGGTCACCAGACCCAAAATGTTAACTTTGACTTCTCTCCACAGATGCTGCCAGACCTGCTGAGCTTTTCCAGCAATTTCTGTTTTTGTAGCTTTTCTAGACTGGTCTTGGTTGAGATCTGCTAAGTCTATAACCATCAGCCTATAGAAGATCAAGAACTTCCACTTATATATCACCTTGACCATTGAAAAGCATTCCAGAGCACTTCATGGAGTTTCAGCGAGAAAGTTATGCTGTGTTGAGAAAAAGATTTAGAAGGGTTGATGAGGCAGTTTATTGTGATATTTTAAAGTGTGTGGAGAAGATGGAGTATTGGAGGGATTTAGGGAGGGAATTTCAGAGAGTAAGTCATTGGTGGCTGCACATTCACCAGGAGGTTGTGGTAGGCAGGAAATATAAGTTCCAAAAAAAGGTTGGGGTCAGAGAAATGGAGTGTTACGGGGGGGAGTTTGCAGAATTGGATGAAGTTGAGGAAATGCAGGGAATCAAGTCCTCGTAGTTGACTAAAATCAGTTGGATTTTAATTCTGTGGTGTTGGAAGAATGGGAATAACTGTAACTCTATAAGAACAGGGGCCAATAGGAAGCTAGATCTAATGCTTGATAGAATCCAGGATTTTGGATGATCCAAGCTCAGTGTTTCACGAAGCAGGGTACTAGCCAGATGAGCTACCTCTGAGATGTCTGTCTATACTTTTCCTGATGAACCACCTGATGAAGGAGCAGCGCTCTGAAAGCTAGTGCTTCCAATTAAACCTGTTGAACTATAACCTGGTGTTGTGTGATTTTAACTTTGCCCACCCCAGTCCAACACCAGCTCCTTCAAGACATGTTAATAACTTTTAATGTAAAGCAACTATTGAATAAGTTAAATTATCGAACAGGGAATTGTCTAATTGTTCACTTTGTTCAAATTATTGACTCTGTCCTGTCTCTTGGTCCATAATTGTCAGTAAGTTTGACAATTCTCTAAGTCTAGCCTTAAGCCCATCTCACACTCCTAATGTAGCAACACTCTGGGTTGTGCCTTCTGCTGTCATTATCTGAAACTTTGGAATTCCCTCCTTCTCATGTTGCAGTTGTATTTCATGTTGCAGTTGTATAAGACTCTGGTGCAGCCGCATCTGGAATATTGTGTGCAGTTTTGGTCGCCATCCTATAGGAAGGATGTGGAGGCACTGGAACGGATGCAGAGGAGGTTTACCAGGATGTTGCCTGGTATGGTAGGAAGATCATATGAGGAAAGGTTGAGGCACTTGGGGCTGTTTTCATTGGAGAAAAGAAGGTTTAGGAGTGACTTGATAGAGGTGTACAAGATGATTAGGGGTTTAGATAGTGTTGACAATGTGAACGTTTTTCCACGTATGGAGTCAGCTATTACGAGGGGGCATAGCTTTAAATTAAGGGGTGGTAGGTATAGGACAGATTTTAGGGGTAGATTCTTTACTCAGTGAGTCGTGAGTTCATGGAATGCCCTGCCAGTAGCAGTGGTAGACTCTCCCTCTTTATAGGCATTTAAATGGGCATTGGATAGGCATATGGAGGATAGTGGGCTAGTGTAGGTTAGGTGGGCTTGGATCGGCACAACATTGAGGGCCGAAGGGCCTGTACTGTGCTGTATTTTTCTATGTTCTATGTTCTATAAAGCTTTATCTCTCCACCTCGCTCTGTCTCTTATTTGTTTGGGGGACCCTCTTGAAGTCTATCTCTGTTGGACCAGACTAATGCCATTTACAAGTTTGCTGATTACACCACCATAGTCGGTTGAATCTCAGATGGCGATGAAACAGATTGCTGCCCCCCTACACATTAACAGCACAGTGGTGAAACGAGTGGAGACTGTCAAGCTCCTGGGAGTGGTCATCCACAACAAGCTTTCTTGGACTCTTCATGTGGATGCACTGGTTACAAAGGCCCAACAACGTCTCTTCTTCCTCAGGCAGCTGATGAAATTTGCCATGACGGCGAATACGCTTGCCAACGTTTATAGGTGCACCATCAAGAGCACTCTCTCTGGATGTATCACTTCCTGATATGGCAACTGCACCATTCAAGATCGGAGACGGTTACAGAGAGTGGTGAACTCGGCCCGGACAATCACAAAGGCCAACCTCCCATCTACAGAATCCATCTCCCAGGCCCGCTGTCAAGGAAAGGCCACCAGCATTCTCAAAGATCCATCCCACCCTGGCAATGTTTTTCTACAACCTCTACCATCGGGGAGAAGGTACAGAAACCTGAACACACACACACCAGCCGGATTCGAAACAGTTTCTACCTTATTGTTGTGAGAATACTGAATGGACTCTCAAACTCTTAACATTCGCCTGTACCTGTGTTTTTGTTTTTGCTGCTGTTTACCTATTATTTACTTACCTATGCTACTTAACTCTGTGATCTGCCTGTATTGCTCACAAGACAAAGATTTTCACTGTGCCTCGGTACATGGGACAATAAATTCAATTAAATTCAATTCATGGTTTGATAACCCCTAGCCTTTAGGTGACTATGAGTTTTCTTGTTTGACTATATTTCTGCAGTGACTTGAGAAATTTTCCTACTTTAACGTTGTGATTTAAATGCAATCTTTTATCCCAATTCAATTTTCTAAGCAAACAAGCTGAAGTTGAATTATCAAAGACTGTAAAGGTAAACAATATTCCAACATGATTCACACAGAGCTCTATGTTCCTAAGGCTTCCCACAATTCTCTCAGGCAGTTTCTCTGAAGTTGAACAAGAGTAGCTTTCATTCGGAATTTTCTCTTCCTCCTGGAGCAGTGAGTGTTCAGGGACAAAACTCAAACTGGACCCTGGGTCACCATTTAGGATTTGAAGTCACAAAATAATTGAGTCAACTTTTTGTTTGTCTTTAGGGAGATTTGTCTATCCTGTGGAATAGAATACTTTGGTGGCGTTAGGGAGCATGCCTCGTGTGATGTAATTACCAGTTATTAATTTAGTTACATACAATGTGAACATCTAAACTGTATATACATGAGGTACAAGTGACTTTATTGACACATGCCCATGACACCTTGGCTGCACGGGACCCAGTGTGGCCTTAAGGAGCCTGAGCAAAATTGGAGTCAATGGGAATGAAGGAGAAAACTCTCTGCTTGTTGGAGTCATACTGGCACAAGGAAGATGGTTGTGGTTGTTGGAGATCAGTCATCTCAGCTCCAGGACATCTCTGCAGGAGACCCTCAGAGTAGTGTCCTAGGCCCAACCATCTTCAACTGCTTCATCAACAACCTTCCCTCTGTCATAAGGTCAGAAGTGGGGATGTTTGCAGGTGATTGCACAGTGTTGAGCACCATTCACCACTCCTCAGATACTGAAGCAGTCCATGCTCAAATGCCAATATCCAGACTTGGGCTCTACACAAGTGCCAGACAATGACCACCAACCAATAAGAGACACTCTCACCACCGTCCCTTGATATTCAACGGTATTACCATCACTGAATCCCCACTGTCAATATCCTTGGGATTACCACAAACCCCCACTCTCTCCATCTCTGACATAGTATCAGTGTCTCCTGAGGCAGTACCTTCCAAACCCATGACCACTTCCATCTAGAAGACAAGGGCAGCAGATACATGGGAACACCACCACCAGCAAGTTCCCCTCAAAGCCACTAATCATCCTGACTTGGGAAATATATCACTGTTCCTTCAGTGTCTCTGGGTCAAGTACAGTCATAGAATCATAGAGATGCACAACACGGAAATTGACCCTTCGGTCTAACTCACCCATGCCAACCATCTATCCCAACCCAATCTAGTCCCATTTTCCAGCACTTGGCCCATATCCCTCCAAACCCTTCCTATTCATATACCCATCCCGATGCCTTTTAAATGTTGCAACTGTACCAGCCTCCACCGTTTCCTCTGGCAGCTCATTCCATTCCCCCCCCAACCTCTGCGTGAAAAAATTGCCCCTTAGGTCCCTTTTATATCTTTCCCCTCTCATCCTAAACCTATGCTCTCTAGTTCTCACCCACCCCAGGGAAAAGACTTTGTCTATTTACCCTATCCATGACCCTCATGATTTTACAAACCTCTATGAGGTCACCCCTCAGCCTCCGACACTGCAGGGAAAACAGCCCCAGCCTGTTCAGCCTCTCCCTATAGCTCAAACCATCCATGTAAATATCCTTGTAAATCTTATCTGAACCCTTTCAAGTTTCACAATATCCTTCCAATAGGAAGGAGACCAGAATTACACGCAGTATTCCAAAAGTGGCCTGACCAATGTTCTGTACAGCCGTGACATTATCTCCCAACTCCTGTACTCACTACTCTGACCAATAAAGGAAAGCATACCAAACACCTTCTTCACTATCCTGTCTACCTGCAACACTTTCAAGGAGCTATGAACCTGCACTCCAAGGTATCTTTGTTAAACAACACTCCCTAGGACCTTACCATTAAGTGTATAAGTCCTGCTAAGATTTGCTTTCCCAAAGTGCAGCACTTAGCATTTATCTAAATTAATTCCATCTACCACTCCTCAGCCCATTGGCCCATCTGATCAAGATCCCATTGTACTCTGAGGTAACCTTCTTTGCTGTCCACTACACCTCCAATTTTGGTGTCATCTGCAAACTTATTAATTGTACCTCCTATGTTCCATCCACTAATAAAAAAGTAGAGGACCCAGCACCGATCCTTGTGGCACTCCACTGGTCACAGGCCTCCAGTCTGAAAAGCAACCCTCCATCACAACCCTCTGTCTTCTACCTTTGAGCCAGTTCTGTATCCAAATGGCAAGTTCTCCTTGTATTCTATGAGATCTAACCTTGCTAATCAGTCTCCCATGGGGAACCTTGTCGAATGCCTTACTGAAGTCTAAATAGATCACATCAACTGCTCTGCCCTCATCAATCCTCTTTGTTACTTCTTCAAAAAACTCAATCAAGTTTGTGAGACCTAATTTCCCATGCACAAAGCCATGTTGACTATCCCTAATCAGTCCTTCCCTTTCCAAATACATGTACATCCTGTCCCTCAGGATTCCCACCAACAATATACCCATCACCGAGGTCAGGCTCACTGGTCTATAGTGCCCTGGCTTGTCTTTACCGCCCTTCTTAAACAGTGGCACCACGTTAGCCAGCCCCCAGTCTTCCAGCACCTCACCTGTGACTATCGATGATACAAATATCTCAACAAGAGGCCCAGCAATCACTTCTCTAGCTTCCCACAGAGTTCTCGGGTACACCTGATCAGGTCGTGGGGATTTATCCACCTTTATGCATTTCAAGACATCCAGCACTTCCTCCTCTGTAATCTGGACATTTTGTAACATGTCACCATTTATTTCCCTACATTCTATATCTTCCATATCCTTTTCCACAGTAAATACTGATGCAAAATACTCATTGGCCGCCTTGCTGATCTTTGATGGGCCCTATTCTCTCCTAGCTATCCTTTATCCTTAATGTATTTGTAAAAACCTTTGGATTCTCGTTAATCCTACTTGCCAACGCTATCTCAAATCCCCTTTTTGCCCCTCTGATTTCCCTCTTAAGTATACTCCTACTTCCTTTATACTCTTCTAAGGATTCACTCGATCTATCCTGTCTATACCTGACATATGCTTCCTTCTTTTTCTTAACCAAACCCTCAATTTCTTTAGTCATCCAGCATTCCCTATACCTACCAGCCTTTCCTTTCAACCTGACAGGAATATACTTTCTCTGGATTCTCGTTATCTCATTTCTGAAGGTTTCCCATTTTCCAGCCGTCCCTTTACCTGCGAACATCTGCCTCCAATCAGCCTTTGAAAGTTCTTGCCTAATACCATCAAAATTAGCCTTTCTCCAATTTAGAACTTCAACTTTTAGATCTGGTCTATCCTTTTCCATCACTATTTTAAATCTAATAGAATTATGGTCGCTGGCCCCAAAGTGCTCCCCCACTGACACCTCAGTCACCTGCCCTGCCTTATTTCCCAAAAGTAGGTCAAGTTTTGCACCTTCTCTAGTAGGTACGTCACATACTGAATCAGAAAATTGTCTTGTACACATTTAACAAATTCCACTCCATCTAAACCCTTAACACTATGGAAATCCCAGTCTATGTTTGGAAAGTTAAAATCCCCTACCATAACTACCCTATTATTCTTCCAGATAACTGAGATCTCTTTACAAGTTTGTTTCTCAATTTCCCTTTGACTACTAGGAGGTTTATAATACAATCCCAACAAGGTGATCATCCCTTTCTTATTTCTCAGTTCCACCCAAATAACTTCCCTGGATGTATTTCTGGGAATATCCTCCCTCAGCACAGCTGTAATGCTATCCCTTATCAAATTCGCCATTCCCCCTCTTCTCTTGCCTCCCTTTCTATCCTTCCTGTAGCATTTGTATCCTGGAACATTAAGCTGCCAGTCCTGCCTATCCCTGAGTCATGTTTCTGTAATTGCTATGATATCCCAGTCCCAAGTTCCTAATCATGCCCTGAGCTCATCTGATTTCCCAGTTAGGCCCCTTGCATTGAAATAAATGCAGTTAAATTTATTAGTCCTACCTTGTCCCTGACTGTTTGACTCACTTCTGTTCTCAGCTGTACCCGTCTCTGATCGATGTCTTTCCTCACTATCTCCCTGGGATCCCCCCAACCTTACTGGTTTAAATCCTCCTGAGCAGTTGTAGCGAATCTCTCAGTATATTCGACCCCTTTCCAATCCAGGTGCCATCTGTCCTTCCTGTACTGGTTCCTGGGACTCATCTCCTCCTGCCATTGAGTGTACCCACATCAAATGCAATGGTTGAAGAAGGCAGCTCAATACCAACTTCTCAAGGACAACTAGGAATGTGCAATAAATGTTGGCACAACCAGTATCACCCACTCCCCATCAGTGAATAAACAAAAGTGCGAATTGATATTCCAGTCAGGGCTGTTTTGTTCTGTGGACACACATCCCTTTTGGAATCTCTGGGTTGGGACTGCCCCAGGAGAGCAGATTTGTGAGTTGGATGTAAATACAGCATGAAAATGGACCACCATCCAGAATCATGCAAAACCACTGGCTATCATCGATGATATTAATCTCGCTATTCCATGAATGGTTTGCCCAAATGCAGATCTTTTGCTCATTGGTTGAGGATGCTTCATCCTGAGCTGATTTCCTTGGTCATTTTTGACAGAGGTTACCTGCCATTGACTTCCCTCCTCTGGGACAACACGAGAGACAGGTCCTTCCTCAACTGCAATGGCAGTTCAACCAATGCTTTTGGTATTATTTGGAACCATGTGTGAGCCATTAAAGCTGGCAAAAAAAAATCAGCAGCATGCAACAAAATATCATTTCAGTGACATGATTTATTGGGAAATTGCTAAGCTGTCAAAAAACTTTCACAAACTCAGACAGTTAAGAGGGAGAAGTGATTACAGTGCTCAACTATAAATACAGTCATGTCCTCGCAAAAAGCAGTGTCGTATGATAATCACTAGGAACGTGCAACCCTAAACAGTGACAACAGACAAAATACAAATCTCGGAGGTTTACGGAGATGTTTGAATGGAGGGAAAAACCGTGTCATCGCTGGGTATTCCACGGAATCCAATTCATTTTCAGCGTGACAACAAATACTGACTGCTTTCACTGCCCAATATAAAGCAAACTAACTGTAGTATCCTTACACTAACAACCTGCTGGACTACAGACAACTCAGTGTAGACCAGACATTAAACCTGGGAACTTCCTGTTGTGGGCAACTCAGTGGCTGATGATTTTACAGTCACCCTGTGGAGGATCTCACCTTGATCTCACACTCCAACAATTTTTTATGATAGTGATGCCGATGGAAATACCCAAATCCAAACACAAACAGAATTTATGGACTGAACGTTCCCATTTTGGCAGTGTTTTATTTTGTCCGGACCACCGTGGCTCATTGCAACGTCACTCATCTGATCTTCATTCTTCATCCTCATGAATGATGCAGTTGACCTGTACAGCACCAGGCACACAGTCTCGTGTGGTGAAGGGGCAGAAGGGCTTGTTGCTGCTGCTGGGACTTTGCAATGTCTGCCCCACTCATTCTGATATTTAAACTGAAACTGCACATCACTTTCAAAGCTACAAGATGGGAACTGCTCTGACACATTGGACCTGTGCCATTATACCCAATGAAATGGCTGTAAAGGTGGATTGGTTCCTTGGTTCTTTGACAGGAACCTGGAAGTGCTGGTGGATCGGGTAGAAAGTCAAGCAGTGCTGCATCCATCTTGCTCTGAGATAGCAGCCTATGGGTGGACAGTGTCCTGGGTGAACCACAACACCCTCCCTGACAGGAGGAAGCTTCATGATCCTCTGTGCTCTACCAGGGAAGTGCTATCTTCTCTCTGCAACCTCACATTCACAGACCCACCTCCCACTCTAACTCTGCCACTACACACACCGTTCACCAAGTCCCTCCTTACTCATCTATCTCTGCCTTAAAGATACCTTGGTGTCCACATGCCATTGCAGCAATGGGTTCCACAGATTCACCATTCTCTGGCTGAAGTGATTCCTCCTTATCTCATTTCCCCAATACTCAGGGGCTGTGCCCTTGGCTCCTCATCCTTAGTGGGCAGCACTGCTGCCTCACAGCACCAGAGACCCAGGTTCAATTCCCAACTCAGGCGACTGACTGTGTGGAGTTTGCATATTTTCTCCGTGTCTGCGTGGGTTTCCTTCGGGTGCTCCGGTTTCCTCCCACAGTCCAAAGACCTGCAGGTCAGGTGAATTGGTCATGCTAAAATTGCCCGTAGTGTTAGGTAAAGGGGTAGGGGTATGGGTGGGTTGTGCTTCACCGGGTCGGTGTGGACTTGTTGGGCCGAAGGGCCTGTTTCCACACTGCAAGTAATCTAATCTAATCTAATCATCCCTCCCGTAGTGGGAACACCTTCTCCCTGCCCACTCAATCCTGGCCTCTCAGTATTCTGTAAGTTGCAATCAAATCACCCTCATCCTTCCAAACTCCATTGAGTACAGACCCAGAATCCTCCAACACTCTTCATATGGACAAGCCCTTCATCCCTGGGATCACAGAGTCATAGAGATGTACAGCATGGAAACAGACCCTTCGGCCCAACCCATCCATGCTGATCAGCTATCCTAAGTTAATCTAGTCCATTTGCCAGCACTTGGCCCATATCCCTCTAAATGCAACCTATTCATATCCCCATCCAGATGCCTTTTAAATGCTGTAATTGTACCAGCCTCCACCACTTCCTCTGGCAGCCCATTCCATACCCATACCACCCTCTGCATGAAAACGTTGCCCCTTAGGTCTCTTTTATATCTTTCCCCTCTCACCTTAAACCTATGCCCTCTAGTTCTGGACTCCCCCACCCCAGGAAAAAGACATTGTCTATTTATCCTATCCATGCCCCTCATAATTTTGTAAACCTCTGTAAGGTCACCCCTCAGCCTTCGACGCTCCAGGGAAAACAGCCCCAGCCTGTTCAGCCTCTCCCTGTTGCTCAGATCCTCCAACCCTGGCAACATCCTTGTAAATCTTTTCTGAACCCTTTCATGTTTCACAGCATCCTTCCAAAAAGAAGGAGACTAGAATTACATGCAATATTCCAACAGTGGCCTAACCAATGTCCTGTACAGCTGCAACATGACCTCCCAACTTGTGTACTCAATGCTCTGACCAATAAAGGAAAGCATACCAAATGCCTTCTTCATTATCCTATCTACCTGCAACTCCACTTTCAAGGAGCTATGAGCCTGCACTCCAAGGTCTCTTTGTTCAGCAATACTCCCCAGGAAGTATATAAGTCCTGCCCTGATTTGCTTTTCCAAAAAGCAGCACCTTGCATTTATCTGAATTAAACTCCATCTGCCACTTCTCAGCCTATTGGCCCATCTGGTCAAGATTCTGTTGTAATCTGAGGTAACCCTCTTCGCTGTCCACTACACCTCCAATTTTGGTGTCATCTGCAAACTTACTAACTGTACCTCTTATGCTCGCCTCCAAATCATTTATATAAATGACGAAAAGTAGAGGACCCAGCACCGATCCTTGTGGCACTCCACTGATCACAGGCCTCCAGTCTGAAAAACAACCCTCCACCACCACCCTCTGTCTTCTACCTTTGAGCCAGTTCTGTATCCAAATGGCTAGTTCTCCCTGTATTCCATGAGATCTAACCTTGCTAACCAGTCTCCTATGGGGAACCTTGTCAAACGCCTTCCTGAAATCCATATAGATCACATCTACTGCTCTGCCCTCATCAATCTTCTTTGTTACTTCTTCAAAAAACTCAATCAAGTTTGTGAGACATGATTTCCCATGCACAAAGCCATGTTGACTAACCCTAATCAGTCCTTCCCTTTCCAAATACATGTACATCCTGTCCCTCAGGATTCCCACCAACAACTTGCCCACCACCGAGGTCAGGCTCACTGGTCTATAGTTCCCTGGCTTGTCCTTATTACTCTTCTTAAACAGTGGCACCATGTTAGCCAACCTCCAATCTTCTGGCACCTTACCTGTGACTAACGATGATACAAATATCCCAGCAAAGGCTCCAGCAATCACTTCCCTAGCTGCCCACAGAGTTCTCGGGTACACCTGATCAGGTCCTGGGGATTTATCCACTTTTATGCATTTCAAGACATCCAGCACTTCCTCCTCTGTAATATGGACATTTTCAAGATGTCACCATCTATGTCCCTACAGTCTATATCTTCCATATCCTTTTCACAGTGAATACTGATGCAAAATATTCATTTAGTGTCTCCCCCATTTTCTGTGGTTCCACACAAAGGCCGCCTTGCTGATCTTTGAGGGGCCCTATTCTCTCCCTAGTTACCCCTTTATCCTTAAATCCCTTTGGATTCTCTTTAATTCTATTTGCCAAATCTATCTCATGTCCCCGTTTTGCCCTCTTGATTTCCCTCTTGTGTATACTCTGACTGCCTTTATAGTCTTCTAAGGATTCACTCGATCTATCCTGTCTATAACTGACATATGCTTCCTTCCATTTTTTAATCAAACCCTCAATTTCTTTAGTCATCCAGCATTCCCTATGCCTACCAGCCTTCTCTTTCACCCTGACAGGAATATACTGTCTTTGGCCTCTCGTTATCTCATTTCTGGAGGCTTCCCATTTTCCAGCCGTCCCTTTACCTGCGAACATCTGCCTCCAATCAGCTTTCGAAAGTTCTTGCCTAATACCGTCAAAATTGGCCTTTCTCCAATTTAGAACTTCAACTTTTAGATCTGGTCTATTCTTTTCCACAACTATTTTAAATCTGATAGAATTATGGTCGCTGGCCCCAAAGTGCTCCCCCACTGACACCTCAGTCACCTGTCCTGCCTCATTTCCCAAGAGTAGGTCAGGTTTTGCACCTTCTCTAGTAGGTACACCCATATACTGAATCAGAAAATTGTCTTGTACACACTTAACAAATTCCTCTCCATCGAAACCTTTAACACTATGGCAGTCCCAGTCTATGTTTGGAAAGTTAAAATCCCCTACCATAACCACCCTATTATTCTTACAGATAGCTGAGATCTCCTTCCAAATTGTTTTTCAATTTCCCTCTGACTATTAGGGGTCTATAATACAATCCCAATAAGGTGATCATCCCTTTCTTATTTCTCAGTTCCATCCAAATCACTTCCCGAGATTATTTCCAGGAATATCATCCCTCTGCACAGGTGTAATGGTATCCCTTATCAAAAGTGCCACCTCCCCCCTTCCGTCCCCCCCCCTCCTCTTTTACCTCCCTCTCTATCCTTCTTGTAGCATTGTATCCTGGAACATTAAGCTCCCAGTCCTGCCCATCCCTGAGTCATGTTTCTGTAATTGCTATGATATCCCAGTCCCATGTTCCTAACCATGTCCTGAGTTCATCTGTCTTCCCTGTTAGGCCCCTTGCATTGAAATAAATGTGATTTAATTTATTAGTCCTACCTTGTCCCTGCCTGCCCTGACTGTTTGACTTGCTTCTTTTCCCACTGTACCTATCTCAGATTGATTGCTTTCCTCACTCTCTTCCTGTGTCCCACTCTCCCACCTTACTAGTTTAAGTCCTCCTGAGCAGCTCTAGCAAATCTCCCTCCCTACCAGTATATTAGTCTCCTTCCAATTCTGGTGCAACCCATCCGACCTATACAGGTCACATCTTCCCAAAAGAGATTCCAATTGTCCAGAAATGTGAACTCTTCTCCTCTGCACTAGTTCCTCAGCCATGCATTCAGCTGCTCTATCCTCCTATTCCTGCCCTCACTAGCTCGTAGCACAGGAGTAATCCAGATATTACTACTCTTGAGGACCTCCTTTTTAAATTTCTGCCTAACTCTCTGTAATCTCCCTGCAACCTTTTCCCTTCCCGTATCGTTGATTCCAATGTGCACAATGACCTCCTACTGGGCCCTTTGAGAACATTCTGCACCCTCTCTGAGACATCCTTGATCCTGGCACCAGGGAGGCGACACACCGTTCTGATTTTTGCTGCTGTGTCCCTGACTAGAGAGTTCCCTAACATAATCGATCGCTTGGAATCTGATGCACCTCCTCATTGCATTCGAGCCAGCCTTGATAACAGAGAGTTGGCTGTTTGTGCAACATTTCCCTGAGAATCCATCAGCCCCTACATTTTCCAAAACAGCATACCTGTTTGAGATGGGGATAGCTACAGGAGACTCCTGCACCGCCTAGCTACTCTTCTTACCTATCCTGGGTTTAACCCATCTACCTGACTGTATCTGCAGCTTTTCTCTCTTCCTATAACTGCCATCCATCACATCCCTGTGCTCGTGTATATTTCTTATTGCCTCCAACCGCCGCTCCAACTGATCCATGCGATCTGGTAGGATTAAAAAGTGAGGTCTGCAGGTGCTGGAGATCAGAGCTGAAAATGTGTTGCTGGTTAAAGCACAGCAGGTCAGGCAGCATCCAAGGAACAGGAAATTCGACGTTTCAGCCCTCAGGAATGATGAAGGGCTCTGGCCCGAAACGTCGAATTTCCTGTTCATTGGATGCTGCTTAACCTGCTGTGCTTTAACCAGCAACACATTTTCAGATCTGATAGGATTCACAACCAACGACACTTCCTGCAGACTTAATCATCAGTAATATGGAAACTGTCCCTAAACTCCCACATCCGACAGGAAGAGTGGATCACTGTACTAAAGGCCATCTTTGCTCCTTCACAATCTATAGACCTAGAAAATAGCACCGTCTTTTTACTCTAATAAAACACTGCTCCAGGCGAACTTAGTACTTATGGTTTATATTTTTCAAACTTATTCAAGAGAAAGATCTCAATAAAACATATAATCAAGAAGGAATCCACATTACCCACTGCTGTAGACTTACAGCAATGTTACACTTAACAGCTATGCATTTATCCATTCCTGTGCTGTGAGCTCTCCCACACTGGTTCCTCCAAGGTCAGCTGTGGATTTTGCTGTTTGTTAATTTTGCCTAGACTCACTCTGATATCCAGGGATACAGGAACTCAAACAGCAAAGACAGTAACTGTGCAGATTCACTGCTGTAGCAGTTAGCAGTGTAGGTTTATTTCTCTTTCTCTCCCTCACTGACCATGTGCTCACTGCCTTTTGTCTGTCTTCCTCCTTTTCAAGGTGCCATTGTTTTGACCTTTTACCCCAAAGTTTAAAACAATGCAACAGCTTATAAAACAGCAATGGCTGCTCCTGGAATTTGAGGAAATCATCTCCAGCTCCTAAAATACCTCAAAAAGGAGCAGCTCTTACAGCCATAAGTTTTTTGCATCCTCCATCTCATTGTTATGAACTGGGGAGGGTGATGGCCTAGTGTTGTATCGCTAGACAATTAATCCAGAGACCCAGGTAACATTCTGGACACCTGAGCTTGATTCTCACCTTGACAATTTGTAGAATTTGAATTCAGTAGAAATCTGGAATTAAAAATCTAATGATGACCATGAAACCATTGGCAGTTGTCATCAAAAACCCATCTGGTTCACTAACGTCCTTTAGGAAAGGGAAATGCTTTCCTTACCCAGTACAGCCTATATGTGACTCCAAAACACACCTTTATCCCCAGTCTATCCATGCCTATACCTTACACCTATCACCATGGACTTGTCTTATTTCGCAGCCTTCCATGCAGCACCTTGTCAAAGACCTTCTGGAAATCCAAATAGATCGTATCTACTGACTCTCCTTTATATAACCTGTTCATTACCTCCTCAAAAATTCAGGCATGATCTCCCCTTGACAAAGCTGTACTGACTGCCTTATTTTACCAAGTACTCTGCAATTTCATCCTTAATAATAAGGATTGTAAAATCTTAGCAACAATTGAGGTCAGGCTAACTGCCTTATTATCTCATGTCTTTTGCCTATCTCCCTTCTTAAACAGGCATGTTACATTAGCTACATTCCAGTCTTCTGGACTCTCCCTGTCTCCAAGGATTCCTGAACAATCACCACCAATACCTCTACAATCTCCTCAGCTATCTCCTTCAGACCTCCGGGCTGAGGTCCTTATGGTCCAAGTGATTTATCCACCTACAGAACATTCAGCTTCCCCAACACCTTCTTCTTAGCGAGAGCCAATGCAGTCAGCTCTGTCCCCGACTCTCTTGAAGTTAAGGTACGTTGCTGGTGTCCTCCACTGTGAAGACTGATACAAAATATCTATTCAGTTCCTCAGCCATCTCTCTGTTCACCATTACTACTTCTATAGCATTCCATTTGGTCATCGTCCATTGGTGCTTCTCTCATACCTTTTATATATCTAAAAGAAAAACCCTTGTGGTCTTCTTTCTTATTATTTCTCCCCCTTTATTTCATTTCTTAGTTATCCTTCGTTGTTTTTTAAAGGCTTCATAAGCTTCTGGCTTTCAACTAATTGTCACCACATTGCAAGCTTTTTCTTTTGCTCTATACTGTCCCTGACTTTCCCTTGTCAGTAATAGTTGCCTCATCCTCCCCTTAGTATGTTTCTTTTCCTTGGGCTGAATTTCTGCTGTGCCTCTCAAATTAACCCCCAGAAACTCCTGCCATCACTGCTCCACCACCTTCTTTGCTAGGGCTCCCTTTCCAATCATCTCTGGCCAGCTCCTTACTCATGTCTTTGTAGTTACCTTTACTCAGTTGTACTAGCATTACATCTGATTCCAGCTCCTCCCCCTCAAAGTGAAGGGTGAATTTGACCATATTATGGTCACTCTCCCGCTGGGGTTCTTTAAACTGAAGCTCCCTCATCAAATCTTCCTCATTACACATCACCAAATCCAAAATTGCCATTTCCTAGTGGGCTACATCACAAGCTGCTCCAAAAAAAAATCTTGTTGACATTTCATGAATTCCTTTTCTTGTGATCCACTACCAACCTGATTTTCCTTCGTTCACCTGCATATTGAAATGAAGCTAAGGGCCATAAGATGTATCCAATGTGGACACATAAGGTGTAGACATGTACCTGCATGCAAAGTGACCTGGCTGCAGCAAGTCCTAACTGTGGCTGAGCTTCAAAATGGATTCCTGAAGGATTGACGTTGTGTAAGGGTGGATGAGGCATGATGGTTTACTGAGGCTGGTCGTTTGGTAATACAGACCTGCACAGATGGAAGACGGAGGAGGATGGGTGTCTTTGAAAAGTGATTGACCTTTTCTCATCCCTTCCAGCATACATCACAATTAAAGAATCCAGTAGCAAGCCATTGTGAATTTTTTAAAAAGCATATTTATTTTACCACATGCCCTGAATTTACACGCATGTTCTCACATATGCAAAGATTAGGCTTAGATATGGTGAAACTCTATTACAGATTCTAATTATCTCAGTCTCTGAGCTATGATAACCGGCCTTCTCTGTCAAGGCCAGCAGTTTCTTAGATGTTTTGAAACTTTAATGCCAAAGAAATGGTCTTTTTATGTGGAAGATTGTTAACAGGCTGTAAGGTTTCTTATAGGCACATTTCTTGAAGGTTAGTTTTCAAGTGAACTTTCACAGGAACAGATTGTGAACTTTGCAGCTTGTTTTAATTCCATTCACACGCTAGTTAAACTCACAATTTGGGTAGCTGCAATTCCAAACAGATCCCAGGTGATTTTTAAAATTGGAGAAAAGAATGGTTAACTCACTTGTCACTTTCCACAAGTTCAATTCTTTTCCCAAATAAGGTGGGTGCTTATGCTAATTCCAAAATCATTTTGCGGATTATAATGTCTAATGGTTTGAGTCAGTGTCTTTGCCTTAGAACGAACCACAAAATCAGATTGTATCCTGCAGATTAATTTCAGGGAAGGGCATTGCCTCATGCCTTATGGAAAGTTATTTTGTTCCCTTTTGAGATAAGGGAGTGGTTTTCCTCTTGCAACATGTATGAGGTGAGGGAAGCCATTAGCGTTCCTGCTGATTACACTTGCAAGAAGTGCACCCATCTCCAGCTCCTCCAAGCCCGTGTTAGGGAACTGGAGCTGGAGTTGGATGAACTGCGGATCATTCGGGAGGCAGAGGAGGTCATAGATCGGAGCTTTAGGGAAGTAGTTACTCCGAAAGTTATAGACAGATGGGTGACAGTGAGGGGGAGTGGGAGGAAGCAGCCAGTGCAGGGACCCCCTGCCGTCATTCCCCTCAAGAACAAGTATACCGTTTTGGATACTTGTGGGGGGGATGACTTACCAGGGGCAAGCAACGAGGTTCAGGCCTCTGGCACGGAGCCTGTCCCCGTTGCTCAGAAGGGAAGGGTGGAGAAGGGTAGAGCGATAGTTCTTGGGGACTCAATAGTGAGGGGTACAGATAGGCGGTTTTGTGGGGGCGACAGAGACTCACGATTGGTATGTTGCCTCCCAGGTGCAAGGGTACGTGATGTCTCTGATCGTGTTTTCCGGGTCCTTAAGGGGGAGGGGGAGCAGCCCCAGATCGTGGTCCACGTTGGCACCAACGACATAGGTAGGAAGAGGGGTGAGGATGTCAGGCAGGCTTTCAGGGAGCTAGGTTGGAAGCTCAGAGTTAGAACAAACAGAGTTGTTGTCTCTGGTTTGTTACCCGTGCCACGTGATAGAGAGTTGAGGAACAGGGAGAGAGAGCAGTTAAACGCGTGGCTACAGGGATGGTGCAGGAGGGAGAGATTCTGGTTTCTGGACAACTGGGGTTCTTTCTGGGGAAGGTGGGACCTCTATAAAAAGGATGGTCTACACCTGAACCTGAGGGGCACCAGTATCCTTGGGGGGAGGTTTGTTAGTGCTCTTTGGGAGGGTTTAAACTAACTCCGCCGGGGCATGGGAACCTGGACTGTAGCTTTAGGGTACAGGACCTTGAGTGTAGGGAGGTTATGAACAAGGCAGCAATCTCGAAGGAGGGTGCCGGTAAACAGAAGGGTGGCTTGAAGTGTGTATACTTCAATGCCAGAAGTATAAGAAATAAGGTAGGTGAACTTGCAGCGTGGGTTGGTACCTGGGACTTCGATGTTGTGGCCATTACAGAGACGTGGGTAGAACAGGGGCAAGAATGGCTGTTGCAGGTTCCAGGGTTTAAATGTTTTAGTAGGGTCAGACATGGGGGTAAAAGAGGGGGAGGTGTGGCATTACTTGTCAAGGATAGTATTACAGTGGTGGAAAGGACGATGGAGGAAGACTTGCCATCTGAGGTAGTTTGGGCTGAGGTTAGAAATAGGAAAGGTGAGGTCACCCTGTTAGGTGTTTTCTACAGGCCTCCTAATAGTCCGAGAGAAGTAGAGGAAAGTATTGCGAGGATGATTCAGGAGAAGAGTGAAAGTAGCAGGGTGGTTGTTATGGGGGACTTTAACTTCCCAGATATTGACTGGGAAAGCTATAGCTCGAGGTCGTTAGATGGGTTGGTGTTTGTCCAATGTGTGCAGGAGGGTTTCCTGACACAATATGCAGACAGGCCAACAAGAGGTGAGGCTATACTGGATTTGGTTCTAGGTAATGAACCAGGCCAGGTGTTAGACTTGGAGGTAGGTGAGCACTTCGGGGACAGTGACCACAACTCGGTGACTTTTACTTTAGTGATGGAGAGGGATAAGTGTGCACTGCAGGGCAAGAGCTATAGCTGGGGGCAGGGAAATTATGATGCAGTGAGGCATGACTTAGGATGTGTGGATTGGAAAAACAGGCTTCAGGAGAAGAACACTAATGATATGTGGAGATTGTTCAAGGAACAGCTACTGAGTGTCCTTGATAAGTATGTACCAATCAGGCAGGGAGTAAAGGGTCTTGTGAGGGAGCCGTGGTTTAATAAGGAATTGGAATCCCTTGTGAAAAGGAAGAGGGCGGCCTATGTAAAGATGAGGCGTGAAGGTTCAGTTGGGGCGATTGAGAGTTATAAGGTAGCCAGGAAGGATCTAAAGAGAGAGCTAAGAGCAGCGAGAAGGGGACATGAAAAGTCCTTAGCTGGTAGGGTTAGGGAAAATCCAAAGGCTTTCTATAGGTATGTCAGGAATGAAAGGATGACTAGTGTAGGTATCGGTCCAGTCAAGGATAGTAGTGGGAAGTTGTGCGTGGAGGCGGAGGAGATTGGAGAGACTGAGGCACTTGGGGCTGTTCTCATTGGAGAAGAGAAGGTTTAGGGGAGATCTGATAGAAGTGTATAAGATGATTAGGGGTTTAGATAGGGTAGATACTAAGAACCTTTTACCGCTAATGGAGGCAGGTGTTACTAGGGGACATAACTTTAAATTAAGGGGTGGTAGGTATAGGACAGATGTTAGGGGTAGATTCTTCACACAGCGGGTTGTGAGTTCATGGAATGCCCTGCCCGTATCAGTGGTGAACTCTCCTTCTTTATGGTCATTTAAGCGGGCATTGGATAGGCATTTGGAAGTTATTGGGCTAGTATAGGTTAGGTAGGATTCGGTCGGCGCAACATCGAGGGCCGAAGGGCCTGTACTGCGCTGTATCCTTCTATGTTCTATGTTCTATGTTCTAAATCAATACTTTTCGTCAGTATTCACTCAGGAACAGGACACTGTTGCTGATGTGAATATTGAGTCACAAGTGATTAGAATGGATGGCATTGAAGTATGTAGGGAAGAGGTTTTGGGAATATTGGAAAGGATGAAAATAGATAAGTCTCCTGGGCCTGATGGCATTTATCCTAGGATCCTCTGGGAAGCTAGGGAGGAGATAGCAGAGCCATTGGCCTGGATTTTTATGTTGTCATTGTCAACGGGAATAGTACCAGAAGACTGGAGACTGGCGAATGTGGTCCCCTTGTTCAAGAAGGGGAGTAGGGATAGCCCGAGTAACTATAGGCCAGTGAGTCTGACTTCTGCGGTGGGCAAAGTCTTAGAGAGAATTGTAAGGGATAAGATTTATGAACATCTGGATAGGAATAACGTGATCAAGGATAGTCAGCATGGTTTTGTGAAGGGCAGATCGTGCCTCACAAACCTTATTGAGTTCTTTGAGCAGGTGACTAACGAGGTGGACGAGGGTAAAGCAGTAGATGTTGTGTATATGGATTTTAGTAAGGCGTTCGATAAGGTACCCCATGGTAGGCTAATGCAAAAACTACGGAGGTATGGCATTGAGGGTGCATTAGAGGTTTGGATTAGAAATTGGCTGGCTGGAAGGAGACAGAGGGTAGTAGTTGATGGTATAGGTTCATCTTGGAGTGCAGTTACTAGCGGTGTACCTCAAGGATCTGTTTTGGGACCATTGCTTTTTGTTATCTTTATAAATGATCTAGAGAAGGGGCTTGAAAGCTGGGTGAGTAAGTTTGCGGATGACACAAAAGTCGGTGGAGTTGTGGATAGTGAGGAAGGGTGTGGCAGGTTACAGCGGGATATAGATAAGTTGCAGAGCTGGGCAGAAAGGTGGCAAATGGAATTCAATGTAGCTAAGTGTGAAGTCATTCACTTTGGTAGGAGTAACAAGAAGATGGATTACTGGGCTAATGGTAGGCTACTTGGTAGTGTGGATGAGCAGAGGGATCTTGGTGTCCATGTACACAGATCTCTGAAAGTTGTCACCCAGGTAAATAGTGCTGTGAGGAAGGCATATGGTGTACTGGGCTTTATTGGCAGAGGAATTGAGTTCCGGAGTCCCGAGGTCATGTTGCAGTTGTATAAGACTCTGGTGCGGCCGCATCTGGAGTATTGTGTGCAGTTTTGGTCGCCATACTATAGGAAGGATGTGGAGGCATTGGAACGAGTGCAGAAGAGGTTTACCAGGATGTTGCCTGGTATGGTAGGAAAATCGTATGAGGAAAGACTGAGGCACTTGGGGCTGTTATCATTGGAGAAAAGAAGGTTTAGGGGAGATTTGATAGAGGTGTACAAGATGATTAGGGGTTTAGATAGGGTAGACACTGAGAACCTTTTACCGCTAATGGAGTCAGCTGTTACAAGGGGACACAGCTTTAAATTAAGGGGTGGAAGGTACAGGACGGATGTTAGGGGTAGATTCTTTACACAGCGGGTTGTGAGTTCATGGAATGCCCTGCCAGTAGCAGTGGTGAACTCTCCCTCTTTATGGTCATTTAAGCGGGCATTGGATAGGAATTTGGAAGTTATTGGGCTAGTGTAGGTTAGGTAGGATTCGGTCGGCGCAACATTGAGGGCCGAAGGGCCTGTACTGCGCTGTATTTTTCTATGTTCTATGTTCTATGTTCTATGGTTCTAATCACAATAGAAGCCAGGTAAACCTTGGCCAGTTATCTTTTCCAGACATTTTATATCCAGTTTCAGAATATAACATTAATTTGTATTTCATAATAGGCACTTAAATTATTTGATTTTAATAAACTTTAAATATTTAATTACATTGGAGGACTGCTACAATTTGAATTCTCCAGGTCAGTCAGAACAGATCATAATATCCCTACAGTGTGGAAAGAGACCATTCGACCCATTGATTCTGCACCAACACTCAAAGAGCATCCCACCCAGACCCACCCTCATAACCCCACATTTCCCATGACCAATTCACATGTTTGGACTGTGGGAGGAAACCAGAGCACCCAGACGAAACCCATGCAGAAACAGGGAGAATGAGGGTGGGATCGAGCTTGGGTCCCTGGTGCTGTGAGGCACCGTGCGACCACATTTTTATTACATCAGTTGCACTGTTAGCTATACTCCAAAATCCCTGACTCTCTTCTCACCTGGATAATAGGCCAAAGAGGAAGAAAGTCTCTGCATTTATATCACACCTTTCATATGCTTCAGACATCCCAGAGGGCTTCACATCCAAGTAATTAATATGAGAGGTGTAGTCACAGTTGTTACGAAGGCAAACCATTTTATACACAGCTAGTTCCTGCAAGCAGCCAATGAGAGTTATAAGACCTTAACTCTCTATGGTGTTAGTTGAAGAATATCTGCTGAAGAAGAGGTTGCACCATTTCCCTACTCCTCTTCCTTTCAGCTTTAACTTCAACCTGAAAAAGGTTAATCACAATGATAGCAACTCCAACCATGCAACCCTCTCTCATTGCACTGAAATGCCAATCTAGATGATATGCTCAAATCCTAGGCTGGGGATTCAATCCAAAACCTGACTCAAGGTTATGGCCCTGAACCCAGCTGATATTCAGAAGGACACCGTGAAAGGCACTTACCATTACTTTTCCATTTTTGTGACAAGAACTGAATTTCTTTTGAGATTTTTTGATTTGGAGAGCACCTGAAAAACATGATGTCTAAAAAATTTCTCATGGGTCATAGGCATCATTGGCTGGCTCTGCATTTATTGTCCATCCCTATAGCCCAGAGGGCAGTTCAGAGTCAATCACATTGTGTCTGGAGCCTGGAGTCACATGTTGGCCAGACCCAGTAAGGATGGCAGTATCCTTCATTAAGGAACGTTAGTGAGTCAGATTGCATCCTGGCCTATGCATTCCTGATTAACTATTCGATTGTATTTTCCTAAGGGCCTGCTCATTCCTGAGCCATGTAACCGCAATTGGACTTTCATTTGCAAAGTAGTTTGAAGTGTGAGTACAACAAGACAAAGGAGACTGAAGTCAGTCTGACAAACAGGACCTGCTTTACAACCCGGGACATTCCGTGAATATACCATCAACTCTTTAGCATAATAGTCTCCAAAGACTATTGTTGCTCTGTGATACATTAATGGTTCCACTCAGAACGGTAAAACATTCTCAAACAGGCCTTAGGCACATTATCTAATCAGTAATCTGACTGCACTTTTACAAATATCCTGACTTTGAAATTCTGGTAGAGGAGGTTAATTATAAGAATCATTAGAACATAGATCTTTTGAGAACAGGAAATGAATACACCACAGCAGTTTATACTTTCTGATTGATCATAATCCCACCTACCTGACTCATTACCATATTTTTCCATTTTCTTTCCCCCTGCAGAGATATACTTGATGGTTTTTCAAACCAGTTACCTGAACAGCTTTTCCTGTCAGGGAAATGTATGTTCGAATTTCCAAGGTGGTTATAATTTCTTCTTATTTTCTTCGCCACATGAGGTGTCACTATGTTGTGAGAGATTGTGGCCATGTCATTCTGCATGCTCCCCAGCCACCACTATCAATATTACATTGAAAAAGGCATTGTCTTCAGCTGTCAAACTTGTTTACAGTTTATTTTCAAACAAAAAAGCCAAGCCATTTGGAGGGCACAGAGTAATGTCCCCAAATATAGAAAAAAACACTACTGATGCAAGTCAGAACATATCCATAACAATTGGATCAAAATATATTCTAGATTATGACTTGCTATCTGAAGGACTGCTTTCTGAACAACAGTCAGATATTGTGATCTTTAAAAAATGCAGTTACACGGTGGCAGCAATATAATACCTTATTCTAACACGGTATAACACTCCGCCTATTATAAAAGAGCATTTCATCTGATTTACCACCAGCAACATACAGTTTTTTGTCATTCATACCTGAAATGTAAATTCGTAGAGTAGTAATTTATGTACCAGATTAATTTATTGATATTTTATGCAAAGAGAAAGTCACAGAAATCAAAATTCTTAGCTTTTCTCAACAAACCTCACTAGGACGGTTTGGTGGGTCAGTGGTCAGCACTGCTACCTCACAGCGCCCGGGGAGCTGGATTCGATTCCAGCCTCGGGCAAGTGGCTGTGTGGAGTTTACATGTTCTTCCTGTGTCTGTTTGGGTTTCTGCTGGGTGCTCTCCTTTTCCTCACACAGTCCAAAGATGCACAAGTTAGGTAGTTTGGCCATGTTAAATTACCAATAGTGTTCAGGATGTGTAGGTTAGGTGTGCTAGCTAAAGGCATGGGTCTGGGTGGAATGCTCATCAGAAGCTTGGTGTAGCCTTGGGCCAAATGGCCTGTTTCCATATTTGTAGGGATTCTATTTTAAAAAAGTTAATCTTGAGTTGACCTCAGGATCTTTCAGATTTATGAGAACTGCTAACTTGGTGAAAAATACCCACTTTGACTCTAAATGTTTGTTATTGACCTCAGCATATTCAGAAAATATTTGCACAGAACAATTCAAAATGGCTCAGTCCATCTTTATCCCAGTCATAGAATCTATAGCATGGCCCTTCAGCCCAACCTGTCCATGCTAGCCAGTTTTCACAATTAAACTAATCCTATTTGCCTGTGTTTGGTCCATATCCCATCTATATACCTTTCTAAATGTTTCTTAAATGATAAATCAGTTTTGAGGAAGTAGATGGCTGTTCCTCAGGTAGTGGTGCTTTTACTTCAGGATCAAAGGTTAACGGTTCAAGACCCGTTGTGGGTCCTGAGCACAATCACAGTTGATATTGGTATGGGAACTGAAACCAATCTTCACTGACAGAGCTGCCATTGTATGGAGGAGGTGTTAAAACAAGACTTCATCTGCACTCAAAAGCAGGCATAAAATATCCCTTAGCACTATTTTAAAATACAATACGTGGTTAATACTTATTACTCAGCCAACTTCACCAGACAAGTGATTTGTACACCAGCTGGGAACTTGCTGTGTGCAACGTGTTTGTCAAGTTTCTACATTGCAAGAATGATGACAACTCAAATTATTAAATGTGGTGTGAAATATTTTGGAATATCTTCTGGTCACAAAAGGTGCATTTTAATGCAAGCGTTTTTCTTCTATTTTTATTTCCTTTGTACAAATTGGAGAAGTTCATGTAATTTCACACAAGGTAATATGCAACCTCCTGAAGAAACTATTCAGCTAGACCCAGTCTCCAGCCCTATCTTGGACACCCTCGAAATTCATCACTCTCAAATCTATATCAGCTCTCTACTGAAACTTGCTTTAGAATTCTTACAATTGCAACATTTAAGAGGCATTTGGATGGGTATATGAATAGGAAGGGTTTGGAGGGATATGGGCCGGGCGCTGGCAGGTGGGACTAGATTGGGTTGGGATATCTGGTCGGCATGGACAGGTTGGACTGAAGGGTCTGTTTCCGTGCTGAACATCTCTATGACTCTATGACACTTCCACCACTCTCCCAGGCAGCATGTTCCAAATGCTAACAACGTTCGGAGTAAAGTTTCTCCCCATCTTGCTCCCTCGCTGACAGTCTTGAAATTGTGGCCCTTAGCTACATGAATAAAAGAGTTTTCCAAGCTGTAGTGCAAACACCAAGTGGGAATATATCAAGGAGCTGGAAAAAGCATGGTAGACCTAATGGCCTCTTCCTTCCTATATTGTGATTGTAAAATTTAAACCATTTTTTCTAACTTAAAAATAATGCTACAGGAAATCAATTTTTATTTGAAAACATTGTAAAGGGTGCTTTACAAACTGACTTGGATTTTAACTGCTCCAGGTGCTCAATGTCTTAACTTCAATCATAGCAACAGGATCAATATGGAATAGTAAAGACAGATCTGCTTAAAGAAAACTGATTAGTCACAAGTTCAAGTGTTCATCTATAAAACAAAGTCAAGAGAGGAATTGCTTCTCCTAAACGCTCAGTGAACAAAGGCAGGTTTAAATATAAAATAGCTCACACCAAAGAAGCTTTTGTTGTCACAGATCAACTAAAGATTATAAAGGCCTGACTTCTTATCACTCCATCAATGATCAGCCTTCTCTACTCACTCAAAGTCAGGCAGCAGGTGACAATTATTAACCCTCTCTCTCCCACTGGTACAATTGGTGCTCATTAACAAAAGAATGCAGCCTTTAATAATTAAGGGATTAGCCTGAATCAGGAAGGATTGCCACCACATGCCACAACAAGGCCAAGAAAGAAAGCACAGCCACGTCTAAAGCCTGCAGCTAACAGGACCAAGCAAGCTGTTTGAACAAGTTTACACACACACACACACAGAGACTCAACTCTTTTGGTGTTACCTCATTGTAGCAAGCAGACACTCAGCAATTTTTAAATGAGGTGTAATTACCCTGATAAGGATCTCAGCATCAAGGAAGACCAGAAGAGACAGGAGCAGGTCAAACTGCAAGTCATTATATATTGGAAATCAATTTCTAATCTACTTTGTTTAAATAAAGAGAGGAAAAAGTCAGGACACAGATTAGTCATTTTCTATTTAAAAATTGAACATTAAGGTGATGTCACACACATTGTAATGATGACAGAGCAAAGTGAGGAATTAATAGAGATATACAGGACAGAAACAGACCCTACAGCCCAACTCATCCACGCTGACCAGATATCCTAACCTAATCTAGTTTGTTTGCCAGCACTTGGCCTGTATCCCCCTAAACCCTTCCTATTCATGTCCCCATCCAGATACCAGTTAAATGCTGTAACTGTACTGGCCTCCACCACTTCCACTGGCAGCTCATTTCATACATGCTCCACCCTCAGTGGGAAAAGTTGTCCTTTAGGACACTTTTGTATCTTGCCCCTCTCACCCTAAACTTATGCCCTCCAGTTGTCTGTATCAATCCAGGTATTCCAAGATAAGCAGCATTAAAGTCAATCCCATCAGCATCCTCATTACCTGCATGAACATCTGATCTTTCAACAGAAGTTTCTCAATATCAATCCGAAGCAGGAAATCTGGCAATATATCATCCCTAACCCAAGAGCCAGAAATAGTTCCTCAACTGACAAATGTGGCATCTTTCTACTTCATGTGACTTAGAATCACATGAATGAAATAATTTCTTCTGTTACTTACATCAGTCATGCACCACGTACTCTCAGCTTCCATACTTATTGACCTATATTGGGTTCCATCCCTAAATTTCCATCAACTAAAATTTTCATTCTTTTATTGAAGTCTTTACATAATCCCACCTCTCCAGATCTCTTTTATGTTCACCAAGTCAATAATCCTTCCTCCATCTCCAAGCTTCTAACTCGAGCACACTGCTGTCTTATACACCAGAAACTCCTCATTATATTGTGCTTCTAATTACAAGGCCTGATCGTCCCAAAATCTCTCCACATCTTCCAATCTCATATTTAAAACCATCCTGAAAAATCACCTGAGCCAAGTTATTGGTCATGCTCAGTCAGTTCAACAGACAGTATTTCAGATTTTTGCAGCTTTTTGCGGTGATCGGTAATGGGAAAGTTATGTCTGATGTTTATTTCTAATAAGGAGTTACCTGAAAAACTTTCAGGATGTTAGCTTTGGAATGAAATTTGTGGTGTCTGATTTTAGCAATGTTTCCTCTGATTGAAAAATTTATTTTAAAGAGATGTCCAAGGTTTTGACTTAATGGGCCATACTGGCATATACCCTGGTGTCTTGGTGGCTAGACTTCAAAGCACTTCATGTTTAATGGATTATTTGAGAGGTAATAACTGTTAGATTTTTAAGCAGCTTGCTCCCACCATCAGTGATAATAGTTGTAATGTTTGTTTGATTAATGCTGTTTAGGAGATTGTGAGAACTCTTTGCTCTTCCCCAAATGGTAGTGATGGATATAGCAGGATCTTTATTAGGTATTATCCTCCTAAGGATGGTACTTTTGGTAATTGAGTCATATGGTATGGAAACAGAACCTTCAGTTCACCGAATTAACGTTTAACCATCTTCCCAAACTAAATTGTTTCCACCTGCTGCATTTGGCCCATATCCTTCAAATCTTTCATATTCATGTTTTTATCCAAATGCCTTTTAAATGTTATAGCTATAGAGGTCATTATACCAACCAGGTCGTACCTTCTACCTCTCCTCACCTATTCCCCACTTCACCATCCTGCCCCCACCACCCCCTTTCTCTGCAGTTCCCCCATACCCACCCCCAGCCCTGAAGAAGAGTTACACCCGAAATGTCGACTCCTCCACCTCCTGATGCTGCCCCCCCCCCCCCCCCCGTGTTCTTCCAGCCTCCTGCCTGTCTATGATGGAATGATGGAGCAGACACTGTGGGCTGAATGGCCTCTTTCTGCCCTTTATATCGTGTGGTCTGATGGGTGACAAAGTTAGTACACAGATACAGAAATTGATTAGGAAGGCAAAATGAACATTGTTTCCTTCACCTGACAATAAACACCATAAAAACATATAGCTATAGTTGTACGGGGCATGTGTGAGACCAGATGTGGAGCATTCTGTACAGTGTATATATCTCCTTGTATAAGAAAGAACATAGTTGCATTAGAAACATTTGTGAGATCAGTGTTTTTTCTCCTTCTTGGAGGAAGGGTTGGACAGCTAATGTCTGTCTCAATTAGAGCTAAAAAGGTGAAGGGATGTTATTGAAACATATAAGATCCTGAGGACACCTCAGTATAGATATGTTCCCCCTTTTGGTAGACTAGAAATAGGGGACACAGTGTAACATAAAGGGACACTCACTTAAGACAGAGATGAGGAAACCTTTTATTTCTCTGAGGGTAATGAGTCTGTAGCTTTTCAAGATGAGATTGGAGGCAATATAATTGTATATTTTTAAGGCTAAGTGAAATAGGTTTTTATCTAACAAGAGAATCAAAGAAGGGAGACAAGAAAGTTGAAGACACAATCAGATCAGTCACGGACCTATCAAATGGCTGAACAGGCTCGAGGGGCTGAAAGGCCTGCTCCTACTTTATTTCCAGTCTGTGCATGTCTGTGTGGGTGAGTGGGGGTGGTGGGTGCCTGTCCATGTGGGGGTGTGTGTATATGTGTGGGTGTCTGTATGTGTGCATATGCCAATGCGTGTATCTGTGTCTGTGTGCGCGCCTATGCCTGTGTGTGTGTCTGTGTGCGCATGCGTACGTATGTGTGTGCACGCCTGTGTGTCTGTGTGTCTCTGTCTGTTTTATTAGACACTGCCCTTTGAGGAAGCTGGCAGGTGGCCTACAGGGCAGCAATGCCATTACAATGAAAAGGTTAGACTGGATACTCCATTTGCATATTGATATTTGATTTTTACAAGATGGTTTGTTTTGGAATCATCAAGAAGGAGGTGTAGATGAATTTTAACTTCTCAACTGCATCCTCTGATCCTTTTGAGGAAGTGAATGTGGACCACCATTGAGTGAGACCAGAGCCAGGTTTGGATGAGAGACCTATTGCAGTCAGCAAGCCTTCCTCTGCTCAAAGCTGCAGAATGTCCACATGGGCAGTACATCAATACCACTGTGTATCAATAATGCTGCCTGATCTGTGCTTTTCCAGCACCACTCTAATACAGCCACTGTATATAAACCTCAGTTAGTTGTTACGACACGGAGGTGAACCCCTCTGTTAATTACCATAGCACCTTCACGTCTGGAGGGTTAAATGAATTAAATGAATTTTTGGAGGTTCCCACACTATACTGATAAGCCTGATTCCTGTTCGAACACTCGGGATGGCATTCTGTTCACCAGAATTAGGTTTGTATACTGCAGGTAGTGCTCTAACAAATACATTCTCCAGTTTGAATTCCATCACCCCATTACATAATTTAAAGTATGATTCCTGAGACTAGACTTTCTCTCTCTTTACCTCTCTGATATAAATGTAATATTGTAGGTTTATATCGTTACCAGAGAGTTCATTACTTAATAATTATTTTGTGTTGTGGTTTGGGTCTCAGACTGAATGATGTGGTAATTGTAAACTTCTCCCATTCATTTAGTAAACTGTGCTCACAATGGACGAGAAGCAAGTCCAACATCATGAATTACACTCCCCTAATACCTGCATCTATATTGCACATTTCTCCAAACTTTATCAGCTTGCAGTAACATTTAACTGAAGCTCACTCCCAATCAATGAACCAAATTAATGATTAGCTCGAGAACTATGTAATCATTAAACTCAAGCAAGAGGAAGACAGCTAATCCAAACACAAGAATTTTACAGCATATTCTTTCATAAGGCTTTCAGAATGCAATTTGGATATAATAAATTCAAAGTCTGCTTTAAAAAGCAAAACATTTTACAGATGTGTAATTTAATTGTACACCCGATATTATATAGTGCAACTGGTCATTTTTCAATAGCATAGTGAAACTCAATTGGGGTAGTATCTCCATCTCTGGGCCAGGATGGCTGGGTTCAAGACACCTCCTCTGCTCCAGAGGTGTGTAATAACATCTATGTGAACAATTGTGTAGAAATTATCTTGTGGAAATCAGCTCAAGGTGTTGTCAGTTAAATTTCCTGGCTAAAACTGACAAGTAGAAGTAAATCCAGGAGTGAGGTTTCTCATTACAAAGAGAAAGGAAACCCATTTAATTACAATGAAGCTATGCTTCTATTTAAAAGAGAAAGTTATAAAGTCGGTAGTCAGCAGACACCTCAAAGTACTTTACAGACAACAACAATGTATTTTTTCCAAGTGTAGTCATTGTTGTAATGTAAGAAACAGCAGTAGTTTACACCACTCCCAGTAACGGCAATATAATAATGAGCAGATAACAAAGTACTTTTTGAATGATGTTGATTGTGGGATAATTATTGCCGGGACACCAGGGATAACTCCCATGGTTTACTTTTGAAATAGGGTCATGGGATCATTAAGCAGGTAGTTGTTGCATTGGTCTAGCACCTGAAAGACCTTTAGCTCCCTATCCTGCACCGATTGTGTCCACCTTGATTTCTGTGAACATGCCTAGGAGCAGAGGCGAATGTGCTGCCAACTGAGTTACAATGACAGCACTGGAACAGAAGCAATGCCAGAACTAAAACATTAGTCACACCTGACATTGCACTTCCAGGTCTGGTCAGTGCATTACATGAAAGGAGTGATCGTAATCGAAAGGTTACAGCCAATAATGGAGAAGTGTGGTTCTGAGGAATGATTAGGCAGATTGGGTCTGTTTTGTTATCGTGGGAACCGAGCGGAGATTGAATTGATCTGGAATCATGAAGACTGTACTTAGAGTGGATAAGAAGAATCTATTTCTGTTTGCTGAGAATGCCTCGCGGGCCTTCTCTACCTACCACTATTACCTCTCAGTCTCACAGCCTTCTGCTGATCTATTCTGTTCCCTTGAACATTGATGCACATGCTGTCAGTTGGCTGCATCTAATCGCTGACATTCCCTTTTTACAGCTATCTGCCTTTCTACCCAACTCCTTCCTTTAAGACTCTTGTTCAAACCTACCTCTGAGGTTTTGACCATCCGACCTACATAGCTCAGTGCCACATTTCATTTTAGAATTGGATATTTCTTTTCGTACTGTAGGGCTGGATAAATATAAATCACTGCTGCTGGGAGGTCAGTAACCAGAAGACATCAATAAGAAGACAGCAATGGATAGTGTAGAGGGTGATCGAGCAACCTTTTCACCCCAGAAGGTGGGGAGGATCTGGAGCTCTCAGCCTGGAATGATGTAGAGACAGAAACCCTCAACATTTCCAAAAAGAACACCTGGATACATACCTGAGGTGCTGAAACCCCAAGGTTACAGAGCAGTATCTGGAAGGCAGGATTTGATTGGACAGAGCATTTTTTTTATCAAGCATGGATACATTGGGCCAAATGGCCACCTTCTGTACTGGGAATCATTTTACATTCTATGTTTTTATATACAAGTGTGCAATTTTCTCTTCAAATGAATGAACATTGAGGGATATATGGAAAAGGTGCATATAATAAAATTTAGTTCTCTCTATAGCTATACACGACATTGGTTAGGCCACTGTTGGAATATTGTGTGCAATTCTGGTCTTCTTCCTATCAAAAGGATATTGTGAAACTTGAAAGAGTTCAAAAAGACTATAAGGATGTTGCCAGGGTTGGAGGATCTGAGCTACAGGGAGAGGCTGAACAGGCTGGGGCTGTTTTCTCTGGAGTGTCGGAGGCTGAGGGGTGACCTTAGAGAGGGTTATAAAATCATGAGGGGCATGGATAGGATGAATAGACAGGATCTTTTCCCTGGGGTGGGAGAGTCAAGAACTAGAGGGCATAGGTTTAGGGTGAGAGAGGAAAGGTATAAAAGAGACCTAAGGGGCAACTTTTTCACACAGGGTGGTATGTGTATGGAATGAACTGCCAGAGGAAGTGGTGGAGGCTGGTACAATTGCAACATTTCAGAGGCATTTGGATGGGTATATGAATAGGAAGGGTTTGGAGGGATATGGGCCAGGTGCTGGCAGGTGGGACTAGATTGGGTTAGGATATCTGGTTGGCCTGGACGGGTTGGACCGAAGGGTCTGTTTCTGTGCTGTACATCTCTATGGCTCTCTGATTCTCTGTTGGAAAACAGGTAGATTGGGGTGACTGGAAACAGTATGTTCACAAATATCATTTGTACATGATTGTCCACAATAATGGGCAGAAAAAGACCATCTGGTCTATCAGGCTAGTAATTCAGGTGTGACATAGCTGCATCCCACCATGGTAACTGGCCCTAAGTGTAAAGCTGATTCATGGAAAAGAAGTTAAACCAATATATCTTGAGCCATGAAACTGTCAATGGATAAGGAGTCAGATAGCAGTGGGTGTATTTGCTGTCACAAAATCAACTGTAGGAACAACATTGTTAAAAGATAAATGAAAATCACTGACAGAAATGAACCAAACCACACTGGTGAAGAATGTAGTGAAATCCTAATACACATAAGTAAGAGTTAGTCAATCGTAACTTAAAAGGGGAAGGGTCGAGGAAATCTAATTGAAATGAGGGAAACCATGTCACAAGGTAAAACATATTTTCTTTTATCTTAAAAAGGTCTTTTATGTATCTCCAAATAAACATAAGTTTGTGAAATCTTGCAGTCTTCTCAAAATCTCACTTCAAATATCTCCCAAAATGTTGAGAGCCCTGAATAAAATAATACATAGTATAATAATTTATTGTCACTTGTATTTATGAAAATACTGTGAAAAGTATACAAAACATTGTAATCCAGTGTCATTTTAAATACAGAAGTGATATAAAGAAATAATTGAGACAAAGTTAAGACCAAGTTCATTTTTGTTCCCTCCAAGGCTCCATGCTGCTGCTGTAAGGGTTAGAAATGATCATGTGGATGTAAATGAACAGTAAATAAAGAAGGAATCATATTGGCTCATTATAAAGACAAAAGGCACGGAATTAAAGAGGAGAACTACACCAGGCCAAGAAAAGTAAAAAAAAAATCACACAAACCAGCTTATAGTCCAACAGGTTTAATTAGAAGCTCTAGCTTTCGGAGCGACGCTCCTTCATTGGGCGGTTGTCCTGATGAAGGAGCAGTGCTCTGAAAGCTAGTGCTTCCAAATAAACTTGTTGGACAATAATGTGGTGTTGTGATTTTTAACTTTGTACACTCCAGTCCAACACAGGCACCTCCAAAATCAGACCAAGAAAAGGTGTAAACACTGAAATCTCACTGCAACCACAAAAGAGTCACATTGTAACCTAATTGAAGCCACACAGCTCACTTGGTCACACTGAGTCTGAACTGGGCTTGTATTGAAATTTAATTGAAGTCATGTGCAGTTACAATGAAATCTAACAGTTGGTCTATCGAGAGCAGATGGAAAAAATTGTCACCGTTTCTGAAGAGCAACCTCTCCACACACCACTCTCTCCCACGCTGGGGAGTTAGTGAACTCCAACATAAAATGCATTTAACTTGACAGGGAATTTGCATTTGGAATAGCTGACCAACTGGAATTTCCTTACATTGTGACAGACATTACTTATGAGCAACTCAGTGCACTTAGCTGAGTGCAATGAATTGAGGGAGCTATTGGACATTGCAAACATTCCATGTTCATTTTAAATAAAAAGACATTTTCTTAATAGAATTCTAAAGTACACCTGAACCTAATGTTTGGTTTGCTGATCTGTAAATAATGTAGATTCATTAGCCTTTCTCGTTGATGTAGAAAGATGTAAAAGAAATTATGGAATAATATAAAACAGAGAAAGGCCCTTCAGTCCATTGAACTGTCCAGTGATGCCAACCGCTGCTTCTCCTCCATTACCCTGTCGTCATGTTTTTCTCCTTCACTTACCCAATTCTCTTTGGACACTACTTTTCGATCAGTTTTTATCACACGCTCAGACAATATATTCTGGCCATGTTTCCATTCTCATTAGACTGAGAACCTACTACAGTAGCGCCTTGACACACGAACGACCCATTTCATGAACAAATCGGATTACGAACGGGATTGTACGTAAAATTTTGCTTCAAAGTACGTACGCAATTCAAGGTACAGATGAAGGTACGAATGCAAAAAGCCCGTGTGCGACCGCGTGGTTTCATTGTTCTGCTTTGCTACATGCTTGTTGAACGCAAAAGCTCTCAGGCCCCTCGTGATCTCATTCAGTTCATCTTTGGTGCGTGCACTGTGAACAGCCGTCCAAGCATTCTTACGTTATCCGAATAACCGGAAAAATTGATTCAGTTCGCGAACTTTTCGGTTCGCGCACCGGGTCCTGGAACGGATTAAGTTCATAAGTTGAGGCGCTTCTGTACTTAAGAAAAACCTACATGCCCATTCTCTCCCTTTGTACCCTTTTTCAGTGTAACTATCCCAGCCTGTGTTAGGATAATTAGAGTAGGCTATAAGTCAAGTTCCAATGTTCTTAAAGTTTCTGCGATTTGCTCCTGTATCTGTTACCCACTAATTGCTGGTACACAACAGTGTGGTTCAATAATATTTTGATGCCCACTCAACAATCAGGTCACCATCTTCACTACATTACAAGATATTAGCAAAGCACAGGGTGAATCTTGTAACAATCTTGAAAGATGAAGTGGCTCTTGAGGTACAGAACGAAAGGTGAGCAATAGTGCAGTGCACTGCAACAACAACTCAATCATAGACGCTATTTAGGAGCAGCAGCAATTATCCAGTTACACAGCACCAGCTGTGGAGTAGAATCTAAAATATTCCAGAAGACACAGGGGCAGAAATTAGGCCATTTAGCCCATTGAGTCTGCTCTGTCAGTCAATCATGGCTGATAGGTTTCTCAACATACTTGCACTGTCTTCAACGGGTACCTTTTTACCTCATACATTCATAGAGCTAGACCGTAGTTTTTTTTATTGCTAAAGATTTCCTTTCATGCAGTGCTTTCTACTTATTTCTGACGTGTACACAAATTATGTCAGTCTAAAACTATGCCTTCAGTCATGTGAGCTACAGCAGGACCTGATGTCTATCTGTTGAAGAGCATCAGTTTATCACAAGTCTATCATCAGTTTGCAATGTGTGGCAAACATCTTGTTCAAAGATAACAGTGACTGTGGTGTAAGAACTTCGGTATTGGTTCTTATTTCTAACCTAATAGATTCTGAAACTCAACCCTCACAAAATCATCCCTTTCGAATACTTTTTTATCCATGGGATGTGGGCATCATCTCTGGCCCAGGATTTATTGCCTACCTCTAGTT
Organism: Hemiscyllium ocellatum; assembly: GCF_020745735.1. Taxonomy (NCBI): domain Eukaryota; kingdom Metazoa; phylum Chordata; class Chondrichthyes; order Orectolobiformes; family Hemiscylliidae; genus Hemiscyllium; species Hemiscyllium ocellatum. Next base: position 1,147,214 of record NC_083416.1, read on the forward strand.
GCCCTTGAAAAGGTAGTAGTGAGCTGCTGTCTTGAACCACTGCAGTCCATGCGCTATAGGGAGATCCTCAATGCCATTCAGGAGGGAGTTCAAAGTTTTTGACCCAGTGACACTCAAGGAATGGCGATTATATTTCCAATTCAAGATAATGAGTGGCTTGGAGGGGAGCTTGGAAATGGTGGTGCTCCCATGCAGCTGCTGCCTTTGACCTTCTAGTTGATGGTGGTCATGGGTTTAAAAGGTAATGTCTGAGGAATCTTTATAAATGTCTGCAATGGACCTTGTAGGTGCCTCTCACCACTCCTACTGTACATTGGTGGAAGAAGGACTGAATGTGTGTAGATATGATACCAATCAGACGGATTGCATTGTCAAGTTTCAAGTATCAAGTGTCTTGAGTTTAGTTGGAGCTGTACTCATCCAGGCGAGTGGGGAGTATTCCCTCACACTTCTGACTTGTATGTGGTAGATAGGCTTTGGGCAGTCAGGAGATGCATTATTCACTGTTGTAGCCATTGTATTTATATGGCGTGTCTAGTTCCGTTCCTGGTCAATGGTAATAACAGGATGTAAATAATGAGGATTCAGTGATGGTAATGTCATTGAAAAAATGTCAAGGGGCGATGGTTTAATTCTGTCATTAGAGATATGATGTGGAGGTGCCAGGAATGGACTGGGATGGACAATGTTAAAAATCAGAACACCAGGTTATAGTCCAACAGGTTTATTTGGAAGTATGAGCTTTCAAAATGTTGCTCCTTCATCAGGTAGCTGTAGAGCAGGATCATAAGACACAGGATTTATAGCAAAAGATCACAGTGTCATGCATGCAATGGATATGATCTATTGAACAAACCTAGATCGCTGTTAAGTCTTTCATCGTTTTGAATGGTTTGTAGGTTTCAGTTCATTTTATATATAAATCCCGAAACTTCTTTCAAATCACAATCTCAGCTCAAATAATGCATTAGAGGTGTGAGGTTATATTCTGTATCCCAATCTTGAGTCAGACTGGTTCTATTTCCAAAGTAGGAATTTATAAAATATTACATAGATTGACGGCCTGTATTGCCTGCCTGCAGATTGTGTGCTTTTATCTGTAATTCCAATTCTGCAAATGCACTTCATCCCAAAGATGTATGTTTGTGTGTGTGTGTGTTGCAACGATGCTGTCATCATGGGGAATGGTGGTGTAGAGTGTCGAAACATCCACTATGATGAGGAATTGTGACAAGCCTCAGTATTCCATACCAACAACTGCCAATCTCCGAGCACCATCCTACAACTCATCCACTTCATCCTCAACCACAATGTTTTCACCTTTGACAAACATTCTTCATCCAGACACATGGAACAGCCACAGGGACCAAATCTGCACCCCCATATGCCAACATTTTTATGCACAAGTTCAAATAAGACTTCTTTGCTGCACAGAATCTGGCATCAATGGTGTGCACCAAATACATTGATGACAATTTCTTCCTCTGGACCCATTGTGAGGAGTCACTGAAACAATTACACAGTGATATCATAAAGTTTCATCCCACCATTAGACTTACCATGGACTACTCTTTAGTATCTGTCCCATTCTTAGAGACATGCAGCTGCATCAAGGAAAGGCACACCTCCACAGACACACAGATAACCTCTCAATGCTGCACTTCTCCAGCTTCCATCTAAACGTATTAAAACAGCCATCCCCTATGGACACGACCTACACATACACAGGATCTGCTCAGATGAGGAACAAATGTGACAGACACTTGAAGGTGCTCAAGGATGCCCTCATAAGAGCAAGGTATGATGCTCAACTCGTCGATTGCCAGTTCCAGTGTGCCACAGCGAGAAACTGTAATGACCTCCTCAGGAGACAGACACCGGCTACTGATACAATTGATAGAGTACACTGAGATGGAGAAGGGTGGGAGGGTGTGGGGAAGTTACATATTGATTAACAGAACCCCCTGCAACCCAGTCTAAAAGATGAAAGACTTAACAGCAATCTAACATTGTTAAATATATCGTACCAGTTCCATGATATTGTGACCTTTTGGCATAAATTCTGTGTCTCATGATCCTCCTCCACAGCTACCTGATGAAGGAGCAGCGCCTCCAAATAAACCTGTTTGACTATAAGCTGGTGTTGTGTGATTTTTCACTTTACCAATGGAGATAGGCATTGTCTGGCACTTACGTGGCACAAAGTTTGCTTCCCATTTCTAAACTGGAGGTTTAGAAATGTTGAGATCTTGCCCAATGGGACATGGACTGCTTCAGTATCTGAGGAGTTGTGAATGGTGCTGAACATTGTGCAATCATTGGCGAACAACCCCATTTCTGACCTTATGATGGAGGGAAGGTCATTGATGAAGCAACTGTAGACAATTGGTCCTAGGACACTACCCTAAGGAATCCCTACAGAGATGGCCAGATCTTTGATGCCATACCTGGTCAAATGCAGCATTGATGTCTTTATAGAATCACTACAGTGTGGAAACAGGCCATTTGGCCCAACAAGTCCACACTGACCCTCTGAAGAGTATCCCACCTAGACCCATTCCCTACCCAATTACTCTACATTTGCCCTGAATGATATGCCTAGCCCACACATCCATGAACACTACGGGCAATTTAACATGGCCAATTCACCTAATATGCACATCTTTGGACTGTGGGAGGAAATCAGTGCACTCAGAGGAAACCCACACAGACACTGGGAGAATGTGCAAACTCCACACAGACAGTTACCTGAGGCTGGAATCGAACCTAGGTCCCTGGCACAGTGAGGCAGCGGTGGTAACCACTGTGCCAACGTGCTGCCACCTTACCTCCATAGTTCACCTTTCTGGTACAGAAAATGCTGGAGAAACTCACAGGTCTAGCAGTTTTCCTGCAGAAAGAAACCGAGTTGATGTTCCAGACCAGTAGGACTCTTTTTAGAACTGGAAGTGGTTGAAAAATAGTGATTTTTATACTTCTGACAAAATGGAGGAGGAACAAAGGGTATTGTGGAGGCATCATTGTAAAATATAAAATGTTCTTGACTTTGGTGAAAGAGAAATGTAAATAGACATAAATTAAACTGTGAAAGGGAATATGGGTTCTCTCTGCTGAGAGTCGAAAAGTGTGGTGCTGGAAAAGCACAGCAAGTCAGGCAACATCCGAGGAACAGAACAGTCAATGTTTCATGCATCAGGAATGTTTGGTAAGAGGGGGAAGGGAGCTGAGAGATAAATAGGGGGGTGGGGCTGGAGGTAAGTTAACCCAGGAGGCGATAGATACAGATGGGGGGGGGGGGAGGGTGCGGTGATGGTGGCAGGTCGGAGAGGAGCGTGGAGTCCATAGGTGAGAAGGAAGATGGACAGGTAGGACAGTTCAAGAAGGCGTTGCCGAGTTGGAAGGTTGGATCTGGGATGAGGTGGGGAGGGGAGATGAGGAAATTGTCTGAGTTGGAGGGTTTACTTGCTCTCTGCGGAGAGTAAACAAGACCAAAGTAAGACAAGGCTGTGGGTGGAGGAATGTTTCAAAGAAAAGGACAGAAATCATGCGGTCAGGCTCTGAGCTTCTGGAATTCAATATTGAGGTCTCAAGGCCAGAAAGTATCGAAGTGGAAAATAAGGTGTTGCTCCTCCATTTCAGCAGCAGACAGACATCAGAAATGTCAGTGTGACAGCAAGGTGGTTTATTGGAATGACAAACAACTCCAGGTCGTTTTCACAGCCAGACTGAGGCTGTTCTGCAAAGGTGTCACCCAGAATGCATTTGGTCTCGCCAGTGTAGAAGAGGCCACGCAGTGAGCAGGGAGAGAGTGAGGAGTGCAGATGCTGGAGATCAGACTCGAAACATATGGTGCAGGAAAAGCACAGCTGGTCAGGCAGCATCTGAGGAGCAGGGAATCGACGTTCCGAGCGTAAGCGATTCATCAGGATTGTAGAGGAGGGAGAAGGGTGCTGAGAGATAATGGGGGAGCGGGGTTGCTGGGGGGAAGGAGTGGGGAGTACAGGAGACTGGATTGAATTGCCAGTTCATCTGGAAAATGCTTTGAACAGTGAGGAGGGAGGAGATAAATGAACAAGTGTTACACCCTTCCGAGTACAGACCCAAAGACATGACAATCCCTCCATCCCCGGGATCATTTTTGTCAACCTCCTCTGGATCCACTCCAATGCCAGCACATCCCTCCTGAGATAAAGGTCTCAACACTGTTCACAGCATTTCACATGCAGAGTCTGATACAATCTCAGAACACATCTCTGCACTTATATTCTCGCACTCTTGAAATGAATGCTAACATTGCATCCGCTTTCCTAACTGCATGTTAACTTGTTAGTTAACCTGCACATTAACCTTAAGAGAATCCCGAACTGGGACTCCCAAGTCTCTTTGTATTTCAGATTTTTGAAGCCCTTCCCAACTTAGAAAGTAGTCATCCAACCACATAACCCCAGACTTTCCACATTGTGTTCCATCTGCCACTTCTTTGCCCACTCTCTTAGCCTGTTCAGTTCTTTTTGCAGCGTTCCTGCTTCTTTTAATACAACCTGTCCCTCCACTTATCTTTCTGTCGTCTGCAAACTTAGCAACAATGCCCTCAGTTCCTTTGTCCAGATCGTTAATGTCTAACACGAATAATTGTGGTTCCAACACTGACTCCTGTGGAGCTCCACTAGTTACCAGCTGCCATCCTGAAAATCCTTTACCCTGCCTTCTGCCAGCCAGCCAATCCTGGATACATGCCAGTATCTTGTCCCTAACACCAGGGGCTCTTATCTTATTTAGCGGCCTCCTATGTGGCACCGGATAAAAGCAAGTTACTGCAGATGCTGGAATCTGAAACCAAAAAAGAGAAAATGCTGGAAAACCTCAGCAGGTCTGGCAGCATCTGTAAGGAAAGAATAGAGCTGACGTTTCGAGTCTAACTGACCCTTTGTCAAAGCTGTGTGACACCATTTGGCCCTCACCCACCTGGAGATGAAAGACATCTATGTCAGACTAATGTTCATAGACTTCCATCCTACATTTAACACTATCATTCCTCAGCACCTGATTGGAAAGCTGAGTCAGCTGGGCCTGGATCCCTTCCAGTGTGACTGGATCCTGGAGTTCCTGGCTGGGAGCCCTCAGTCAGTCCGGATTGGGAACAGCATCTCCAACACCCTCACACTGAGCACGCGGATCCCCTCCGGGCTGTGTGCTCAGGCCACTGCTGTTCACCCCGCTGACACACAACTGCGCAGCGATGCACAGCTCGAATCGCATTATCAAGTTCACTGATGACATGGTTGTAGTGGGTCTCATTAGCAGGAACGACGAGTCAGCACACAGAGAGCAGGCACAGCGGCTAACCGACTGGTGCAGAGCCAACAACCTGTCTCTGAACAAGACGAAAGAGATGATTGTTGACTTCAGAAGGGCACGGAGCAACCACTCTCCATTGGACATTGACGGCTCACTCATGGAGATCGTGAAGAGCACCAATTTAACATGGCCAATTCACCTGGCCTGCACATCTTTGGATTGTGGGAAGAATCCAAAGGGCGGCACGGTGGCAAAAGGGCGGCACGGTGGCACAGTGGTTAGCACTGCTGCCTCACAGCGCCTGTAGACCCGGGTTCAATTCCCGACTCAGGCGACTGACTGTGTGGAGTTTGCACGTTCTCCCCGTGTCTGCGTGGGTTTCCTCCGGGTGCTCCGGTTTCCTCCCACAGTCCAAAGATGTGCGGGTCAGGTGAATTGGCCAAGCTAAATTGCCCGTAGTGTTAGGTAAGGGGTAAATGCAGGGGTATGGGTGGGTTGCGCTTCGGCGGGTCGGTGTGGACTTGTTGGGCCGAAGGGCCTGTTTCCACACTGTAAGTCTAATCTAAAAAAAAAGGGAGACAATCTCCAGGATACCAGCATAAGCCTGATTCTTGTGAAATGTTGGGGAAGCAATACTGCTCATTTAGGCACCGAATAATTCATTTTAAATATATTATTTTGGTCTTCTTTGTTTGAACTCACTTGCCGTCCAAAATGACAACCCAGATCCGATTATAAAACCTGAATGGGTCATTCTGGAGGTGCAGAGACAATACTTTTGAAGAAGAAAATTGAGTAGGACAATCATTCTTTCTTGTGGATAATTGTTAATGCACTCCTGACCAATTTCAACCAGTGAACATCTCCCTGCAGATTTCTTGGTTAATTAAAAATGTTACACAAATTTATTAAGAAATGAGCTAGTGAATAATTTATTAATAATCTAATATTTCACAACAGGAATAAATAACAGCATATCATTGACCTTTTATTTCTCAAAATTTTGTAAGACCATTAGAAATAGAAACTGGAATAGGCTAGTTCTGGAGACCTGAGGTCATGTTGCAGTTGTATAAGACTCTGGTGCAGCCGCATCCGGAGTATTGTGTGCAGTTCTGGTCGCCATACTATACGAAGGATGTGGAGGCATTGGAACGGGTGCAGAGGAGATTTACCAGGATGTTGCCTGGTATGGCAGGAAGATCGTATGAGGAAAGGCTGAGGCACTTGGGGCTGTTTTCATTGGAGAAAAGAAGGTTTAGGGGTGTACAAGATGATTAGGGGTTTAGATAGGGTTGACCATGAGAACCTTTTTCCACGTATGGAGTCAGATATTATGAGGGGGCATAGCTTTAAATTAAGGGGTGTAGGTATAGGACAGATGTTAGGGGTAGATTCTTTACTCAGCGAGTTGTGAGTTCATGGAATGCCCTGCCAGTAACAGTGGTGGACTCTCCCTCTTTATGGTCATTTAAACGGGCATTGGATAGGCACATGGAGGATAGTGGGCTAGTGTAGGTTAGGTGGGCTTGGATCGGCGCAACATCGAGGGCCGAAGGGCCTGTACTGCGCTGTATTTTTCTATGTTCTATCACCACCAATGTCTCTACAATCTCCTCAGCTATTTCCTTCAGATAATTGTAGTCCATCTGGTTTGAGTGATTTATCCACCTTCAGACCTTTCAGCTTCCTCATCACCTTTTCCTGAGTGCTGGCCACTACACTCACCCCTGCCCCCTGCCTCTCTTTATGTTCTGGTTTGCTGCTGGTGTCTTCCACGTGAGACTGATGCAAAACACCGGTTCAGTTCCTCAGCCATCTCTATGTTCCCCATTACTACCTCTCTGGCCTCATTTCCTCGCGATCCAATGTCTCTTTTTTACCTTTTACATATAAAAGAATTCTTGCAGTCTTTTTTTATATCACTAGCTGCCCCACCCTTATATTTCAGCCTGTCCCCCCTTCTTGCTTTTCTTGTTATCCTCTGTTGGATTTTAATAGCTTCTCAATCCTCTCGGTTCCCAGTAATCTTCACCACATTGTGTGCTTTTCCTTTGCTTTTGTGACTTCTGTTATGAGTCTGAGTTGCCTCCTCATCCCTGAGTATGTTTCTTCTACCTTGGGATGAAATTCTGCTCTGTCTCCTGAATTATCCCCAGAAACCCCTGTTGTTGCTGCTGCTCTACTGTCTTCACTGCTCGTCTCCCCTTCCAATAAACTCTGTAATAGTGTTACATCTGATTCCAGCTTCTCCCTCTCAAACTGCAGGGTGAATATTATAGTCTCTGACCCTTAGGGGCTCCTTCGCTTTAAGCTCTCTAATCAAGTCTGCCTCGTTACCCACCACCAAATCCAGAATTTCCTGTTCCCATCTGGGCTCAATCACAAGCTGCTCCAAACAAAAGCATCTCATAGACATTCCATAAATTCCATTTCTTGGGACCTGCTGCCAACCTCATTTTCCCAGTCCACCTATAAACAGAAGTCCCCCATGATTATTGTGATACTGTTTTGCTTACATGCCTTCTCTAACTCCTGATTAATTTTCCTCTCTCCATCCTGACTACTGCTCGGAGCCCTGTACACAAATTCATCAACGTCTTTTTCCTTTCTGGTTCCTCAATGTTACCCTCACAGGTTCTAACCCTTCCAACTCTATATCACTTCCTGTTATCAATTCAATTCTATTTCTTACTAACAAGGTTAACCCACCCCCTCTCTCCATCCTTTCAATAGGATGTATATTGCCCTGGATAGTTAGATCCCAACCCTGATCCCCTTGCAACACGTCTATGCAAACCCCACCACCTCGTACCTGCCAATTTCAGTTTGCACTATAAACTCATTGGCCATGTTCCATACACTACATGCATCTAAGTACAATGCCCTCAGTCCTTTGTTGACTGCCTCCTTCTCACAATTGTCCCCTTATTTGCTGTGCCTGAAGTTAGATTCCTGACCCTTTCCTTACTCCATGTCCTACTAGTTGTTTCAGAAACTTTAATAACCTCTGCTGAGTGCTCTCTCCACCCCTATATCTTTTTCTATAATCTTCCAAATAATTGCACCCCGAACTTTTTAGTTTAAAGCCCTACCCACAGCCCTGGTGATGTGTTTCACCAGCACTCTGGTCCCCACATGATCCAGGTGGAGCCCATCCCATTGGAACAGCTCCCTCCTTCCCAATACTACTGCTGATATCTCATGAATATAATCCTGTTTCTCCCACGCCAGTCTGTCAGCCATGTGTTTACCTCTTTAATCTTGTTGACCCTGTGGCTCAGGTAGTAATCCAGAGATTGTTACATTTTCAATTCTGCTTCTTAATTTAGCCCCCAGCTGCTCATTTCCTTTCAGCAGAACCTCTCTCCAGTTTCTACCTGCATCGTTGGTACCTACATGCATGACAACTTGATCCTGGCCACAACAACAGTTGTCTATTCCCTTGACTATACTATCCCTGATTAGAACTACATCTCTCTTTTTCTCCCCCTTGAATGGTTCCCTGTACCATGGGTGCTATGGTCATCCTCCTTACAGTCCCAACTCTCGTTCGCTCAGAGAGTACGAATCTGTTAGACAATAAGAAGCCTCTTTCGGCACTGCCTCCCTGATCGTCACAGCCTCCTGTCCCTGACCACTGATGGAACCTGAAGTAGTTCATCCAATAAGTGTGACTGCCTCCTGAAACACAGCATTGTGACGTGTTGCTGTGTTTTCTGACTGGTTTGTTGGCTTGCAACCTGTACATATTCGCCCGGTTTAATATCAATCTGAAAGGAACCTACAGTAGTCAAATTAGTAGCTATCACCAACCAGTGAAATTAACAGTTTTCCAGTGATGCCATTGTCTTTTTTGTGCAGGGACTGGGACTTCAACTTATCCCATTTTTTAAAAAAACCTTCCGAACAATGATCTAAAAGAGCAAGCAAAAAGCACCTCTTCCCCGAATTCCCACACGTTCTCCAAATCTCCGGAGACATACACTCATTCAGGCTGGGTCTGACTGGCTGGGAGCTCTCTTTCCTGAGATCTGCTGTTAAATAAAAGCTGAGCTCTTTCTTGTGAGCTGTATCAAATCGAACAAACTTGTGAGAACATCCCATAATTCTACTTTTTTTTGGTGTGGAATCTTGTCTGTGTCTGTGTTTACCATTCCTGATATTTATGCAAAACTGTCTGCCTTCTCCATCCTACTTGTGAAGGAATGTGTGTATGTTTTAGGATTTAATGGGGGCATAGTTTAAGTTTGCATATTAAAGGGCAATAAATATAATAAATAAATTCTGTTTTCTGTTTTGTGGATTAACCTGGTGGGAATTTCTTCTGTCTTAGTTAATGAGACAAATGCACCATCTTTCTGACTAAGTGAACACTTATACATTTCTACCAGCCTGTGGAATAATGGGGCCTGATTTCCAGCACACTCTAACAAACAGGGTGATCACATCTTACACACAGTCCATGGTCTTTGTGCATTATGGGAGCTTTTGTTTCTTGAAGGTGGATCAAATGGTGTTTTACCTCCGAGAGGAGCAGGTGATGGAGGAGCGAAAGACCATTAGACATAGGAGTGGAAGTAAGGCCATTCGGCCCATCGAGTCCACTCCGCCATTCAATCATGGCTGATGGGCATTTCAACTCCACTTACCAGCATTCTCCCAGTAGCTCTTAATTCCTCGTGACATCAAGAATCTATCAATCTCTGCCTTGAAGACATTTAGCGTCCTGGCCTCCACTGCACTCTGTGGCAATGAATTCCACAGGCCCACCACTCTCTGGCTGAAGAAATGTTTCCACATTTCTGTTCTGAATTGACCCCCTCTAATTCTAAGGCTGTGTTCATTGGTCCTAGTCTCCTCGCCTAACGGAAACAATTTCCTAGCGTACACCCTTTCCAATCCATGTATTATCTTGTAAGTTTCTATTAGATCTCCCCTTAATCTTCTAAACTCCAATGAATACAATCCCAGGATCCTCAGCCGTTCCTTATATGTTAGACCTACCATTCCAGGGATCATCCGTGTGAATCTCCGCTGGACGCGTTCCAGTGCCAATATGTCCTTCCTGAGGTGTGGGGACCAAAACTGGACACAGTACTCCAAATGGGGCCTAACCAGAGCTTTATCAAGTCTCAGTAGCACAACGGTGCTTTTATATTCCAACCCTCTTGAGATAAATGACAACATTGCATTCACTTTCTTAATCACGGACTCAACCCACATGTTTACCTTTTAGAGAATCCTCGACTAGCACTCCCAGATCCCTTTGTACTTTGGCTTTATGAATTTTCTCACCGTTTAGAAAGTAGTCCATGCTTGTATTCTTTTTTCCAAAGTGCAAGACCTCGCATTTGCTCACGTTGAATTCCATCAGCCATTTCCTGGACCACTCTCCCAAACTGTCTAGATTCTTCTACAACCTCCCCACTTCCTCAGTACTACCTGCATGTCCACCTAACTTTGTATCATCGGCAAACTTCGCTAGAATGCCCCCAGTCCCTTCATCCAGACGAAAATGGTATACGCCCGAGTGACTGGATACTGTGCGGATGTTTGAGACTACCCAGTTCCTCGTGAATCAATAAAAATATCAATATGTCAATACCCAAGCGCAGTAAAATCCCAACAGTCTGGGGACCCACAATTCAGTTTAGGCCCGGACAAGCCTGTTTACTGAGCCAGCAGGTGTTACTGAGCATGCCAGCATATTTCTGTCAACTGCTGTGAGTGAGAGCCATCCTAGCACATCAATGACTTTAACAGCCAGCAGGTCAGCACTGACACCCATCTGTACGTGCCTATTGCTTGTCACTCAGCTGCATCCTCTTGGATTATAGCCCAAAGTCTGGGATTCCAGCCGAGCGGCTGAGGGGTTTCACAATCCCAAACACTCTGTGGCTGTGTTTTTGGGTGAACCGTCAGGAAGTTGTGATGTTCGTGTACAATATACTGAAGGTTGCATTGTAAAATAGTGAGACAGAAAGGCAACATCGCTGATATTGTAAGTTCAAAGATCAAATTCAGTTTTTCACTTCTTTTAAATGAAGACGTTACTAATTTCATTGCATCAGTTATTTTGGTTTGGAACTCAGTTTAATGCATATAAACCAGCATGTGAGAGAGACAAATTCTTGGAAGATGCTCTATAATTATTAAGTGTTTAAATACATCAGCTGATGTCCTGTTCTTGCTGAATTGACTGATCTCAGCCAAAGTAATAGCGGGCTCCCATAACTGACTTCAATGTCTCTGGGTTAAGGTGTGGGAGATAGGGAGGAAATCAGGAGTTTTGCTCCTTATTGTTCCCATTCCTTGAAAGCACATCCCGTGTGGGTGAGGATGGGATTGGATGAGACCTGGGATTTCACACATTGAAGATATTGAAGAGTTACTTGTTAGAACAATAGCTGACATTAATGTGGTGCCTTTAATGTAGCAATGTACCTTGGTTGAATCCATGGTTTGTGCTGTAGAGTGATGCTAACTACACCGATTTAATCCCTATACCAGCTGAGCTCACCATCTAGGTCCCACCTTGTCCCTTGCCTGAGGTGTGGTGACCCTCTGGTTAAACACACCACCAATTGTTGCTCATGCTCACTTGCTCTCTTCCTGTCCGGCTCACTTGCTCTCTCGCTCACACTCACTCTCACTCGCACTCTCACATTCACACTCACTCAATCTCTTGCACACTCTCTCTCTCTCACTCTCTCTCACTCTCGCACTCACTCTTGCACACTCTCTTGCTTATTTTTGCTTTGTCTCTCTCTTGCTTTTTCTCTCTCTCTCTCTCCTGCAAATGTGTTGCTGGTCAAAGCACAGCAGGTTAGGCAGCATCTCAGGAATAGAGAATTCGACGTTTCGAGCATAAGCCCTTCATCAGGAATAAGAGAGAGAGAGCCAAGCCGGCTGAGATAGAAGGTAGGGAGGAGGGACTAGGGGGAGGGGCGATGGAGGTGGGATAGGTGGAAGGAGGTCAAGGTGAGGGTGATAGGCCGGAGTGGGGTGGGGGCGGAGAGGTCAGGAAGAGGATTGCAGGTTAGGAGGGCGGTGCTGAGTTGAGGGAACCGACTGAGACAAGGTGGGGGGAGGGGAAATGAGGAAGCTGGAGAAATCTGAATTCCAACCTTGTGGTTGGAGGGTTCCCAGGCGGAAGATGAGGCGCTCCTCCTCCAGCCGTCGTGTAGTTGTGTTCTGCCGGTGGAGGAGTCCAAGGACCTGCATGTCCTCGGTGGAGTGGGAGGGGGAGTTAAAGTGTTGAGCCACGGGGTGATTGGGTTGGTTGGTTCGGGCGGCCCAGAGGTGTTCTCTGAAGCGTTCCGCAAGTAAGCGGCCTGTCTCACCAATATAGAGGAGGCCACATCGGGTGCAGCGGATGCAATAGATGATGTGTGTGGAGGTACAGGTGAACTTGTGGCGGATATGGAAGGATCCCTTGGGGCCTTGGAGGGAAGTGAGTGTGGAGGTGTGGGCGCAAGTTTTACATTTCCTGCGGTTGCAGGGGAAGGTGCCGGGGATGGAGGTTGGGTTGGTGGGGGGTGTGGATCTGACAAGGGAGTCACGAAGGGAGTGGTCCTTGCGGAACGCTGATAGGGGAGGGGAGGGAAATATATCCTTGGTGGTGGGGTCCGTTTGGAGGTGGCGGAAATGGCGGCGGATAATACGTTGTATGCGCAGGTTGGTGGGGTGGTAGGTGAGAACCAGTGGGGTTCTGTCTTGGTGGCGGTTGGAGGAGCGGGGCTCAAGGGCGGAGGAGCGGGAAGTGGAGGAGATGCGGTGGAGGGCATCGTCGATCACGTCTGGGGGGAATCTGCGGTCCTTGAAGAAGGAGGCCATCTGGGTTGTGCGGTGTTGGAATTGGTCCTCCTGGGAGCAGATGCGGCGGAGACGAAGGAATTGGGAATATGGGATGGCGTTTTTACAGGGGGCAGGGTGGGAGGAGGTGTAGTCCAGGTAGCTGTGGGAGTCAGTCGGTTTATAATAGATGTCTGTGTTGAGTCGGTCGCCCGAGATAGAAATGGAAAGGTCTAGGAAGGGGAGGGAGGAGTCTGAGACAGTCCAGGTGAATTTCAGGTCGGGATGGAAGGTGTTAGTAAAGTTGATGAACTGTTCAACCTCCTCGTGGGAGCACGAGGCAGCGCCGATACAGTCATCGATGTAGCGGAGGAAAAGGTGGGGGGTGGTGCCAGTGTAGTTGCGGAAGATGGACTGTTCCACATATCCTACGAAGAGGCAGGCATAGCTGGGGCCCATGCGGGTGCCCATGGCAACTCCTTTAGTTTGGAGGAAGTGGGAGGATTGAAAAGAGAAGTTATTCAGGGTGAGGACCAGTTCAGTCAGTCGAAGGAGGGTGTCAGTGGAAGGGTACTGGTTAGTGCGGCGGGAAAGGAAGAAGCGGAGGGCTTTGAGTCCTTCGTGATGGGGGATGGAGGTGTACAGGGACTGGATGTCCATAGTGAAAATAAGGCGTTGGGGACCGGGGAAGCGAAAATCCTGGAGGAGGTGGAGGGCGTGGGTGGTGTCCCGAACGTAGGTGGGGAGTTCTTGGACTAAAGGGGACAGGACCGTGTCGAGGTATTGGGAGATGAGTTCGGTGGGGCAGGAGCAGGCTGAGACAATGGGTCGGCCGGGGCAGGCAGGTTTGTGGATTTTGGGCAGGAGGTAGAAACGGGCGGTGCGGGGTTGTGGGACTATGAGGTTGGAGGCGGTGGATGGGAGATCCCCTGAGGTGATGAGGTCCTGGATGGTCTGGGAGATGATGGTTTGGTGGTGGGAGGTACAGCTACCTGGACTACACCTCCTCCCACCCTGCCCCCTGTAAAAACGCCATCCCATATTCCCAATTCCTTCGTCTCCGCCGCATCTGCTCCCAGGAGGACCAATTCCAACACCGCACAACCCAGATGGCCTCCTTCTTCAAGGACCGCAGATTCCCCCCAGACGTGATCGACGATGCCCTCCACCGCATCTCCTCCACTTCCCGCTCCTCCGCCCTTGAGCCCCGCTCCTCCAACCGCCACCAAGACAGAACCCCACTGGTTCTCACCTACCACCCCACCAACCTGCGCATACAACGTATTATCCGCCGCCATTTCCGCCACCTCCAAACGGACCCCACCACCAAGGATATATTTCCCTCCCCTCCCCTATCAGCGTTCCGCAAGGACCACTCCCTTCGTGACTCCCTTGTCAGATCCACACCCCCCACCAACCCAACCTCCACCCCCGGCACCTTCCCCTGCAACCGCAGGAAATGTAAAACTTGCGCCCACACCTCCACACTCACTTCCCTCCAAGGCCCCAAGGGATCCTTCCATATCCGCCACAAGTTCACCTGTACCTCCACACACATCATCTATTGCATCCGCTGCACCCGATGTGGCCTCCTCTATATTGGTGAGACAGGCCGCTTACTTGCGGAACGCTTCAGAGAACACCTCTGGGCCGCCCGAACCAACCAACCCAATCACCCCGTGGCTCAACACTTTAACTCCCCCTCCCACTCCACCGAGGACATGCAGGTCCTTGGACTCCTCCACCGGCAGAACACAACTACACGACGGCTGGAGGAGGAGCGCCTCATCTTCCGCCTGGGAACCCTCCAACCACAAGGTATGAATTCAGATTTCTCCAGCTTCCTCATTTCCCCTCCCCCCACCTTGTCTCAGTCGGTTCCCTCAACTCAGCACCGCCCTCCTAACCTGCAATCCTCTTCCTGACCTCTCCGCCCCCACCCCACTCCGGCCTATCACCCTCACCTTGACCTCCTTCCACCTATCCCACCTCCATCGCCCCTCCCCCTAGTCCCTCCTCCCTACCTTCTATCTCAGCCGGCTTGGCTCTCTCTCTCTTATTCCTGATGAAGGGCTTATGCTCGAAACGTCGAATTCTCTATTCCTGAGATGCTGCCTAACCTGCTGTGCTTTGACCAGCAACACATTTGCAGCTGTGATCTCCAGCATCTGCAGACCTCATTTTTTACTCGAAGATTTTTACTCTCTCTCTCTCTCTCTCTCTCTCCAGTGAGAGAGTGATAGGGATACAGGCCTCTGGGATTATGGTGACTTTCACCTCACATCACATCATCCTGGGCCACTATAGAGAACCATCATCGTTCAAAGTTCTGGAACTCAGCCATATGAAGAGATTCTAGGACAGCTTATTAAACACTCGGTTAAAGGGTAGGCTTCAAGGAGCAAGTTAAAAATGGGAAGGTAAAAGGCAGAGGTTTGCGGAACGAATTCCAGGGCTATGGCCCCATGGAGCTAATGGTGCAGTTGTCCAAGGTACAATAATGGGATAGACTGGGTTCAAGAAGATCGTTCTGTTACAGAGTTAGAACAGACGTGAAGGTTCAATGGCCTTCTACTTGGCTGCATGATTCTGTGTTGCAATGTATCTTAAGGCATTGCACTCTGGCTGACCTTTGGTGCTGGAAGCATGTGTTTGTCTTTTGCCTATAATTTGTCAATTAATGGCTGCGGTATCTTTAAGAGATCGCTATTTAGTTGCGTTGGAAGATATGTCAATATAGTTAGTGACAGAAGTGTGACAATCTGCCTTACTGAAAGAATTTCCTACTTGCTGTTCAGGAAAATGTTATAAAATAGTTTCTGATTGTTCAACAGCTGGGGTGGGCCTGAGCTTTGAGGCTGATATCAATGGTATCCGTTAGGTGAAGGTGAGGACTGCAGATGCTGGAGTTTAGAGTCGAGAGAGTGATGTTGGAAAAGTTCAGCAGGTCAGGCAGCATCTGAGGGAAACCTGATGAAGGGCTTTTGTCCAAAATACTGACTCAATGGTATCCATTCCCCATTGAAAATGTTAGAACAGACATGTGTGTGATTGCCCAACATTACAGCAATATCTAAGAGCTTGCTACATTTTTCCAATAAAAAATAAATAATTATTTCGATGTGGAAGAAGGGCAGCTCGGTGGTTAGCTGCTCCACAGCACCAGAGACCCAGGTTCAATTCCAGCCTCGGGTGACTGTCTGTGTGGAGTTTGCACGTTCTCCCTGTGGCTGTGTGAGTTTCCTCCGGGTGCTCCGGTTTCCTTCCACAATCCAAAGATGTGCGGGTCAGGTGAATTGGTTATGCTAAATTGCCTGTAGAGTTTGGTGCATTAGTCAGGGATAAATGTAAGGGAATGGGTCTTGATGGGTTACTCTTTGGATGGTATGTGTGGACTTGTTGGGCTGAATGGCCTGTTTCCACACTGTTTCCACTTTGATTAGATTCCCTACAATCATTCTACTTCCTTTGGAATCTGTTCTGATTCTTTCAGGTTTCCATCCCATTACTCCTCCTCTTTCATGACATTTTATATTTACTCCCTTTCATCTCAGTGTCTGGTATAAAGTAAGTTTGAAATATGGTAATTGTACGTACAAGGGGACAACTTTGAATAAGATGGGAGAGGTTATCTCCCCAGTGGACAAAGCACCCCTGAAAAGTCTTTAAAAGATGGAATCTTTAGGAGAGCAAATGCACCTATAAATGGATGCTAGAGAGATGTGTTTCAATACAACAGAGGGCAGAAATTCTAGCTGGTTCTAATTTCCTCAGTAATACAAAGCCTACACTGTTTCCTAACAGATACAACTCTTTCTAAGTAATTATGCCGCCCACATTTTCTGGTGTCTACACTGCAACATCTTCCCAGATGTGTGGTGTAATTAAACCAAGAGAAACTCTCGGATACCCAGCATTCAATATCGTGTAGTCAGTATCCCAGACAGCAGTCTAGACCTTTTTCAGGTTTCTCAAGTCATGCGCTGATAGAGACAGCAATACCAACGTCTATACAGTCTCTCTCAATGGGTGCAATGCAGGCTATAGTGTCTCAACACAGGTGCAAAACAAAACAGGCACATCCTCAGACAATCCAAAGTATTTCACAGCTAGTGAAGTTTTAACAAACACAGCAAACAATTTCCAGACAGCAATGTCTCAAGAACAGCAATAAAATAAATGACCAGTAATTTGTTTTAATGGTGTTCATTGAGGGAATTATGTTAGACAAGGAAATATTTCCCTCTGGCACCAGTGTCTGAATGTTAACTCCACCTGGCCACACCGTGGTGGTAAGTGTTGACAGTCACCTCACACATTGAGTAACCACTCAACCAGATAACCAGAACTCACTGGACTGCAGTTGGTAAAAATCAATAACTCTGAATAATGTAACTACCAGGAACCATCAGAAGACCAAGAATACTTCAAGAAAATATTAAACTCATTATTGTGCAGGATACAGAACTCTGGGCTCATTATAATGCACTATGGAGATCTCTCAGCTTGTTATAGAATAGAGAATACAGATTATTAGGGTCATTGAACAGAACACAGAACTCCCCAACTTATTACCTAGTTCACCGTACTGCAGAACACTGGCTCCTTATAAAGTACGTGTTTTAAACTTAGCATGGGGCTCATTACACCGTGTAAAATACAGAACGCTGTTTACTATAGCGTGCTCTACATGGTACTGTAGAAACCTGATCAAAGCATGTAGACTTCAATCAAGTGTCATTGATCAGAATGGCTATCAGGCTGACATTTTTCATAGCCCAAGGCAGCTAAACGACAATCAGATCTGCACAGCAGTTAGTCAAGGGTGGAGGTTCAAACCGAAAGTTCACACAATACTGAACCAATCAGGATAAACCAGCTCCATTTCTGAGTGACTTTTATTTCAAAATCTTCTCTGCGTGACCCTCGTGTTTTGCAGATTTATGCCAGTGTAATTATTGGTACATTTGTTTTGATTACATATAATTAATAATGTGGTTAATATCGTAGGGACCATATTTCTCAAATTCCTGCCGCAAGTACAAACCGATGAAACTTTATTACCAGGCCGTACCAATACTCCAACTCTGAGAATTCAACTGCTTCGTATTGTAAATGTTGTGTTTATAAGAATATTCACCAACCCTTACACATTCATTAAAAGATTGGGCCTTTAAATTCTTGCCAGACTATGGCAGCTTGTGTATGTCCTATCCTTCCCCTGATTCCTGTGATCAATCTAACGCTGGGAGACACCATACTGACCATTTCTTAGTCAGGCAGACGCGAAGATTCCAAAAGACATGTGCAGTAGGGTCAGATTTGTAAAGTCTTTGTGGGCAGTGACATTTAGCTGAATGAAGCCAACTAATTGGCATTCTTTTTTCAGAATGCAACACAAACAGCACCTTAGTTATGTAGCACCTTTAGCACAGAAAAGCATCTCAAGGCAGATCACAGGAATGTTTTCAAAGGCAGTTTGGTCCTGAACCATACAAGGAGACATTAGGTCTGGTGGTCACAGAGAAGAAGCCTCTTAAAGAAGGGAAATGAAGAGAGAGAAACTGCGAGATTTATGGAAGGAATTCCAGAATCCCAGAATCTCATGCTGAATTTGCGGAAGGAACAGCTGCCAATGTTGAACCAGGGTTCAGATTGTGGGAGTGTGGAAATCTTGGAGGTTTGTGGGACCGGAGGAGGTGTCAGATTTAGGCATGATGCAACGTGGATTGGAAGATGCATGAAGTACAGCTCGCTTTACTGCAATGGTCTTCAAAAGTTTCAGAGTGGAACTTCCCTGCAAATAGTGACATATCATGTGCATTTAAGACCATAAGACACAGGAATGGAAGTAAGGCCATTCGGCCCATCGAGTCCACTCCGCCATTCAATCATGGCTGATGGGCATTTCAACTCCACTTACCAGCATTCTCCCAGTAGCTCTTAATTCCTCGTGACATCAAGAATCTATCAATCTCTGCCTTGAAGACATTTAGCGTCCTGGCCTCCACTGCACTCTGCGGCAATGAATTCCACAGGCCCACCACTCTCTGGCTGAAGAAATGTCTCCGCATTTCTGTTCTGAATTGACCCCCTCTAATTCTAAGGCTGTGTCCACGGGTCCTAGTCTCCTCGCCTAACGGAAACAATTTCCTAGTATCCACCCTTTCCAAGCCATGTATCATCGTGTAAGTTTCTATTAAGTCTCCCCTCAATCTTCTAAACTCCAATGAATACAATCCCAGGATCCTCAGCCATTCCTCGTATGTTAGACCAACCATTCCAGGGATCATCTGTGTGAATCTCCGCTGGACACGTTCCAGCACCAGTATGTCCTTCCTGAAGTGTGGGGACCAAAACTGGACACAGTACTCCAAATGGGGCCTAACCAGAGCTTTATTTATCTCTTTCCTACCCTCAGCTTGCCTAATTTCTGAAAAATACTGAGAAACACTCAAAAAGAAAACAGTGAAATCATGAGGAAAATATTTTACTATCTGACAGGTGATTTTTTTTTCATTGCAAGAATATACTTTATTCATACAATGTGATGGATAAGCCTGTACTTTCACTGGGGATAAACTGTCAGCACTTTATTCAGCTTTCCATTTGCTCCTGGCTGTTTAATCCAGCTGACCAAACTGGTGCAGCCTTCCTGTTTTCACTCTGCTAGCGGCTAGAACCTCTCCGTGCTAGACTAAAGTGGTTCATGTAGCTAAGGACATCAGGATTCCCTGCCTCTAATACTGAGAGACAGTTTGGACCAAGGTGGATCTGATCTCAGGTTTGGGTGTTCAGAGAGGATCCTTCAGCTCTCTGTGTCACCGCCAGGTGCACAAGCAACAGTCTTGCTTCCCAATATTTACACCAGCGTCAGGTGCCAGCTTTGAACCCATTGTCCAACCAGCATTGAGAAAATATACTTGCCCAACCATCTTTCTCTTAGATTCTCTGTGGGTAAATTCCGACCTCTCCATAGAATCTGATATCCATATTCTGTCCTGCACCAATCATTACAGAAAATAATTCAGTGTAGGTAGTTAGGTATAAATAGGTGATGATACTGGACTAAAGCTGTGGGCAGGTGGGTGAAGAGAGACTGTCCAGTGTGAAATGGGGCAGAAGGACAGAGCAAGGAGGTGAAAGGGGTAGAGACCGAGACTAAACGAACGATGAGGAGGTGGAAATCTCCTGCAGCAGTATGATATCACACGGGAATTTGCTTAAAGGTAAACTGGCACCACTGAAGGAAGCAGATAACCTGGGACCACAAAGATGGCAACCAGATCAAACACTGAGAGCAACCTTAAAGGGTCTGCAGCTGCATATCCTCAATGGAGATGAAGGGCAGGAATGTGGTACGTTTGGATTCAAGTCAAAAGATCAGTCAAGAAGCTTGTGTACAATTTAGAGAAGGGAGGTAGTTGTGGCAATTAGTGTCATATCCATGAGGCAAATGCTTTGCTCTGCTACAGAAAACATTTAATGATCTCATCAGATCAACAAAGGTAAATTATTTGTGCCTTTAATTAATCCCATTAGTGTTCAGCAGGGATTATAGCTACAGTGTTCGAGATTGTTGGGAGATCTGCCAATCAGAGCGATGATTTCTTTGAAGTCTAATCTTTAGCTCCAGAGTGTAAGAGAATCCCGATATCTTCCTTCAAGGCAGTGAAGGCCTCCGTGAAGAACTGAGAAATGCCAAGTGACCTCTGATCCTACTGTCAGTCTCCAATTTAGGGAAAGACTTGATTCAATGCAGTACTGACCAGGTCCTTGGGTGTGCCAGGAATGTTTAGATCCATTCCCTAAATTGGACAGGCTTCCAGAAGGGCTGGTTCATCCAACACGAGTGCTTTGGCCACTCAGCCTCCTGCTTTAGGAGATAATTTGGAAGAAATGTTGGAACTGACATACAAAAGAGATGCAAAATCTGATTGAAACCAACAGATCCCCTCTTGCCCACACAATGGAGCAGCCAGGTTCAGGATTCAGTGCAGGTCTCATGGCTAGATTTCAGCTTCATGAGGCACACCTTCTCATCAAATAATAACTCCTCTGACCTTTCTGACTTCACCCAAGTGCTGGTGTAAATGTGAGGAAGCAAATTCACCTGGTGATGACACAGACTACTGAAGGATCCTCTCTGAATACCCAAACTTGAGATTAGACCCACCTTGTCTTTCAGTATTACAAGCAGGGGTCCCTGATGTCCTTGGCTACATGAATCACCTTAATATAGTATCGGAATAATTTTGAAAATAGTATTAGGTGCTAGCACAGTGAAAATAAGAAGCAGTTACTGCTAATTTTATATGCACACAGTAAAACCACTTTACAATATGAAGGCCAGTGTTCAAAAGAATTCTTTTTACAGTATTGAAGGGGATGTTTAATGATCAGTTTGCAATGAGACTGACATTCCTCTATAATTCATTCCTCAACTGTTGTCTGAGATCTAATGGGAGGGAAACAATATAACGGTCTGAATAATCTGATGGAAGGTTATCTCTTGTTTATTTCCCTTGATATGGTCTTATCCAGCACCATAAAGACCAACATGAGGATGCCCTTACTGTACCCAATGGCAGGACCTTAAGGCTGATGCACTCTTGCTTCAGAATCAGAAAGCTGTTGTGTTTAAGCTCAACCTAGAGATGTGAACACAAAAATGTGCTGAAGGCACTATCTTATTTTAAAAAGCTCTGTACTGACAATGGTGTTGTCTTCAATGCACAAACTCCAGGCTGGGACTGCCTTTCAGATCAACCAAAAAGATCCTCTGATCTTTTACTGGAAAAGGGTGGGAGAGATTCTTCAGGATTCTCTCAGCAACGGTTTACCCAACAACAAAATTCAGTACCTTGTAATTGTCAGATTGCTGTTCACGTAGCGTTGCTATGTGCAAATTGGCTGGCACGCACTCCACATTGCAATGATATTTCACTGGCTGTTCAATACTATTATCCCATCTTTCTATTTAGCATGCGTGATATTTATCATCCAATTAGGAGAGAAAACATTTTGAATCATATTTGTTCCAGTGTAAGGGAAATCAATCAGCTGTCTCGCTCACTGAGCAGATATAGAAATGTATTCTCAGTGTGTACAATTCTCTGAAACTTCTACAAGTGAATGAACACCAGGGTGAAGTATATTGTAAAACACAATTAGTTATCGATGAAAGGAGAATGGATGGCCAAAAATAACCAGACTTCCTGTTGACAGTCATCATTGTGAATCTGTCAAGAAACCCAAACATCACCTCCACAGCAATCCTGTGTTATGACAATTCTTCAGCTCCACATAACGTCTGCAGCCTCCAGCATACCTTCTCCTTTTGGTACCAGCATGTAGCTATGTGAGAGATTTCCTATAACTAATCCGGCTGCACCTATCCCAGCCCAGACAGACAGAAGTGCTGAAATCTGCAGTAGTATGGATGTAATGATGGCCTACTGAGAACAGTTTTAGAACGTTGTATAACCATTTTCACTATATAATTTGCCTGTGAATTGAGGAGGTAACGCCCAAGTTAGACAAAGGAGACCCAGTGGAAATGATCTACATGAATTTCCAGAAGGCCTTTGACAAGGTATTGCACAAAGAGGCTACTAACTAAGAGTCCGTGGTGTGGAGGCAAGGTACTGGCATGGATAAAAAAGTGGTTAACTGGCAGAAGGTAGACAGTGGGGATAAAGGGGTCATTTCAGATTGGCAGCCAGTGACTAGTGGAGTTCAGTAGGAGTTGGGTGTTGGGGCCACAACTATCTGTGTTAGATCCTGTCAAAGGAACTCTGAGCACTGTTGGTAAGTTTGCAGATGTCCACAAAGATAGGGGGAGGGGCCAGTGTGTTGAGGAAGTGGAAGGCTACAGAAGGATGAGCTAGGAGACTGGGTCAAGAAATGGCAGATGGAATATAATGTGGGAAGGTGAGAGGCTATGCACTTTGGCACAACGAAGAGAGGTGTAGGCTATTTTCTACATGAGGAAAGGCTCCAAAAAAATCTCAAGCACAAAAGGTACTTGGGAATTCAGGTTTCTCTTAAGGTTAACATGCAAGTTTGGTTAGCAGTTAGGAAGGCAAACACAATGTTAACATTCATCTTAAGAGTGCAAGAAAGCAAGCGATTTACTGCTTAGGTTGTATAAGGCTCTGATCAAATCGCATTTGGCATATGTGAGCAGTTTAGGCCAACCCGTATCTAAGGAAAGATGTGCTGGCCTTGGAGATGGTCTTGAACAGGTTCACAGGAAGGATCCCAGGAATGAAGCCGTACGAGGAGCAGCTGAGGATTCTGGGTCTGGACTTGATGCAGCTTAGAAGAATGAGGCGAGATTTGATTGAAACTTACAGATTACTAGAGGCCAGGATGACGTAGACATGGAGTTGATATTTCCACTAGTAGCAGAGACTAAGGTCCAAGGGCACACTCTCAGGGTGAAGGGATTACCCTTTAGAACTGGGCTGAGGAGAAATTTCTTCAGCCAGAGGATGGTTAATCTGCCAAACTCATTCCTGCAGAGGGCTGTGGAGGTGAAGTAATTGACTGTATTTGAGACAGTGATAGTTAGGTTCCTGATGAGGAAGGGGGTCAAGGGTTACAGGGAGAAAATAGGAGAATGGGATTGAGAAACAGTGGACCAGTCGATAAGCTGAATATCCTAATTCTGCTCCTATATCTAAAAAATAAATCATGGGACTGAATTGACACTCTCAAGATCTATTATGTTCTAAGGGATAAAAAATGAGGTCTGCAGATGCTGGAGATCACAGCTGAAAATGTGTTGCTGGTCAAAGCACAGCAGGCCAGGCAGCATCTCAGGAATAGGGAATTCGACGTTTCGGGCATAAGCCCTTCATCCCATTCCTGATGAAGGGCTTATGCTCGAAACGTCGAATTCCCTATTCCTGAGATGCTGCCTGGCCTGCTGTGCTTTGACCAGCAACACATTTTCAGCTGTGTTCTAAGGGAGTAAAGCTCGTACTCTAGCTGCTGCATTTGCTTCTAATCACCAATATCAGACATGCAACTTCTTGCATCTATCTAGAATGCAGCACATTCTACAGAGTAACAAATGTGTTATGTTCAAAAAGGACTGTATTTCCATTGCTTGGTTATATAACTTGCTTTCCGGTTCTCCATGAAACTCTTCAGAACCAAGGACTATGGAGCTAAAGCAGGAAAAGTGGAGTTGATGGTTATCAGATCAGTCATGAACTCATTGAATGCTAGAGCGGACTCGGATGGGCTGAATGTCCTACTTCGGCTCCTATGTCTTGTGATCTTCCAATCCTTTCACTGCTGCTGGTTGCCTCATTCATTCTGTGAAATGCTCTGCCTGTACATAACAGCTCGTTGATTCCTATCCATCAGCACCTCAAAGAAAGGGGAATAAAACAACTTTATCACCAAGAATGCATTCAGCAGTCACGGACGGAGGGTGTGCCTATTTGAAACCAGGCTCCTTAAGAGTCTAAACCGACAAGGTCTTAATTATAGAACCATCTGTGCTATGGAATGTGAAATTGGTTCCAATTTAATATTACAGTGAAATTGTGTTCCCTGCCAGCCAAATATCTGAGCCAAAGCGGAAACATTTGGCATCCTGTCCTCATTCTGACAACAGGCATGCCTCAAGGTGCACCATTAATTGCACTCTATCAACAATTTTTCTGTCAGTGTGGGCTTTTTAAACAGGAACTTTGACAATTTCCAAGCCTTTTTTAAAAAATTTTCATGTTAAAAAAAATTTGACTTCATGCAACGGATCAGCATGGTTCACGGGAGATGGGAGGGAGGATGTGGGAAGTGAGGATGCACGGGTGAGGGGGAAGGTTGAAGAGACCCCCCACTTCTCCCCCTCCTTATCCATACCCCTCCCTTTTCACCATCTCAGTTCCCTGTCTGTCCGCCTTTGCCCTCCTCATCCTCCTCATCCCCCTTAACAAGTTTAACAAGTGCATACTCACAGCCCCATGGTGTCAATTGACACGACCTTTGCTTTTCCTTAAATCTGTTTATTTACAAACACTATATATTCAGGAACCACATTGTGATTTTAAGTGCAAGAATTTCATTAACTTGAAGTTATAAAGCCACACAGCTGAAGGTCCAGCTTTTAATGTTACCATGTCATTCTTAGACTTTTGAACCGGGTAAATTGACCTGTACAGACCTAAACGAGGTTTTGGGTTTGATCAAAGGTCCATGTGGCACCAATGACACAACAGTTGGCCTTGGACACCCTGCCAAACTAGTACCAGCTGCAGGAAGGTGTCCTCCATACCTGGGCACGTCATCAGTCACTATGTTGGGCAGCATAGGAAGTGCCAGAAATTGGCCAGCGTGCCCTAAATTGTTAATCTTTCAATGGGACAGCACATTCAGAAAATGGAGGGGAGAAAGCCTAGAGTTTCATTACCACCACAATGTGGTTTCTTATGGAAATGTATTCTTGGGATATGGGCCAGCATTTATTTCTCATCCTTAATTGCCCTTGAGAAGGTGGTAGTGTGCTGCTTTCTTGAACTGTATGTCTTTGAGCTATAAGGATACCCACAGTGCTGTTAGGAAGGGGGTTCTATCACTTTGACCAGTGACAGTGAAAGGACCATGATATATTTCCAAGGTTGGGTGGTGCATGACTTGGAGAGGACCTTGCAGATGATGGTGTTCCCATGAATCTGCTGCCCCTGTCTCTCGAGGTGCTTTGGAAGCAGGAAAGAATGACTCAAAATTATGTGTTGTGATCATTTGAACCAATTAGAAGTTCATCTTGAAAACCTCTGACAACTAACGCAATACATTTACAAAGAAATGCTTGTGATGCAGTTTTCTATTATTGGAGGAATTTTTAAATTAAAGTCCCATTTCTGATTATCTAATTGTCTGTTCAAATAGTTCCAAATGTATTGTAATTAAACAGAAAATAATGTTATCAATGACTCTATCACCCCAAATCTACCCCTTCTATTGTTGATAATTCACTCAGCCCACATTAACTTCATTTGTTGCTCAGTGAAATGATTGAACACCTTCATCTCCTCAATAGAATAATAGAAATGTATTTCATTCAGGTTTCAAAAATGAAGTTTTTTAAAAGTTTCTCTCAAATGCAAACAATTTGGCTTGAAAAGTTGGGTGGTAAGGTCTGCTGCCCAGAAAAGTAGATTTTTTTTTTACAAATACATTTAAGGACAAAAGGGTAACCAGGGAGAGATTAGGGCCCCTCAAAGATCAGCAAGGAGGCCTTTGTGTGGAGCCACAGAAAATGGGGGAGATACTAAACGAGTATTTTGCATCAGTATTTACTGTGGAAAAGGAAATGAAAGATATAGAATGTAGGGAAATAGATGGTGACACCTTGCAAAATGTCCATATTACAGATGAGGAAGTGCTGGATGTCTTGAAACACATAAAAGTGGATAAATCCCCAGGACCTGATCAGGTGTACCCTAGAACTCTGTCGGAGGCTAGAGAAGTGGTTGCTGGGCCTCTTGCTGAGATATTTGCATCATTGATAGTCACATGTGAGGGGCTGGAAGACTGGAGGTTGGCAAACGTGGTGCCACTGTTTAAGGAGGGCGGTAAAGACAAGCCAGGGAACTTTAGACCAGTGAGCCTGACGTCGGTGGTGGGCAAGTTGTTGGAGGGAATCCTGAGGGACAGGATATAAATGTATTTGGAAATGCAAGGACTGATTAGGGATAGTCAACATGGTTTTGTGTGTGAGACATCATGTCTCACCAACTTGATTGAATTTTTTGAGGAAGTAACAAAGAGGATTGGTGAGGGCAGAGCAGTAGATGTGATCTATCTGGAGCTTAGATCAGGGTGGTGTTGGAAAAGCACAGCAGGTCAGGCAGCATCCGAGGAACAGAAACATTGATGTTTTGGGCAAAAGCCTTCATCAGGAATCTATATGGATATCAGGAAGGTGTTTGACAACGTTTCCCATGAGACACTGATTCTCAAGGTTAGATCTCACGGAATAAAGGGAGAACTAGCCATTTGGATACAGAACTGGCTCAAAGGTAGAAGATAGAGGGTGGTAGTGGAGGGTTGTTTTTCAGACTGGAGGCCAGTACCAGTGGAGTCCCACAAGGATCGGTGCTGGGCCCTCTACTTTTCGTCATTTACATAAATGATTTGGATGCAAGCATAAGAGGTACAGTTAGTAAGTTTGCAGATGACACCAAAATTGGAGGTGTAGTGGACAGCGAAGAGGGTTACCTCAGATTACAACAGGATCTGGACGAGATGGGCCAATGGGCTGAGAAGTGGCAGATGGAGATTAATTCAGATAAATGCGAGGTGCTGTATTTTGGGAAAGCAAATCTTAGCAGGACTTATACACTTAATGGTAAGGTCCTAGGGAATGTTGCTGAACAAAGAGAACTTGCAGTGCAGGTTCATAGCTCCTTGAAAGTGGAGTTACAAGTAGATAGGATAGTGAAGAAGGCGTTTGGTATGCTTTCCGTTATTGGTCAGAATATTAAGTGCAGGAGTTGGAAGGTCATGTTGCAGCTGTACGGGACATTAGTTAGACTACTGTTGGAATATTATGTGTAATTCTGGTCTCCTTCCTATCGGAAAGATGTTGTGAAACCTGAAAGGGTTTGGAAAAGATTTACAAGGATGTTGCCAGGGTTGGAGGATCTGAGCTACAGGGAGAGGCTGAACAGGCTGGGGCTGTTTTCTCTGGAGTGTTGGAGGCTGAGGGGTGACCTTATAGAGGTTTACAAAATTATGAGGGGCATGGATAGGATAAATAGGCAAGGTCTTTTCTCTGGGGTGGGGTAGTCCAGAGCTAGAAGGCGTAGGTGAGAGGGGAAAGATATAAAAGAGACCTAAGGGGCAACTTTTTCTCAAAGGGTGGTACGTGTATGGAATGAGCTGCCAGAGGAAGTGGTGGAGACTGGTACAATTGCAACATTTAAGAGGCATTTGGATGGGTATATGATTGGAAGGATTTGGAGGGATATGGGCCGGGTGCTGGCAGGTGGGACTAGATTGAATTGGGATATCTGGTCGGCATGGAAGGGTTGGACCGAAGGGTCTGTTTCCATGCTGTACATCTCTCTGACTCTGTGTATAAAGATGCTGCAAGTTTGAAATAACGACAGAAAATATTAGAAATGCCCAGTGGTTCGGACAGCATCTACAGGGAAAGAAGCAGCAAGTGAGGGATTCAGATCGCCGAACCTGGAGCAAGGAGAGGGATTCAGATCGCCGAACCTGGAGCAAGGAGAGGGATTCAGATCGCCGAACCTGGAGCAAGGGGAGAGATTCAGATCGCCGAACCTGGAGCAAGGAGAGGGATTCAGATCGCCGAACCTGGAGCAAGGAGAGGGATTCAGATCGCCGAACCTGGAGCAAGGGGAGAGATTCAGATCGCCGAACCTGGAGCAAGGGGAGAGATTCAGATCGCCGAACCTGGAGCAAGGGGAGAGATTCAGATCGCCGAACCGGGAGCAAGGTGAGGGATTCGGAACGCCGAACCTGGAGCAAGGGGAGGGATTCAGATCGCCGAACCGGGAGCAAGGTGAGGGATTCGGAACGCTGAACCTGGAGGGCGTTATCAGATTTAAGGCCAATATATGACCACACATTCCTATAGCTGTCATTCCAAAAATGGAATCCCTGTCCTAATTAACTAAATACATAATGAAGGCTTTGGCAAGGAAATACAAAACAAAAAGTTGTCAAGGAAGCCACAATGCTCATCTTCATCAAGCATTTGGTAAGGACTTGGAAAACATACAAGAAATGGAGACTGTAACACACTGGAACAAAACCACAGAATGAAAATGTTTAATATGATCTAGTTGTCTGTAGTCTTTAAAGCTAGGCACACAACTTCAAAAAGAAAATGAGGAAGGGTTTCCGGCAACATTCGGTTAAGTGGAACATCTCCAAGATATATATCTGGGAGTGGAGAATACTTACATCCCCAAAGCTAACAAGCTCCAACAAAGCAAATATGATCCAAAGTGGATTAATAAATGCATCAAAAAAGTGATATAAGACGAGAAAAGTAGCTCAGGAAGTGAAAAGTAAATTCTATTTCACCAAGTCCTCATCCCTCATTGTTCAGAGGACCTTCAGTTCACTAAAGCTACAGGTATCACAAACTCCATCACAAATGGAAAGTGACTCTCTGGGTAAATATATTCTGATTCAGAGGAATCTGATGCCGTGTTATGATTTGTCCTGGCCTACAATGCGACTTCACACTTTTTGTGGAGTTGAATTTGCAATCGTCTGTGATAGCCTAAGGTGGGTGAAAGCAGTTGTATCACTGTCATCTATCGTTCTTCAGAGTGTTGTCTCAACCTGTGGCTGCAGTGCTCATTGAGCGTGTATTCTTCTCGAATTCCAGGTGTGTTGCTGTTCCCTTTCTCATCACAATAAAACCATTACGCTCCATGGAGGTATTTTCAGGGTCTGCAGTGACCCACCCACTTAGGCCGGGAAGCCACCAGTCTCATCTTTTAACACATGTCAGCAGAAAATGTCAACTCATTTGTAACTCAGTTATTTTCCAATAAATCTCCCTGACAGACAGTTAAAAAGGATGTGAACCTGCTGATTTTAATCAGGGATTCCTCAGGCATTGAGAGGAAGAGTTAAACAACATACCTTTCACTGAGAATGAGACAACGCAACACAATCCTCTGCATTGTACACAAGGAAATATTTCAACTAAATATTTAGACAACTGAGCTAACATGGTGGAGTGTGCAGGTGTATGTTAGTATTGGCACTTGGAATGTGCACAAAGATGTATTGCACAGTACAGATTCAGTAAGAACTGCATTATCTGTCTCTCAGTGCCAGGTTTGTTACTCATTCAGTACATGGTGAGTGGAACCTGTTGATTGGCACTGCATAAAGCACCTATTGCTCAGTGTCACCTGCTCTACATCAATACTGTACATCACAACTTGGTTGACTCTTGATGGCTTATACATATCTGTAGTGACTGGAACTGGGTGGACCTCGTTGACTACAAAGTACTTGTTTGGGGCTGTTTATCTAGGTCAGTCAGGAAATCCCTGGCTGACCAATATAACCAGGAGGTAGATTTTTTTTTATATTAGCTTTCCTACAGTGTGGAAACAGGCCCTTCGGCCCAACCAGTCCACACTGACCCTCCAAAGAGTAACCCATCCAAACCCATTTCCCTCTGACTAATGCACCTAACACTATGGGCAGTTTAGCATGGTCAATTCACCTGACCTGCACATCTTTGGACTGTGGGAGGAAACCGGAGCACCCGGAGGAAACCCACGCAGACACGGGGAGAATGTGCAAACTCCACACAGTCAGTCACTTGAACCCGGGTTCCTGGCATTGTGAGGCAGCACAATGCTAACCACTGAGCCACAGTGCAGTCCTTTTTTAGAGTTGAAAGAAAAATAAGCAGGAGATTAGAATCTCGGAGGAGTGACTCTGAGCTGGCCGGCCAGAGTCAGTGTGCCATGTACAAGAAAATAAAAGATGACTTGGTGGGATATCGGCCTGTGTGCAGTTACTTCAACCTCTCATTCTCAACTTTATTTTGATTCCTTCACATGATTGCTTTGCTGTGAGCACATCCATAACTCATTCTTCTTGGGTAGGTGGTGCTGAGTTGGCATCTTATTTGGCATAGGTAAAAACAAGGACTGCAGATGCTGGAAACCGGATTCTCGATTAGAGCGATACTGGAAAAGCACAGCAGTTCAGGCAGCATCGGATGCACCGTGTAGATGGTGGACAGGTTTTTGGGGAGTCAGGTGGTGGTGGGTTACTCACTGCAGCCTCTGACCTGCTCTTGTTGACCCAGTGTTCAGTTGCTGGCCAAGTTCAGAGGCAATTCAGTGGAAACCCCTCAATGTCAATGGTGAGGATTTTTTTATAAAAGTACTAATGGAATGCAGCCATCACTGGTTAGGCCACCATTTATTGCTCACCCTTAACTGCCTGAGAACAGGATGGTGAGCAGTGTTTGTTTCACAATGCCCACAGTGCTCTTCGGAGAGAGTTCCAGGAAATTAACTCACAGCATTGAAGGCACGGAGATATAATTCCAAGTTAGGATGGTGTGCGACTTGGAGGGAATCTACAGGTTGCGGTATTTTCAAGCTGTCTTTGTCTTTCCAGGTGGTAGAGTTTGAGGATTTGGAAAGTGCTGTCAAAGGAGCCTTGGTGAGTTACTGCAGTGCACCTTGTAGACAGCACACCCTGCAGCCACTCTGCTTCAGTGGGGTAGAGAGAATGAATGCTGAAGGTTAAGGTGCCAATGAAGCAGGCTGCTGTGTGTGGGTGAATGTCCAACTCCTTGCAAGTTGTTGGAGCTGCCCTAATCCAATCCATTGCTCACACTCCTGACTTCTGCCTTGCAGATAGTGAGCATGATTCGGTGAGTCAGAAGACTCCCTACAAGATTCCTGACATGGAGGAGCCAGTGTTGGGGTGGACAAAAGTAAAAATCACACAACACCAAGTTATACCATGCCCAGCTAAACCTGTTGGACTATAACCTGGTGTTGTGATTTTTAACTGATAAGATTCCTAGTCTCTCACCTGCTCTTGTAACCACAGTATTCATGTGGATAGTTTAGGTTCCACCAGGGTCACTCAGCTCCTGGCCCTGTTACAGCCTTGGTCTAAACATGGACAAAAGAGCTGAATTCCAGAGGGGGGTGAGAGTGAATGCCCTTCGCATCAAGTCTCATTTGACTTCAAGGAGCCTGAGTAAAACTGAAGTCAGTGGGTATTGGGGCCAAACTCTCTGCCAGCTGGAGTCATACCTGACACATAGGAAGATGGATGTGGGTGTTGGAGGTCGGTCATCTCAGTTCCAGGACACCTCTACAGGAGTTGCTCAGGATCGTATCAGAGGCACAACCACCTTCTGCTGCTGCTTTGATGACATTTTCTCTGTCATAAGGTCAGAAGTGGGGATGGTCACTGATGATTGCACAACATTCAGCACCATTTATAACTCCTCACACACTGAAGTAGTCCATGTTCAAATGTGTCAACATCTGGACAGTAGCTAGTTTTAGGCAGCACGGTGGTTCAGTGGTTAGCACTGCTGCCTCACAGCACCAGGGACCCGGCCTTATTCCAGCCTCGGGTGACTGTCTGTGTAGAGTTGCATTCTTCCCACGTCTGCATGGATTTCCTCGCTCGGTCCAAAGATGTGTGGGTTAGGTTGATTAGCCGTGGAACATGCAGGGTTACAGGGATAGGGTAGGGTGCGGGTGTAGAGTCTGGGTGGGATGCTTTTCTGAGAGTCAGTGCGGATTTGATGGGCCGAATGACTTGCTTCCACGTTGAAGGGATTCTATGATTCTTTGATTCTAAGTGGCAAGCAACATTCATGCCAAACAAGTGCCAGGCAATGACTACCTCCAGGAGATCATCTAGCCATTAACCTTTGACATTCATGGTATTACCATCATTGAAAGCCCCACTATCAACATTCTAGGGATCTCCATTGACTAGAAACAGTACAGGAATAGCCATATTAATACTATGGCAACAAAAGCAGGCCAGAGGTTAGGAATCGGACAGCAAGTAACTCCCCTCCTGACTCCCCAAAGCCTGTCCACGATCTACAACCCACAAGTCAGGAGTGTGTTGGAATATTCCCCACTTACCTGGATAATGTACCTTCAGCATTTAACCAACTTGATGGGCTGAGGAGTGGCAGATTGAGTTTAATTCAGGAAAATGGAGTACTAATTCATCAGCTGAAGGTGGAGGTGGGAGGAGGTAATTAGCAGAAAAATTCCTTTCCCATGTTTGGTCTGAAGTCATGAGACTTCAAGGGGTTCAGACTCAATGTTGAGGATTCCCAGTATCCCAGCTGTATATCATTGTGCTGCCGCATCTGATGTGTCAGTCCAGCAGTAAGACAGCACAAATCAGGATTGGTGGTGGTGGTGTCTGGGATCTTGTCTGCCAGGAATAATTCCATGTATAACTATGTCATATTGGGATTTGATTGGTCTGTCAGACAGCTCTCCCAGTTTTGGGATAAACCCCCGGATGTTGTGATGAAAGAGCTGTGTTCATTGTTGGGTTCCAGTGCCTTGATCGATGCTGAGTGGTCAAATAGTCTCTAGGCTAGTTTAATGATAGATTCCACCATCTGCCTTGGCAGGATTTATACTCATGTACCCAGAGCATTAGTCTAAGCTCTGCAATACCAACCAGTGACAATGCTATTATTGCCATTGCCATTGCCACCCATATTTAGAGATAGTGATGTTGTTGAATGTCAAGGTGAGTAGTGAGGACTCTCTCTTGTTGGAGATGATCAGTTTCCTGGCACTTTTGTGGCGTGAATGTTACTTATCACAATAAAATACGCAGAACAAACCCTGAAGACTTACTGATGGTGAAAATCATAACAATTCACTGATCTCAGAATATTAATACAAAATACCTTAACAAAATCGCACACTATCAATGGTTAGTGAGCAGCTGCTCGATACAGACCAATGGGTCCCGGTTTGATCACATCCAGCTGGTTTCAAGTGGACTGGCACCAAAAGTATTCCATTGAGCCCCAAACACTGGAAGAAACATTATACATCCTGCTACACTTCGATTATTCCATTGGCCATTGGGCCTTCAACTGCTACGACCCTAATCTCTAGAAACCCACTCAAACTTGTCACATCTCCCTACTCCTTCAATATATTTCTTAAAACTCTATCCCTTTGAACAAGATTTTGACAATCTGTTCATTATCTCCTTCTTTAACTCGATCTCAAACACTTGTCTTATGACTCTGTCTAATAAAGCGCCTTGGGACCCAGTGTTACATTAAAGGTGCTATATAAATACAAGTTGTTTAGATACTGGAGAAGTGGGAGGTAACCGGATAATTAGATTGTTGTTGGAATGTTGCAGAGTGTACTGTGAAGATGCTATAACTTAAACTGGAATGACAATATTTAATATTGGAACACAAAGGAGATTGTAGATTGAATCCTAATATCCACTGGTTCAGAAAGTAAACATTAAATCTTAATGATTCTTATAAAACAAATACTTTCTAACTCACAGTCATTGACAACAATTTCTGGCTGTATGCTTATGTTGTAATTATGTGTCGTTTTTGCATAAGTTGATATTTTTTAAAATACCTATACACACTCAAAAGTTTACTTTAAAAATGTAGTAAAATTTACCAAGCAGACTGTTGACACTTTGGGATGTGGAAGCAGATGGGAGGGGCTTGGGGTGATTCAAGCTTCAGACCCCATCAACAATGAGTCTCACTCATAATCTACAGCTACCCATTTCTGAAATAACCATTTATCAACTGCTTGGGGGAGCTACAGGGTCAGGTCTGGCTCTAATGCCTGTCTGCAATTGAAAAGCCAACAAATTTTATTGCCTGGCTTCAAAAATAAATTCAACCCGCCTGACCATGTTAGTGATACCAATGGGTAAATGTCTGAGCAATGGGGCAATACCCCGGAAAGAACAAGAAGGAATAAAAACAACTGAAATTGCCAAAAAAAACCCCTCAGAATCTCTCTGGTGCAGAATCTGTGTATTAGATGCTGTGTAATTCTCAGACTCCGGCGCTCCATCTGTCTTCATTGAATGTATTGTATGTGATTTTTTTTCCCCATTGAGGACAGCAGTGATTAATTCAATAAATATATTTCCTTCCTTTTACCAGCCTCGGCCATAGACAGCTTTAATCCACATTCTTCCAGCACAAAAGAGCATTCAGATGCAAATGAGGCGAATCCAGCGAGTAATGTATACACTGATTGAGGTGCAATAATCCGCAACTAATATCTGTGCGCACTGTCTGAGAGAGATCCGACAACTCAAGAACATTCCTATACACCTCTACAACAAAGACATCAACCTTTAGTCTATTCCTGAAATGGGCTTCGCTGTCCTCACTCATTGAGATGTTACAGTCAATAACACCATTGTGTGGGACACAGTTCATTAGCCAGAGATGCACTGGAGTGCCCAATCATGCCCTTCACGACTGAACACCAGAGACCGAAGGTGAGTCATTCCAAAAACATCTTAGTCAATTGCGGTTAAGAAATTAAACAAAACAATACCACCCCATCGTGCAGATAGTTAACCCATGTTCCATTACAGGAATAATGGGATAGGTTTTTGCAGTTAACAATGTTGATGTGAATGAATTTTGATCATAATTTCCCAATGTGCTGGTATATAAGGTTATCTGCTGCCAACCAGTGTCTGTTTGGTGTCAGAAAATCACTGTGTCTGTATCCAACATTTGGAAAATACAATAAAACCAATAAGTGCGTTGGTATGGAGGTGTCGGTGTTGGACTGAGGTGTACAAAGTTAAAAATCACACAACACCAGGTTATAGTCCAACAGGTTTAATTGGAAGCACTAGCTTTCAGAGCGCTGGTCCACAACCACTTGGTGAAGGAGCGACGCTGTGAAAGCTAGTGGTTCCAAATAAACCTGTTGGACTATAACCTGGTGTTGTGATTTTTAACCTTGTAAACCAATAGGTGCAGTGTTGTTTTCCAAATTAGTGAGTAAATGAACTTTCTAGTGTACACAAAGACCAGCTTAGTCCTTAGTTTGATTCTGGGTAATCCAAGATGGAGGGCGGGAAAAACTTCTGGCTGTAAGAGCTGCTCTTTTTTTGAGGTATTTTAGGAGCTGGAGGTGATTTCCTCAAATTCCAGGAGCAGCAATTACTGTTGTATATGCTGTTGCAATGTTTTGGAACTTTGGAAAAAAAGAAGTCAAAACAACAGCAGTTTTAAAAGGGAGAAGAGCAGACAAAGGAAGCACATGGTGAGGACAGTGCAGGAGAGAGAGTGGGAGGGAGAACCTGCACAGTTACTGCGTTTGCTGTTTGAATTAGTGTATCGCTGGGGCATCGGAGTGCATCTGGGAAAATTAACAAACAGTGAAATTCACAACTAATCTTGGAGGAACTGTTGGGCGAAGTTCACAGCACAGAATCAGATAAGTTAATTGTTGTTTTAAGTCTGTCCAAGAGAAAGGCTGCAGTAGTGAGTATAGTGGGTTCTTTCTTGATAATATGTTTTTGGAGATAAGTTTCTTGATTTAACTTAAATTAATAGCTATGGCTTATATTTTAACCTGGGGCAGTGTTTGTAGAGGAATAAGACGGTGTTATTTTCTGGGTCTGTAGATTGTGAAGGAGCAAAAATGGCCTTTGCAGTGATATGTACTTCTTGTCAGATGTGGGAGTTTAAAGAGAGTTTAAGGGTTACTGCAGATTATATCTGCCATAAATGCTGTTGGATGCGAATCTTATCAGATTGAGTGGATCGGTTGGAGAGACAGATAGAAGCAATGAGGAATTTGCAACAGCAACAGTATGTGATGGATGGCAGTTATAGGAAGGGGGAAAGTCTCAGATACAGTCACATAGATGGGTTAACTCCAGGAAGGGTAAGAGAGGTAGGCACCTAGTGCAGGAGTCTTTTGTGGATATACCCATTTCAAACAGGTATGCTGTTTTGGAAAATATAGGTGGTGATGGATTCTCAGAGGAACGTAGCACGAACAGCCAAGTTTTTGGTATTGAGGCTGGCTCTAATGTAACGAGGGGTACATTGGTTTCTAAGAGATCGATTTGTGTTAGGGGATTCTGTAGTCAGAGGTACAGACAGATGTTTCTGTGGCCAGCAGAGAAAAAGCAGAATGGTGTATTGTTTCCCTGGTGTCAGGATCAAGGATGTCTCAGAGAGGGTGCAGAATGTTCTCACGGGGGAGCGGGACCAGCAGGAGGTCACTGTCCACATTGGAACCAACGATATAGGAAGGGAAAAAGTAGAGACTCTGAACGGAGATTACAGAGAGTTAGGCAGAAATTTAAAAAGGAGTTCCTCAAGGGTAGTAATATCTGGATTACTCAAAGTGCTACGAGCTAGTGAGGGCAGGAATAGGAGGATAGAGCAGATGAATGCATGGCTGAGGAGCTGGTGTATGGGAGAAGGATTCACATTTTTAGATCATTGGAATTGTTTTGGGGTAGAAGTGACCTGTACAAGAAGGACAGATTGCACCTAAATTGGAAGGGGACTAATATACTGGCAGGGAGATTTGCTAGAACTGCTTGGGAGGATTTAAACTAGTAAGGTGGTGGTGGTGGGGGGGGGTGGAGATAGTGAGGAAGGGGATCAATCTGAGACAGGTACAGCTGAGAACATAAATGAGTCAAACAGTCAGGGTAGGCAGGGACAAGATAGGACTAATAAATTAAACTGCATTGATTTCAATGCAAGGGGCCTAACAGGGAAGACAGATGAACTCAGGGCATGGTTAAGAACTTGGGACTGGGATATCATCGCAATTACGGAAACATGGCTCAGGGATGAGCAGGACTGGCAGCTTAATGTTCCAGGATACAAATGCTACAGGAAGGACAGAAAGGGAGGCAAAAGAGGAGGGGGAGTGGCATTTTTGATAAGGGATAGCATTACAGCTGTGCTGAGGGAGAGTATTCCCGGAAATACATCTAGGGAAGTTATTTGGGTGGAACTGAGAAATAAGAAAGGGATGATCACATTATTGGGATTGTATTATAGACCCCTAATAGTCAGAGGGAAATTGAGAAACAAACTTGTAAGGAGATCTCAGCTATCTGTAAGAATAATAGGGTAATTATGGTAGGGGATTTTAACTTTCCAAACATCGACTGAGACTGCCATAGTGTTCAAGGTTTAGATGGAGAGGAACTTCTTAAGTGTGTACAAGACAATTTTCTGATTCAGTATGTGGATGTACCTACTAGAGAAGGTGCAAAACTTGATCTACTCTTTGGAAATAAGGCAGGACAGGTGACTGAGGTGTCAGTGGGGGAGCACTTTGGGGCCAGTGACCATAATTCCATTCGTTTTAAAATAGTGATGGAAAAGGATAGACCAGATTTAAAAGTTGAAATTCTACATTGGAGAAAGGCCAATTTTGACGGTATTAGGCAAGAACTTTCAAAACCAGATGTTCGTAGGTAAAGGGACGGCTGGAAAATGGGAAGCCTTCAGAAATGAGATAACAAGAATCCAGAGAAAGTATATTCCTGTCAGGGTGAAAGGGAAGGCTGGTAGGTTATAGGGAATGCTGGATGACTAAAGAAATTGAAGGATTGGTTAAGAAAAAGAAGGAAGCATATGTCAGGTATAGACAGGATAGATCGAGTGAATCCTTAGAAGAGTATAAAGGAAGTAGGAGTATACTTAAGAGGGAAATCAGGAGCGCAAAAAGGAGACATGAGATAGCTTTGGCAAATAGAGTTAAGGAGAATCCAGTGTTTTTACAAATATATTAAGGACAAAAGGATAACTAGGGAGAGAACAGGGCCCCTCAAAGCTCAGCAAGGCGGCCTTTGTGTGGAGCCACAAAAAATGGGGGAGAAACTAAATGAATATTTTGCATCAGTATTTACTGTGGAGAAAGATATGGAAGATATAGACTTCAAAGTTTGTGAGAAGATTTGTAGCTCGGGTGCTCGTTGTTGTGGTTCTGTTCGCCGAGCTGGGAATTTGTGTTGCAGACGTTTCGTCCCCTGTCTAGGTGACATCCTCAGTGCTTGGGAGCCTCCTGTGAAATGCTTCTGTAATGTTTCCTCCGGCATTTATAGTGGTTTGTCTCTGCCGCTTCCGGTTGTCAGTTCCAGCTGTCTGCTGCAGTGGCCGGTATGTTGGATCCAGGTCGCTGTGCTCATTGATTGAATCTGTGGATGAGTGCCATGCCTCTAGGAATTCCCTGGCTGTTCTCTGTTTGGCTTGTCCTGTAGTAGTAGTGTTGTCCCAGTCGAACTCATGTTGCTTGTCATCTGCATGTGTGGCTACTAAGGATAGCTGGTCGTGTCGTTTCGCGGCTAGTTGGTGTTCATGGATGCAGGTTGTTAGCTGTCTTCATGTCTGTCCTGTGTAGTGTTTTGTGCAGTCTTTGCATGCGATTTTGTACACTACATTGGTTTTGCTCATGCTGGGTATCGGGTCCTTTGTCCTGGTGAGTTGTCTGAGAGTGGCTGTTGGTTTGTGTGCTGTTATGAGTCCAGGTGGTCACAGTAGTCTGGCTGTCAGTTCAGAAATGTTTTTGATGTATGGGAGTGTGGCTAGTCCTTTGGGTTGCGGCATGTCCTCATTCCGTTGTCTTTCCCTTAGGCATCTGTTGATAAAATTGCAGGGGTATCCGTTTTTGGCGAATATATTGTATAGGTGTTCTTCTTCCTCTTTTTGCAGTTCTGGTGTGCTGCAGTGTGTTGTGGCCCTTTTGAACAGTGTCTGGATGCAACTTCTTTTGTGTGAGTTGGGGTGGTTGCTTTTGTAGTTCAGGACTTGGTCTGTGTATGTGGCTTTCCCGTATACCTTTGTGGTGAATTCTCCGTTATGTGTTCTCTGTACCATGACGTCTAGGAATGGGAGTTGGTTGTCCTTTTCTTCCTCCCTAGAGAATTGGATTCCTGTGAGTGTGGCTTTGATGATCCAGTGTGTGTTCTCCATTTCTGTGTTTTTGATGATTACAAAGGTATCATCTACAGATCTGACCCAGAGTTTGGGCTGAATTTGTGGTAAGGCTGTTTGTTCTAACCTTTGCATTACCGCTTCTGCTATGAGTCCAGAGATGGGTGAGCTCATGGGTGTGTTGTTGATGTGTTCATATATTTAGTTGTTGAATGTGAAGTGTGTTGTGAGGCACAGGTCCAATAGTTTAAGTATGCCGTCTTTGTTGTTAGGTTCCCCGTCTTGTCTGTTCTGTATGTCCAGCAGGTTGGCTATTGTTTCTCTGGCTAGGGTTTTGTTGGTTGAGGTGAACAGTGCCGTCACATCGAATGAGTCCTTGCTTTCTTCCTTGTCTATGTGTATATTTCTGATGATGTCCAAGAATTCCTGTGTTGCTTGTATAGAGTGTCTGGATCCGCTGATCAGGTGTTTCAGTTTCTGCTGTAGTTCTTTAGTTTGTGTGATGGAGTCCCTGGTAGTGATATTATGGGTCTGAGTGGGATGTCTGGTTTGTGCACTTTAGGTAGTCCATAGAATCTGGGGGTGTTGTTGCTTTCCGGTTTCATTCTTTGTAGGCCAGACCTGGTTATCTGTCTGTTTTTTTGTAGATTCCTCCGTGTGTTGTTTATCCTATTGGTGAGCTGTGGGGTGGGGTCAAACTCCCTCTTTTGGTAGGTGTTGGTGTCTGCAAGTAGTTGTTGCGCTTTTTGGATGTAGTCTGCTTTGTCCAGGATGACCATCATTCTGCCTTTGTCTGCTGGTAGTATGATTATGTTCTTATCATTTCTTAGTGATTTTAGTGCTTTCCTCTCCTTGGTGTTGAGGTTGTGTGTTTGCCTTTTCCTTGTTATCAGGGGTACGATACTTTGTCTCACTGTTTGTTGTGTCTCTTCTGTCAATCCATTGTTCCTGAGTGTGCATTCTAGTGCTGCTAGGAAGTCTGCTGTGTTGGCGTCCCTGTGGTTGTAGTTGAGTCCCTTGGCCAGTATTGTTCTTTCCATGTCTGTGAGCTGTCTGTGGGAGAGGTTTCTAATCCAGGTGTGTGTTGTGGTGTCCTCTTTGTTGTGTGTTAGTTTGGTCATTTTTTCTTTTAGTGCCCTTTTTTTGCTGTGTGTGGTCCGGTGACGGCCTGTTCTATGGTCCGGGTCCATTCCTGATTGGTCGTTTTTGAAATTAACGAGTTTCGGCGCGCAATTTCTTGTCTGTATTTGTGAAGTCTGTTGTGAGTGTCTGTAATCATTACTTGGATCATCCTGAGTCCGTTCTGTCTGGCTATGTCCCTGGCTTGTGGATTGTTGACTGGTGGTCTGTATCTGACACATGGTGGAAGGATTCAATTCTTACGGCATTCGTGCAGGAACCGGAGTTGTTCATATGTGGCGCTTAGGCGGTTGGCACAGGATTCCCATTTCCTGGCTTGTTTTAGCGTCTCTCGCCCGTAGGTGTTCAAAGTTTGTGAGAAGATTTGTAGCTCAGGTGCTCGTTGTTGTGGTTCTGTTTGCTGAGCTGGGAATTTGTGTTGCAGACGTTTCGTCCCCTGTCTAGGTGACATCCTCAGTGCTTGGGAGCCTCCTGTGAAGCGCTTCTGTGATCCTTCCTCCGGCATTTGTAGTGGTTTGTATCTGCTGCTTCTGGTTGTCAGGTCCAGCTGTCTGCTGCAGTGGCCGGTATGTTGGGTCCAGGTTGATGTGATTATTGATTGAATTCGACTGGGACAACACTACTATTATAGGATAAGCCAAACAGAGAACAGGCAGGGAATTCCTAGAGGCATGGCACTCATCCACAGATTCAATCAACAAACACATCGACCTGGACCCAATATACCGGCCACTGCAGCAGACAGCTGGAACTGACAACCGGAAGCAGCAGATTCAAACCACTACAAATGCCGGAAGAAAGATCACAGAAGCATTTCACAGGAGGCTCCCAAGCACTGAGGATGTCACCTAGACAGGGGACGAAACATCTGCAACACAAATTCCCAGCTCGGCAAACAGAACCACAACAAGATATAGACTGTAGGGAAATAGATGGTGACTTCTTGCAAAATGTCCAGATTGCAGAAGAGGAAGTGCTGGATGTCTTGAAACGTTTAAAGGTGGATAAGTCCCCAGAACCTGATCAGGTGTATCCGAGAACTCTGTGGGAAGCTAGAGAAGTGATTGCTGGGCCTTTTGCTGAGATATCTGTATCATCGATAGTCACAGGTGAGGTGCCGGAAGACTGGAGGTTGGCAAACGTCTTGCCACTGTTTAAGAAGGGCGGTAAGGACAAGCCAGGGAACTATAGACCGGTCAGCCTGACCTCAGTGGTGGGCAAGTTGTTGGAGGGAATCCTGAGGGACAGGATGTACATGTATTTGGAAAGGCAAGGACTGATTAGGGATAGTCAACATGGCTTTGTGCGTGGGAAATCATGTCTCACAAACTTGATTGAGTTTTTTGAAGAAGTAACAAAGAAAATTGATGAGGGCAGAGCAGTAGATGTGATCTATATGGACTTCAGTAAGGCGTTCGACAAGGTTCCCCATGGGAGACTGATTAGCAAGGTTAGATGTCATGGAATACAGGGAGAACTAGCCATTTGGAAACAGAACTGGCTCAAAGGTAGAAGACAGAGGGTGGTGGTGGAGGGTTGTTTTCCAGACTGGAGGCCTGTGACCAGTGGAGTGCCACAAGGATCGGTGCTGGGCACTCTACTTTTTGTCATTTACATAAATGATCTGGATGCGAGCATAAGAGGTACAGTTAGTAAGCTTGCAGATGACACCAAAATTGGAGGTGTAGTGGACAGCGAAGAAGGGTACCTCAGATTACAACTGAATCTGGACCAGATGGGCCAATGGGCTGAGGAGTGGCAGATGGAGTTTAATTCAGATAAATGCGAGGTCCTGCATTTGAGGAAAGTAAATCTTAGCAGGACTTATACACTTAATGGTAAGGTCCTAGGGAGTGTTGCTGAACAAAGAGACCTTGGAGTGCAGGTTCACAGCTCCTTGTAAGTGGAGTGGCAGGTAGATAGGATAGTGAAGAAGGCATTTGGTATGCTTTCCTTTATTGGTCAGAGTATTGAGTACAGGAGTTGGGAGGTCATGTTGCGGCTGTACAGGGCATTGGTTAGGCCACTGTTGGAATATTGAGTGCAATTCTGGTCTCCTTCCTATTGGAAAGATGTTGTGAAACTTGAAAGGGTTCAGAAAAGATTTACAAGGATGTTGCCAGGGTTGGAGGATCTGAGCTACAGCGAGAGGCTGAGCAGGCTGGGGCTGTTTTCCCTGGAGCGTCGGAGGCTGAGGGGTAACCTTATAGAGGGGCATAGATAGGATAAATAGGCGAAGTCTTTTCCCTGGGTTTGGGGAGTCCAGAACCAGGGGGCATAGGTTTTGGGTGAGAGAGGAAAGATGTAAAAGAGACCTAAGGGGCAACTTTTTCACGCAGAGGGTGGTACGTGTATGGAATGAGCTGCCGAGGATGTGGTGCAGGCTGGTACAATTGCAACATTTAAGAAGCATCTGGATGGGTATATGAGTAGGAAGGATATGGGCCGGGTGCTGGCAGGTGGGACTAGATTGGGTTGGGATATCTGGTTGGCCTGGACGGGTTGGACCGAAGGTTCTGTTTCCATGCTGTACATCTCTATGACTCTATTATAAAAATGACCTTGCCCATTTACAACACATTTGCAAACTATCTCTCTAGTAATGGGCTTTGTGTCTTTGGAAGTCTTTTTCTCAAAGAATAATGAATAATAGATTCTTGATAGTTGGGGTGGGAGGGGAGAATTAATTGGCCAGGACTAATAATGAGTAGGAGATTCTTGATATGCAGGGGAAGGGAGGAGTAATTGGACAGGAGTAATGGTGCTTAGTAGTTTCTTGATAGGTGAGGGGGAGGGGAGGAGTAATTGGACAGGAATAATAATGAGGTGTAGACTCTTGATAGGTGGGGAGAGAAGGAATAATTGGACAGGCGTAATAATGAGTAGTTTTTTGGTCGGCAGGGTGGGGAGGAGTAATTGGACAGGAGTAATAGGGAGTAGTAGATTCTTGATAGGTGAGGGGAGGGTGGCCTAGTTGGACAGGAGTAATAATGAGTAGTATATTTAGATGGGAAGGGAGGAATAATTTGGTCAGGAGTAATAATGAGTAGTAGGTTCTTGATAGGCGGGGAGGAAAGGAGTAAATGGACAGGAGTAATAGTGAGTAGTAGTTTTTTTGATAGGCAGGGTGGGGAGGAGTAAATGGACAGGAGTAATAATGTGTAGTAGATTCTTGATAGGTAGGAGAGGGAAGGATTAATTGGACAGGAGCAATAATGTGTATTTGATCCTTGATAGGGGAGGGGAGGAGTAATTGTACAGGAGTAATAGTGAGTTGTAGGTTCTTGGTGGGGGGGGAGGAGTATTTGGACAAGAGTAATAATGAGTAGTAAATTCTTGATAGGTAGGGGAGGAGAGGAGTAATAATGAGTAGTAGATCCTTGTTAGACGGTGTGAGGAGTAATAATCTGTAGTGGATCCTTGATAGGTTGGGAGAGAAGGGATGGAGTGATTGGATAGGAGTAATAATGAGAAATAGATCTTTGATAGGTGGGGGAGGGCAGGTGTTATTGGACAGGAGTAATAATGAGTAGTAGATCCTTGATAGATGGTGGGAGGAGTAATAATGTGTACTCGATCCAGGATAGGTTGTGTGGGGGGTGGTGAGGGAGGAGTGATC
This sequence comes from Hemiscyllium ocellatum, assembly GCF_020745735.1. NCBI lineage: Eukaryota > Metazoa > Chordata > Chondrichthyes > Orectolobiformes > Hemiscylliidae > Hemiscyllium > Hemiscyllium ocellatum. Next base: position 1,191,541 of record NC_083416.1, read on the forward strand.
AGACAGGCAGGAAGGTGCATTCAGCTGATCAGGCCCAATTGGCTTACTGCATGTGTCCATACGATCGGGAACAGGTAACCTGACATGATGATGGAAGCAGATTCATAGGGAGTTTTCAAAATGGGGTTAGATGAATATTTGATTTGGAGGAGCTGGTGTTGGAGTAGGGTGGAAAAAGGTAAAAATCACACAGCACCAGGTTATGGTCCAACAGGTTTATTTGGAAGCACTAGCTTTTGGAGCACCGCCCCTTCATCAGGTGGTTGTCCTGTTGGACCAAAACATGGCATGGCGTGGTGCGGTGCGGCGTGGTGCGGTGCGGCGTGGCGTGGTGCGGCGTGGCGTGGTGTGGTGCGGTGCGGCGTGGCGTGGTGCGGCGTGGCGTGGCGTGGTGCGGCGTGGCGTGGTGTGGTGCGGCGTGGCGTGGCGTGGTGCGGCGTGGTGCGGCGTGGCGTGGTGTGGTGCGGCGTGGCGTGGTGTGGTGCGGCGTGGCGTGGTGTGGTGCGGCGTGGCGTGGTGTGGTGCGGTGCGGCGTGGTGTGGTGCGGCGTGGCGTGGTGTGGTGCGGCGTGGCATGGCGTGGCGTGGTGCGGCGTGGCGTGGCGTGGTGTGGTGCGGCATGGCGTGGCGTGGTGCGGTGTGATGTTGAACTACATATTTGACCAGATGACATTTGGAGTTTTAATGGGGGAGGGACAGGAATGGAATTAATTTAAATAGCTCTTTCCAACAGCCAAAGGGGTTGTCTTCTGTGTCTATGATATAAGGACAGGGTCTATAAGCAAGTTGGTTTATAATTATTTAAAACTCTGTACAATAGATGCTGGTATTTAGCGCCAATATATCCACCCTTACAGCCCTGAGTTAGTGACTAGTGTTGTGCTGTTTTGAGTCAGGAATGTTAAACAATTCAACTATTAACTTTCTCCCATTTCTAAATATGTTGTTCTATTTCCTAGCAGAGGGTACTGACAGGACTAATCGGAAAGTGCCTGTCTGCCGTTGTCTAAACAATATCGAACTATGTTTAAGCGACACGGCCTGGCCTCTATGATTTATTTTTTGTTTCTTTCCCGTGGAAAATGCTGACCATAAACCATAGAAATGTGAGCATGTTGTCAGAGACAAAAGGAACAAATAGGCCTTAGCTGATCTGAGCAGTGTCACCATATCTAAAGAAGTAATCTATTATACAATACTTTGTGAACAAAGAGGTAAGATGTTTACTTTGTATTCGAGTTGTAGTGGATCTCTTGACTGAGTTCCCTGACTGGGGCTGTTAACCTGAGGCCAGTCAGGAAGCCCTAACTGACCGATATCACCAGGGGTTTCAGCGAGACTCCTCAGTCTATGGACTGAGCTGAGCTGAGCTGGTCAGAGCCATGTACTGTACATGTGTAAGTAAAGGATGGCCTGGTGACAGGCTACCAGCCTCTCTGCAGTTATTTCACAGGTAAAAGGGTTTCTGTGATAAAAGGCAAACATATCTTGTTTTCTGTATCAGTAAAAGAATAACATAATATTTTACTCCATGTTGTACAATGAGATGACATAATTGAGATTGAGGTACCATATACCCTGTTTGGTACTTAAAGCCCTGGCAACAATATCAAAGTTAAAAAGCTCTTTATGCTTTATAATATACTCATATTCTAGACTGTGTTAAATGGGCCTGAACCTACAGTAGAAAACTGTACCTGTGTGTACAGTGCTTACTCAGTGAGTCAGTACGTGTCTCTAACCAAGACACTGATGGTGATTCATGAAATGGCTCTCTGTCTGGAAGGTACTGCATGTGAGAGCTCCAGTTCACGTCATCTCCCAACACTCAGCTTTCAACAACAAAAGCAATCTGAACTTGGATTGTTCTATTAAAATTTTAAAAGGTTCTCGACTGGTCACTAGTGCAAGGCAACAAAAGTTGACATTGAGTCAAAGAGGTATTCAATAAGGCAGTTAGCAAAAGCACAATCCGCGGAGCATCTTAAAGGTCTCAGCTGGAACTGGCTCTGAGTTTCTGTGCTCCGGTCCTATGTCAGACACTAGAATGCAAATATTAAGACTGACAGTCATGTAGGGACAGAGGTCTGGCTGCAGTGTTGGAGAGGCTGTCATTCAGTCCAGGGGTTAAACCAAAGTCCCATCTGTCCTCTGAGAAGACATTAAAGATTGCATGGCACTAATTGAAGATGAACAGGGTTTTCCACAATGTCCTGGGTAATATTTATCCCTGAACCAACACCTGATAAATATAACACAGAAAACGACCTTGCTCCTGTTCTGTTGTCAGGCTCACCTCCCTCCCCTTCCTGGACCATCTCTCACACCTCCTCCCCTTCCTGGACCATCTCTGACACCTCCCTCCCCTTCCTGGACCTCCTTACCTAATCAGAAACTGGGGATTTATAACTTTTATGTGTTTTAAGACATCCAGCACCACCTTCTCTGTAATATGGACATTTTTCAAGATGTCACCAACTATTTTCCCACATTCTAAATCTTTTATGTCCTTCTCTACAGTGAACATTGATGCAAAATACTTATTTAGTGTCTCGCCCATCTCCTGTGGTTCCACACATAGGCTGCCTTGCTGAGTTTTGAGGGGCCCTATTCTCTCCTTAGTTATCCTTTTGTTCTTAATATATTTATAAAATCCCTTTGGATTATTCTTCACCCTGTTTGCTGGAGCTATCTCATGTCCCCTTTTTGCCCTCCTGATTTCCCTCCTTAAGTATAATCCTACTGCCTTTATACTCTTCTAAGGATTCACTCGATCTATCCTGTCTATACTTGACATATGCTTCCTTCTTTTTCTTAACCAAATCCTCAATTTCTCTTGTCATCCAGCATTCCCTATACCTACCAGCCTTTCCTTTCACTGTGACAGGAATATACTTTCTCTGGATTCTTGTTATCTCATTTCTGAAGGCTTCACATTTTCTTTTTACCTGCGAACATCTGCCTCCAATCAGCTTTCGAAAGTTCTTGCCTAATACCGTCAAAATTGGTCTTCCTCCAGTGTAGACCTTCAACTTTTAGATCTGGTCTATTCTTTTCCATCACTACTTTAAAACTAATAGAATTATGGTCGCCAGTTCCAAAGTGCTCCCCCACTGACACCTCAGTCACCTGCCCTGCCTTATTTCCCAAGAGTAGGTCAAGTTTTGCACCTTCTCTAGTAGGTACATCCACATACTGAATTAGAAAATTGTCTTGTACGCACTTAACAAATTCCACTCCATCTAAACCCTTAACACTGTGGCAGTCCCAGTCTATGTTTGGGAAGTTAAAATCCCCTACCATAATCATCCTAATATTTTTACAGATAACTGAAATTTTTTGACAAATTTGTTTCTTAATTTCCCTCTGACTGTTAGGGGGTCTATAATACAATTCCAATAAGGTGATCATCCTTTTCTTATTTCTCAGTTCCACTCGAATAACTTCCCTGGATGTATTTTTGGGAATATCCTCCCTCAGCACAGCTGTAATGCTATCACTTTCAAAAATGCCACTCCCCCTCCTCTCTTGCCCCCTTTTTCTATCCTTCCTGGAACATTTAAGCTGCCAGTCCTGCCCATCCCACATTTCTATAATTGCTATGATGTCCCAGTCCCATGTTCCTGAGTTCATCTGCCTTCCCTGTTAGGCCTCCTGCATTGAAATAAATGCACTTTAATTGATCAGTCCTACCTTGTTCTCTGCTTTGTCCCTGCCTGCCCTGACTGTTTGACTCGCTCCTTTGCCCAACTGTACCAGTCTCAGATTGCTCTCTTTCCTCACTATCTCCCTAGATCCCCTCCCCACTGTACCAATTTAAATCCTCCTGAGCAGCTCTAGCAAATCTCCCTGCTAGTATGTTAGTCCCCTTCCAATTCAGGTGCAATCCATTCTTCTTGCACAAGTCACTTTTATCCTAGAAGCAATCTCAATGATCCAAAAAATGTGAACCTTTTCCCAAATACCAGCTCCTCAGCCATGCATTCATCTGCTTTTTCCTGCTATTCCTTCGCTCACTAGCTCACAGCACCAGGAATAATCCAGATATTACTACTCTCAAGGACCTCCTTTTTAAATTCCTGCCTAACTTTCTATTTTCTCCCTTCAGAATCTCATCCTTTTCCTTTCCTATGTCATTCATTCCAATGTGTACAATGACCTCCTGCTGGTTCCTCTCCCCTTGGTGAACATTCTGCACCCTTCTCCAAAATCCAGGGAGACAACACACCATTCTGATTTTTTGCTGTGTTGTGGATGTGGTATCAAATTGCTCTTCCTTGCAGTTGAAATGACATGGAGGCACCATTAGAGAATCTAATTCACAAGAAGAGACTGACTGTTGTGTGGATATTGGCAGCTATTTATTATCTGTTTGAGAGAACTTTTCAGATTTTCATTTTTTTCTGCTTGCAGCTTTCTTATAAGTTGCAACCTTCCTTTCAATTAAACTCCTTAGTTACACATTCCTACAGTCTCTGGCAGGATTACACATTCCATTGAGCTTCCAGACCAGATTATACCAGGATCCTTCTGGGTGACCTCCCCTATGTGACCTCCTTGGTGACCTTTCCATGTGACCAGCAGCACAAGGAGAAAAGTTTAATCTTCAATAAAAATGCGGCTGGTCAATGGGTGCAGGAACAGGACTGGGACAAGAAGTTTGATTCCTATTGTAGGTTTATTCAGCCAATTACGTTTTGCCAAAAAACAGTTTGAGAAACAAGTTAATTAAAACACCGAGTTGTTCAGTCCATAATGAAGTGTAATTAGTCATTATGTTGGCTGTCAAACTTGGGAATGATTTATTGGTGGGATTTTTATGTCTTTGCCAGATGTCATATATTGCATTAAACTCACTGGTTATGAACTTTGACTACGAACAATGTGAACATCAAGTGTATTTATTGCGCCCAATCTACAACTAGATCCTGGGCAAGGTTCCCCAAGTTGTTCCAGTTTTAGACAGGAACCCCAAATTTGAGCCCTTCAATGATCGTAACAAGGATAACTTCGAAAATGTTCCTCTCCCCTGTGGATAGTTTCTTCCAAACCAAACAAATTTGTGTTTTAGAAGGAGCCAATTTAATCAAGTTTTCTTGGGTTCACAACAAGATGAAATTTTTAATTACCAAACTGGGAAGAAATAAAAACAGCACACAGACTGGAAATGAGAAGTGAGCCCGAGACAGATGAAGGTTAAAAGATGTACGGTTAGTTGCTGTGTCCTTATTGAAGTGTGGATTGTGGAACGTTGATAGTCGAACAATTGTTTTTGAGCTGCTTGGCTTTGCAGGTTAACTGGAATTCTTTTTATCCCGTTCCATTTTGATGGTTTGTTGGCTAGCTGCCTTTCAGCACTGAGTGAGGGGTTCCAAGATCTTCAATGCAGGGGCAATCAAAGAGTAATTCTTTGACTGTGACCTTCACTCAAAATCAGGCCGCTGCACAAGAGCACCTCAGCTCGTTAGCACACCACTGTCCGCTAACATACACAGGCCAGTGTTGAATTGACTTTGGTTCCATTAGAATGCAGTTCATTGTCCTTGTGTATGTTTGAAAGAGGAAGGCATGAAATATGTCTTTTGATCACATTGTTGTCTCTTTACCCCCATCATATCCACAGGCAACTCCCAGGACATTATAATTCAGTCCCCACTGTATTCCTCCCTTTTTAAATCTGTTTGAAGTTTCCTTGACCCCATCGAGATGATCCTCCAAGGCGGCTGTCCCTGTGCAGCCGCTGAATTTACATCCCCAGTCATTTGTTTGACTGTGACATACTCTTTTTAAAAAATAAACGTACACTAGAATCAAAATTTGGACACCTCCAAAGGTGAATCAGGATTATTATCTGTGGTCACGGCACATTCTTGTAACATGCGGGAGTCTTGTCACACGTAGAAACTAGTAAAGATGGGAGTATAAGGGGAATGGCAAAAGTGAAGCAAATTTGATTCTCCAATTGAATACGGCCTAGCATGATCTTGCCAAGTTAAGGTGTTAGATTTTGTAGAGTTATACCGTGCAGTTTAATTTACAATGTTATATCTGATAGAGTATGCAATATCCACCAACTTTCACGCCACGTAGGTGCCGGGTAAAGACCAACTCCAACAAGAAAAGCTCCACCCTGAAACTCTATCAGCATCTTGACTATCAGAGCTAAGCAGTTCTGCGAGGTGAATGGCTCAACCTCCCTTCACAGAACCTCTTCATCAACCTTACCTGGTGCGCAGGAATTTTATATAAATGCCCAGCTCCACTAAAGCTTTTTGTGCAGCTGCACACGTACATTGGATTAAAAATGAGTGAATATTCCGAGTTAAAGGGAGCACCACTTTTCATCATCGACAAAACTGAAGTCAGGAGTGTGATGCCATACCCGTCATTTACATGGGCAACTGAAAGTGTAACAACACTCTAGATGTTTGCCATCAAATAGGACAAGTAGTCCTGGCATCACAGTTTGTACAATCTCCAGCAATTAGTCAGGGATGAGTGGGGTGGGGGGAGTGGGTTAGTCTTCGGCAGGTCAGTGTGGACTTGTTGGGCCGAAGGGCCTGTTTCCATACTGTAGGTAATCTAATATTAAAAAAATGGAGAGGGTTCAGAAAAGATTTGCCAGGATGTTGCTAGGAATAGAAGGTCTGAGTTATAAAAATGGGTTGGATAGGTTGGGATTTTTTTTACTTGAACATTGGAGATGACCTTACAGAAGTTTATAAAATCATGAGGAGCATAGATAAGGTGAATAACAACTGCCTTTTCCTGAGGATGGGGGAGTTCAAAACGAGTGCCATATTTTTAAGGTGAGAGGAGAAAGATTTAAACAGCCATGAGGGGCAACCTTTTCACACAGAGTGTGGTTTGTGTGTGAAATCAACTGCCAGAGGAAGTGGTAGATGTTGGTACAGTTACAGTATTTGGATGAGGGCACGAATAGGAAAGGGATAGCAGGCAGGTGGGGTTGGTTTAGTTTGGGATCACAGTTGGCACGGATGAGTTGGACTGAAGGGTCTGTTTCCATGCTGTACATCTCTCTGTGAACATTATTAACACACTTGCTGCAATGCCTGCAGGAACAGCTGTACCATTGCAAGGTGTCTATATGACCAGGCAATTATTGCAATTTCCAGCATTGTCCACAACCTGAGAGCAAGTAAAATGAACCTTCTACTTGGCGCAATAAAGTGTTGTATAACATACATGTGAGTTTTTGACCGGATCTTAAGTGTTGGCTATTAACAGGCTGGGGTTGCCTAGTCTTGAAGAATTAGGCAGAGGACATTGCAGATGTCAAAGTTTTTTTTTGTGTGCTGTGGAGTTTTGATTCTACAACAGATACCTTTTCTCTATCACAGATTCCTTGCCTCCCTCCAGCAGCCGGGTTTCCCAAGGTTGGGAAAACTGGCAAATCCCAGTTCAAATATCAAGGTAAGGTCAAATGACCAGTTAATAGCCTCATTAAAATATTAAAATTGACAAACAGGCCTGGAAGCAGATTAACTCTAAACCTTACCTTCCCCTTGATTCCACTTTGTTTAATTCCAGAAATTGGATGTGAGTTTTGGGTTTGAGATTCTGTTTAACTCTTTTCAGTGTTAAAATTCATGCCATAGATCACCAGGGTTTGTGTGACAGTGTTGAGTGTTTGTCCAAGTTATCAGCCATATGTTCAACCCTGGCCAGTTTTCCTTTCTCAGCTCATATCTAATTGCCTACTGAATAAACCAAGGATCATTGTTATAGGCACATTTTTTACACAGAGACTTTGCACATCTCATCCTGTGTAAAACAAAGTCCCATGAAGTTGGAAATTTAAATTCTTTACATGCATAACGCCCCCAAAATAATAGTGGTGAAAACAGACAAAACTTAAAAGCCATTTGATGGATTTTCCTAGGGTTTCTGAGCTCGACATCAGGCTGTATCAGGTTGCTGACATGGCTGGACAAAACTGGAACGGGTCTGCTGTTGGTGACCTGACCTCCTCTGTGTTACACGATACAGGCCCACACAGTAATTTCAGGAGCTGAAATGGATTTCAAATATTCAACAGGGAAGTGGTTACAAAATGTAAACAGTGTCAAACTATGTAGCTTCTGTAAGAAGAAAATGAAGTAAGATCTCTGGTTTAATATCTAATCTCTACAGTAGTGTGTGCTACAAACAGCTTCAATGTTTTTGGTTCCAGGATGGAAAAAAAAACAGATTATTCTTAAGGATGTTGTTTTACCAGAACAGCAGATTATTTCCATTCATTGATGGGATGTGAGCATTGTTGGCTGGACCAGTCTTTGCTGCACATTCCTGATCTCTTTTGAGAAAGTGGTGGTGAGCTATCTTGTTGACCCTCTGCAGTCTGTTGGCAGGGGGAGGAGTGCAGTGTTGTTAGGGAGGGGGGTCAGTGTGGGAGCAGTGGTACAATTCCAAAATGGTGCACGTCTTGGAGGAAGGACAACCTGCAGGTGGCGCTGCTCTCCTTGTCCTTCGAAGTGAGAGAGTTCATGGGTTTGGAAGGAGAAAGGTGCTGCTGACATCAATTGAGTCCAGGATGGACTTGGCTGTGACCTTTCCTATGGATGTAAGCCATTTCCCACGAGCTGTTATGGCTCACACATGGGAGCTGCCACTTGGGAAGTTTACCACCTACAGGGGTATATTCCAACAAGGAGCCAATATCATCTGGAGAGGAGAAAATTGGCAGGAACATTGTGTAAAGAAACCGCTCACATGATGGAGCTGCCGATCACAAGATAAATTCCTGCAGAATATTCAAAACTGTCCTCGGAAAGATGCATTGACTTCCCGATTTTGTTGTCAAAGGCAAGCAAGAGGAGCATCTAGTGGGAAAAGCAAATTTGGATCCTGAACTTTCTTTGGCCAGAGGATGATCAGATCTGGGTTGTTGACAGCAGGTAATCCACATCAATGTCAGTAAAGATCAACAACTCATTACTAACTCTGGCTCATTGCTGGAACTCACCTTCAAGTTTCAGCTCATATTTTGTAAGTTGATAGTTTCTGAATGTTGATCCAAGTTAGAGTTAAGCATCTCATTTTCCCTGGATCGTTTTTTCCTTATGACTGGCAATTGTTGTGGCCAGTCATCAGTCTTCCCAATGGGATAAGCAGATAAGGACCACCACCTCATTCTCAACAAAAAGTTGAGACTCCTCAAAAGAATCAATGCAGACCTCATCATTGGCACTGCCCTCAGATGGTGGTAGCTGCCGGGACCTCTACGGGGACAGATCATTGTCTCTGTGGTGGAACAATTCATTTCCTACTTGGTTTGAAAAAGCAAATTAAAGTCCAGAACATCATTATGTGGCTGGTCACCATCATTCCCAGAATATTCTTTTCCACTTTTAGCTTCTCCTCCAAGTGAAAGGTTCAGAAATGAGACCATGCTTACACGGGAACAGCTCAAATTCATTTCTGTTACATCAAGCAAATAAAGAATATGTCAATCCTACACGGTGTCTCTGTTTAATAAAGAAAATAATGATTGACATTCCATATATCATTCCCAATCATCTTTTCTTCCATTGTAGTGAAGCATAGTTTGCATCTGTCCTTGTCCTCTTGTTCTGATTCCTCCTGAATCCTGAAGTTTGATGGGACCCTCTTGGAAGAATTGAGGCTTCACCCTCAGGGTTGAATCTGAAAGAATAGATACATTCTCCCTCTATCCAGTTTAAAATCATATTCTTGCATTTTCCATGATATCTGAATATTATAAATCATCTTGTGGGTCTATAATTTCACCTGTAGCAGAAGTTATCTTGTTCCTCTCTTACATCCACTTCTTAGACAGTTGCACATTGTGGTGGTTTATTACTCCACCTTTGTCCCACAGATTGAAGTTTCCTGTTGGTGCTTCAGCAAATCACCTGAAAATGGCCTACCCTGTGGCATGTCCGCTACCCAGTCTTACTGATCCATCAGGGTGGGCACTGATGTGGAGTTTTTCCACCATTTTGTGGACATGAAGCAAGAATGGATGTGGCACCCCCATTCCCATCCTGCACATTGGTAGCTATCCAATCACAGACTGGGATGGAGTAAGTGTTCTGGGCCAGGGGATGTTTTATTTGCCCATGGATAAAAGCAGTATTCCACTTCTGAAGTTCAGGCTGTTTAGAAAATGGCCTGGTCTTTGCTAATGTTAGGCCTTTTTAGTCTGTAAACATTCTGGTAAAATTTGATCTAGCCCATCCACTGTCTGCAGTCCTTGAGGACCTCATCTCTCAATGGCCCATGTTGGGAATTATTGGCAAGGTGGAATGAGTCATCAATAATCAGTGGTTATGGTGTCTACTTTGCCTTCTCTGTAAGGAACTCGAATCTGCAATTGTTTTGTTTTACTGTGGTGAGTTGGGAGGTCATGTCGCGGCTGTACAGGACGTTGGTTAGGCCCCCTCTGAAATATTGCGTGCAATTCTGGTCTCCTTTGTATCAGCAGGATGTTGTGAAACTTGAAAGGGTTCAGAAAAGATTTACAAGGATGTTGTCAGGGTTGGAGGATCTGAGGTACAGGGAGAGGCTGAACAGGCTGGGGGTGTTTTCCCTGAAGTGTCAGAAGCTGAGGGGTGACCTTATAGACATTCTATAAAATCATGAGGGGCGTAGATAGAGTAAATAGACAAAGTATTTGCCTGGAGTTGGGGGAGTCCAGAAGGCATAGATTTAAGGTGAGAGGGGAAAGATTTAAAAGGATCCTAAGGGGCAACTTTTTCACGCAGAGGGTGGTATGTATATGGAATGAGCTGCCAGAGGAAGTGATGGAGGCTGGTACAATGACAACATTTAAAAGGCATCTGGATGGGTATATGAATAGGAAGGGTTTAGAGGGATATGAGCCGGGTCCTGACAGGTGGGACTAGATTAGGTTGGGATATCTGGTCGGCATGGACCGGTTGGGTGGAAGGGCTTGTTCCTGTGCTGTACATCTTTATGACTCTGATTTTTTTGCAGCTTGCTGTATTCCATTTTGCAAACTTGTGTGTTTTGCCGGTGTTTTGTGGGGTCTCCCTCTCCATGGTCCAGTTTCTTGGTTGGCCTCGAAATCCACCCCTCCCTCCCACCGCAGAGCGTCTCCTCAGGTTTGTTCCCTACTTCTGGGATTGGAATGGATTTGAATTCCTTCATCCTTCACACAATGATGGATTTCTCTGCAGGTCTCTGTTGTCTTTCCTGTGGATCTGGTCGCTGTTTGGGACCATGTGGTTTGTCGTCAGAAGGTAACATGATCATATACAACAAACAGTAAGGGAAGAAGCCAACAGGCATGTCTCCCAGTGCCATGTGACCTGGCATCATTATGACAGCTCCTTATGCATGTGCTTTGCGGCTATGTTTGAAGGGCAGTTCTGAGGTATGGTCACCGGACCCGAAAAGTCTCTGATTTTCTCTCCAAGATGCTGCCCGAACTGCCGAGCTTTACCAGCATTCTCTGTTTTTGTTTTCTGATTAAAGGTATAATTGACCCTTTATTCCATGCTAGCTTCAGCAAGTGAAACATTTCATGCAATCACAGACAAAGGAGGAATAAGTGTACGTTTAAATTATGATTGCTTCCCCCCCACCCCAAGCCCAAAGCAGAGAGATATCGTTTGAACTTCTCTCTTCCCTTTTTGCTTCTCTCCAGAGGTAGGCTAATGGGTATTTCCCAAACTCTAATCCAAAAAATTCAGAGTTTTGCAATGAACCCATCATTTAAGATGAAATCAGATATAGGTTTTAAGAGCAAAGCACTTAAAACCCAGGAGAATTGCTTTGCTATTCCATCTGCACACACGCACTCAGGGGATTAAGGAAGCCAGGACATAGAAGGAGATATGTAATAAATTGCAAATTTGGGTAATTCCAGTGTTTCAAAAGTCAGTTCATATGAGGTGTAGCTTCCCAGATGTCAGTGTCCAATAATAGTCTGCACAAAGGAGAATTAAATAAACAATAGCTGGCCATGGCTTTTCACACTCGATGAAGAGTCAGCAACCACTAAATGATGGCCCCCACTCATCCTGTCCTGCAGTCACTCACAGGAGGATTCCCTATCAATGGTTAACAACATTTCAAATGCAAAATTTGTAAATTGAACTTGGAATATTCACTGAGTGAGATTAATTTCCCTTTTTGATACACGTTTTCAGATTATTGTTGATGACTGTCACATACAGGGAAGGTGTAAACTTTTGTAAATTTCAATGAGCCAAGATCCAAAGCACCTTTCTGTCTTACGTAATGTTTGGAACATAAAGTTTCATCATGTTTATTGCAAAGGAGAACACCTGAAAAGGACCGACAAAAACAGCAGTGGTGAATTCTGGAAGAGATACGGTACCAGGAACTTTAAAACTGATTTTGTTGACATGTTCTACCATAAAGGTTTAATGCTTTAATAACTGCAACATGAATCATTTTAGAACCAACTTCGACAATCCTGCCTTTCAAGCCAATAGCAAAGTTTAAATATCTGTGGTTCTTTCAGGCTACATAAAAATAATAGGAATCCTACACACAGCAGTACAACTCTCTGATTTCCTTTCATTGGGCCCATTTTAATAGGGATGGTTTTTACTGTCAGTTGATACAAATACATTTTAGTTAAATTATCGTCTTAATTTGGAAGCTCAAACATTTTGTGGAGCTGCAATAATCCCAACTGAAAATTCATATTACACTAGCACCAAAACGTTAGCTCAATGTCACCGAGGTCCCAGTGCCAGACCCTTGGGCAGGCAGGTTCAAGGAACAGAGTACTTGACCAACAGCATGTCCAGTTAAGTGTTTGAGGAAAATGTTTTTTAATTTCAGCCAGGTTGATGAAGTGAGTAGATAAAGGCTAGCTCTGTGCAGTCACACCGAAACATTGTCTCTCCTTCTTTTCAATGCTTTTGAACCTGCCATGATTTCAAACATTTCTGTTTTTAAAAGTCTCCACATGTCTCAATTATGCTTACCAAACACAGACCTCCTGAATCTTCTCAATAGCAATTGTGTCCACATTATTAAAGCAATAATTTGGTCTCTTCCCCATTTCCATTCGCATCTTTTATTCCTCCAACACTTTGCACTGTTTCACAGCTCCAGCCCTCTCAGCCCCTGCACCAAACCCATTCTCCATCATTTCCAATTTCAGTTACTTTCCTAATTCTCTGCTCTGCTATGAAAGTGCAGTACTGTCTCAACTTAGAACAGCGAGTGCTGGAAATGCTCAGCAGGTCTGACAGCTTTTGTGTAGGGAGAGAAACAGAGTTAATTATTCAGTTTGATTAGCTTTCAACAGAACAGTTCTGATGTCTTATTTAAAATACAAACTCCATTTCTCTCTCTCTCCACAGATGCTGCCAGACCTGCCAACAGTATTTGGCAACTCTGGTAAAGAGTCATCTAGACTCGAAACATTCACTTGCTCTCTCTCCATGGATGCTACCTGACCTGCTATGATCTCCAGCATCTTTCTTTCAGTACAGTTTCCAGCATCTGCGGTAATTTATTCCTGACAGCGTATAGTGTTTCTATTCTACTCTGTTAGCTGGGACAGTTTGGTGTAGCACTCCCATCTCTGAGACATAAGTTTTCAGGTTTAAGTTCAAAACTCAAACTGACGTTCTGGTGCAGTGCTGAGGCGGGTGTTGGCTTTCATACATGAAGTCCCCCAGCTGCTTACAGAGACACCTGTAAAAGATTATATTGCGGTAATTAAAGAATATGAGGGGAGTTACTCCAATCTACTGCCTGAGATTGATCCCTCAAACAACATCACAAAAAGTAATGAATATTGCCACAGTGCTGGTTGAGAGAGTTTTCTGGGTGTGATTTGAACAGCCATGTTTTCTGAACTTTGCAGCCCAGTCTGTGCACTTGGATTTAAAGAGCTTTGAGACAATAAGTGCCCCTGAGGACACTGTACAAAGCCTAAATCTTTCCTTTTTTTGCACCGCTCACCTCCTGAACCAAATGACGGCTGTTCCCATCGAGCTTTACCACCCCCTCTAGTCTCATCCATTACCAATGACCAGTTTTTTTTTAGATTACTTAGTGTGGAAACAGGCCCTTCAGCCCAACAAGTCCACACCAACCCACCGAAGTGCAACCCTCCCATACCCCTACATTTACCCCTTACCTAACACTACGGGCAATTTAGCATGGCCAATTCACCTGACCCGCACATCTTTGGACTGTGGGAGGAAACCGGAGCACCCGGAGGAAACCCACGCAGACACGGGGAGAACGTGCAAACTCCACACAGTCTGTCGCCTGAGGCGGGAATTGAACCGGGGTCTCAGGCGCTGTGAGGCAGCAGTGCTAACCACTGTGCCACCGTGCCACCCAAAAAATTTGATTGCAAATTGTAATTACATATGTGCATCACTCCCCAATGATGTAGATGGGGGAGTGGGGAAGTCTTCACAAAAACATTGCAAAATTTCTATAATTTTCTAATTGGACCAATTCTTTCAAAGGAATCTATTTGGATCCTCTGAAGCCTAGCAACAGCAGATGTTTTTTGTTTTCCAGAGTCAGGGCCATAGTTTGATGACTGAAAACCAAATTGTTGATTTTGTTTCTTTCTCTCCTTTTCCTGGGATATTATTGTGGAAAGTAAGGAAGAAAAACATAGACTGGGGCATGGGAATTTGCAATTCAGATTCAGTCTGCCCACTTGTTTGGAGTTTGATTAGTGGAATATTTTCACTTAATGTTTAATGAACAAAGGAGACAAGTTAGTAACAAAGAAAATAAAAAACAGTGGAAATGACACGACTCACAACCTAGTAACTGCAGTTTTCCTTGGAGAATGCAGCATTGAAAATTAGATAGCTAGTCACTGGTAGAAACTTGTCCTAATATCCAACAGTTCAAAATGGAGCCAAAGTAATTTTATCATTTAGTGATCATTTTTCCACTTACTGGGAACATTTGGAGTGGTGCTTATAGGCAGCACGTTATTGGTATTGCAACACTACAGCAACGCTCCCCATTCATGAACAATGGTGTCACAGTCAGGAGCATCCTGCCTGGCAGGATTAGGGAACGGGTTTCATCATACTTTTAAAAATAAAATAAAAAGTAAAACTGGCACCATTGGGGAAAATAGGTATGTGATGGAAACACATTTAAAAACAAACAAAGGTAAGAAAGTTATTCAAAACCAATCGTCAGCGAATCCGGAAACAAATCCAGATCAGTCTTGGAGTTGGCAGAATGGGAACTTTGCCTTAGACCTCCAGTTTATAATTCTTCAATGAGCTGGTAAAAATCAATCCAAAAAATAATTTTGAATGAAATATTATTTTTAAGAAAGTCCTTTCTTAAACCCACCAGCCGGAGATTACAAATCCCATTATTTACCAACTAAACAAACAGGGAACACTGAGTTGTGAAAATATCAGTCCTTTCCCAAGTGCAGGCAGTGACTAGTGGGGTACTGCCAGATTCAGTGCTTGAACCCCAACCATTCAAAGCCGGTAGAAATAACGTTAATGAGGGAACTAAATACAACATTTGCAAGTTTGGCAATGATACAAACTTGTGGGAGGGGGGAGGATTGTGCGGAGGAGGCTTCAAAGTGATTTTGACAGGTTGAGTGACTGAGCAAGCACATTATACACATATTATCACGTGGTTAAATGTGAAGTTATAATCTGGTGTGTAACACAGAAGGAGAGAGTGTTATTTCAGTGGTGATATGGTGAGCAAGTGTGGATGTACAAAGGGATCTGTGTCCTTGTACACAAGTGGATGAAAGTAGACAGGCAGCTGCTGTAAGCAATTACAAGGCAAATGGTATTCTGGCCTTCAATGCAAATAGAGTTCCCTTGGTGCAATTTTACAGGGCCTTGATCAGACCACGCCTGCAGTATTGTGTGGAGTTTTATTCTCCCAGTATAAGGAAGGAGTGCAGCGTCAGCTCAGAATGGCACCGAGGCTGGCAGGACTATCAAATGGGGAAAGAACCAGGGGACATGGTCTCAGGACATGGGGTGGAGCATTTAGGACTGAGATGAGGAAACATTTCATCAAAGGGTGGTGATTCTGTGAAATTCTCTACCATAGGAAGCTGGGGAGGGCAAGTCACTGAATGTCTTCAGGAAGAGAGAGGTTTTTTTAGATTTTGAAGGCATCAAAGAACACGGAAAAAAAGTGGGAATATGGTATTGAGCTGATGGATCAACCACAATCCTGTTGAATGGTGGGGCAGGTTTGAAGGGCTGAATGGCCTACTCTTGCACCTAGTTTCTATGTTTCAATCCAAACTGACTGGTTAGGAAAACAGGAAGTCTCGCTACACCATTCTCTTCACCAATTTCTCTGCAAAACCTCACCCTCACTCTATCCCTGTTACTGCACCCACCTCCCACCAAGGCTCATGCTCTACCACTCTCGCTACTGTCTACAACATCTTCCGTCATGCACTGTCACTCAACCCAACCCATGACAACCACTAACACTGTATGCCCTCTGCACTTCCTCTTCACTTGGTCAGGATACCTCTCCACTTGCAGCAACAGTAATAGCTGTGCCATTTCCATCTCCATCAGATCAGCCTCCCTCCCATTCCAGCAGGAAAGCAGCCCCCAAAAGGCAGAAAGTTTCCCGACTGGTTGTGGGATCCAGCTCCTCACCTGTCCTGTGGTCAACTCCTTCCTGATGGCATACCAATGCGCTGCTACCTCAGGTGGGCCTGAACTGTGAATTGGACAGGACGTTTATGCATTAATGATCTAGATGAAGGAATTGAGGGCATTATGGCTAAGTTTGTAAATGATGCAAAGGTAATTGAAGGAGAGTGGGCAAAGAAGTGATAGCTGGAGTACAATGTTGGAACATGTGAGGTCATGCACTTTGGTAGGAAGAAAACAAGCATGGACTATTTTCTAAATGAGGAGAAAACTCAGAAATCTGAAGGGCAAAGAGACTTGGGAGTTCTAGCCCAGGATTCTCTCGAGGTAAACTTGCAGGGTGAGTCAGTAGTTAGGAAGGCAAATGTAATGATGGCATTTATTTTGAGAGGATTTGAATATAAAAGCAGGGAGGTACTTCTGAGGTTCTATAAGGCTCTGGTCAGACCACATTTGGAGTATTATGCGCAGTTTTAGACCCCTTACTTCAGGAAGGATGGACTGGCATTGGAGCATGTTTAGGTGAGGTTAACGAGAATGGTCCCAGGAATGAAAAGCTTAACATATGAGGAACATTCGAGGACTCTGGGTCTATACTTGATGGAATTTACAATGATAACGGGGTGGGGGTGGGGGTGGGGGTGGGGGTGGGGGTGGGAGGAGATCTAATTGAAACTTACAGAATACTGAATGGCCTGAACAGAGTAGATGTTTCCATTGGTCGGAGAGACTAGGACCCAAGAGCACAGCCTGAAAGTAAAGGGAAGACCTTTTAGAACAAAGATAAGGAGAAATGTCTCAGCCAGAGAGTGGGGAATCTATGGAATTCATTGCCAGAAAGCTGTAGGAGCCAGGTCATTGAGTATATTTAAGATGAAGATAGATAGGTTCTTAATTGTCAAGGGGATTAGGAGTTAGGGGGAGACAATGGGAGAATGGACCTGAATGGCCTAATTTCTGCTCCTGTGTCTTATGGACATATTCAGGGTGGGTGATGGTGTATTGTGGACATTATCTATGAGGTATGATTCGATGAGTATGACCATGTCGGGCTGTTGTTTGACTAGTCTTTTGGAGAGCTCTCCCAGTTTTTTTGCCCAGGAATGTGGGATTTGCCTGTGTGTATTATCGGAGTGGTTTGATTTATAACATTAGTGTTCAGCATTGAGATCAGGCAGTAGTGTGGAGACTGGATTCACCTGTCAAGTACAGTAGGGTTTACTGGATTGAGCTGTTTACCTTCAAACTCCTTGTCAGAGCTGGGTATGAACACATTCCTTTCCGCAGTATGCCCTCACTTTGTGCTCTTTAAGCCTGGAATGCTCTTGAGATGCTGCCAGTCAAGACCTCACAGGTTTTCAGCACAGAATTAATGAGCATTCCTTTGCAAAGGGTGATGCAGAATGGGAGAAGGAGGAGTATCTTCTGAGCAGTCTGAGGTCTTGGCATTCTCACTTTGATTTGCTGTTAATTCTGCATGTGACCCAGTGATTTTGCACCCCTCCACCCCACCCCCATTCTCAGTCCACTGAGCCATGACTGAGCAAACTTGCCATTCAACTGAGTCAAGAAAAGATTATGTTGATTAGTTTAAGCAGTGTCCTCTTCACTTCAGAACGAGTTGGAACGCAGATCTGAAGATTGTGCTCTGCTAGTCATTCTCACATATAAACCCTGTGCATTCAATGAACAACAATAAGAAATCTGAGATAGCCTGATAACTTATCCCAATTTCTTATGTATTCTGTCATTCTTATTTTTAGTTGGTCTTGCTTTCTGTCTTTATAATAGAGGTGCTGTTCTAAAATAAAACATTGAAATCTTAATCCCTGGTAATACTGTAATTTTTCTTGCAGATCTCCCCAAAGCAGCTAGTGTAACTTCAGTGGAGAATTGGTGGCAAATTTGGTAACTTGAACAATCTAGGATTTTGCTGATATTCCCTGAAATTGCAGAAACCGCGGAAAAGAAACGGAATGTGGTTTTCCATGAAAGCTGACAGTGGCAGGTGCAGGAGATCGAGTCTCTGGAGATCTTTATAAATTAGCTCATGGGTTGATAGTGACCTCACACAGCCATTATTTGATGCCTACCGCTAAATGACGAGCTGCTGTCTTGAACTACTTAAAGACAACGAATGGCTTGCAGGTTATTTCAGTGGAGTCAGAAAATTGTAAGCAATTCAGTCCTTAAAACAAGAAAACAAATTCATGACCATTTTTACTGAGATGGTATGAGTTAAATGCCTACTCTTAGATGATTAAGCCGCTCTGGATTACTAGTTTGGTAACATAACCTGGTTTAATAATAGAAATTGCAAAACAATACAGTTTGTAATTTCTATTATTAAACCAGGTCTCTGAAGTATGTTACCAGACAAGTAAAGTCTATCCTTTTAATTGTGTCATATTTCTAATTTATTCCACGATTCACTGTAAAGTAATGCAACTACTTTCTTATTCCTCTTTTTGTATCTAGGATTTGTACTTGGGTACCTTGTACCTAAGATAGCAGCATAAAGGGCAACATTGTCAACTTTTCACTGTGCTCCTGTACTTGAGTACACATGACAATAAAGGATATTCTATGTCCTGACTGCCGGGTAGCATGTTGAATTACCACATTAATTAATTAGTGTTGATCCATGTTGAAGTGTAATTAAAGAATAATCTCTGATTATCCTGGTAGCTCCAAAGATGAGAGTTTAAAGTGAAATGTTGGGCTTCTAGATAGCTGATGCAGAAATAAAATTTCAAATTGGATTGCAGTGAATCAAATATCGAGCACCAACATATTGGGCAGCTAATGCTCCCTTGCCGTTTCACTGTTGCAACAGCTGACACAAGTGGTAGGCAATGACCATTTCCAGCAAAAGAGAATCTAACCACCGCCCCTTGACATTCAGCGGTATTACCATCACCGAATCCCTCACTGTCAACATCCTTGGGATTACCATTGACCAGAAACTCAAATGTACCAGATATACAGATACCGTGGCTGCAAGAGCAGGTCAGACGCTAGGAATCCTGAAGCGAGTAACTTAACTCTTGCCTCCTCAAAGCCTGTCCACTATTGATAAGGCACAAGCCAGGAGTGTGATGGAATACTCCCCACGTGCCTGGATGGGTACAGCTCCAACAACACTCAAGAAGCTCGACACCATCCAGGAGAAAGCAGCTCGCTTGATTGGCACCACACCCACAAACATTCACTCCCTCCTTCATGGCTGATTGGTAGCAGCACTCATCTATAATCTGCACAGCAGAAGTTCAGCAAGGCTCCTTCGATAGTCCTTCTCAAGCCCATACTCCGTGCTGTTTAGAGAAAGACAAGAGCTGAAATAGATAGGAATCTCACCACCTGCAAGTTTCCCTCAATGTTATTTACCATTCTGAACTTGGACGTCAATGCTGTTCCTTTGCTACTGCTGATTACAATCTCCCTCCCTAATAGTACAGGATGTTTCTACACCCCAAGGACTGCAGCAAGTCAAGAAAATAGTTCACTACCACCTTCTCAAGAGTAATTAGGGAGAGGCAAGAAATGCTGGCCTAGCAATCTCTCTCCTCTGAAAAATAAAAATAAAATGACAGGATTATATTATTTCTCAACAACCAGCACCCCCCACCCCCTGTATTTCCTGTGTAAATCAGAAGATATGTAGGTATTTTTTATAATCTCACCTTCTCTTCCTGTTGTGGAATCTGAATGAGAAGTGAAAAGTGGTAGCAGGAAATCTGCTCCAATCCCTTCCTTGCAGACAGCCTGAAAGATGTACTTCCAACCTGTATAACGGGATGAACAGAGTGCTAATGCTACTGCCCTTATAATCCAGAGGCCTGAAATAATACATAATGATACACCTCCTGAAGATTTAAGTTCAAATCTGGGAACTGCTGGAGTTAGAATTGAATCAATTAATCTGTGGAGCAAAATTGTTCTCCATACTGATGACAAAGAAACTATTGGGTTGTTGGAAAGAAACCCTTTAGTTTTACAATGGTGCTTTTAGGGAAGGCAGCCTGCTGTCTTTATCAGGTCTGATCTGAATGTAACTCCAATTCTGCACCAATGTAATGAAATCTGATTGAAGATTTGTAGCTCGGGTATCCGTTGTTGTGGTTCTGCTCGCCGAGCTGGAAGTTTTTGCTGCAAACATTTCGTTCCCTGGCTAGGGAACATCATCAGTGCTGTTGGAGCCTCGTGTGAAGCGCTGCTTTGATGTTTCTTCCGGTATTTATAGTGGTTTGTTCTTGCCGCTTCCGGGTGTCAGTTTCAGCTGCAGTGATTTGTATGTGGGGTCCAGGTCGATGTGTCTGTTGATGGATGTTCTTGCCGTTTCCGGGTGTCAGTTTCAGCTGTAGTGGTTTGTATATGGTGTCCAGGTCAATGTGTCTGTTGATGGAGTTTGGGGATGAATGCCATGCTTCTAGGAATTCTCTGGCTGTTCTCTGTCTGGCTTGTCCTATGATAGTGGTGTTTTCCCAGTCAAATTCATGTTGCTGGTTGTCTGAGTGTATGGCTACTAGAGAAACCATGGTATCATTCGACGTGACGGCACTGTTCACTTCAATTGACAAAACCCTAGCCAGAGAAACAATAGCCAACCTACTGGACACACATAACAGAACACAGGAGGCCGAACCTATCAACAAGGACGGCATACTTAAACTACTGGACCTGTGCCTCACCACACACTTTACATTCAACAATCAGATATACGAACAAATCAACGGAACACCCATGGGATCACCAATCTCGGGACTCATAGCAGAGGCAGTTATGCAAAGGTTAGAACATACAGCCATACCACAAATCCAACCCAAACTCTGGATCAGATATGTTGATGACACCTTTGTAATCATCAAAAACACAGATATAGAAAAAACACACCGAATCATCAACGCCACACTCACAGGAATCCGATTCACACGAGAAGAGGAAAAGGGTAGCCAACTCCCATTCCTAGACGTGTTAGTAGAGAGGACACCCAACGGAGAATTCACCACAAGGGTACACAGGAAACCAACACACACAGACCAAGTCCTAAACTATGAAAGTAACCACCCCAACACACACAAACGAAGCTGCATCAGGACACTATTCAAAAGGGCCACAACACACTGCAGTACACCAGAACTGCGAAAAGAGGAAGAGGAACATCTATACAAGGTATTCGCCAAAAACGGATACCCACGCAACTTTATCACCAGATGCCTAAGAGATAGACCGAGGAACGAGGACATGCCACAACCAAAAGGACTAGCCACTCTACCATACGTCAGGAGCGTCTCAGAACTGACAGCCAGACTACTGCGACCCTTAGGACTCATAACAGCACACAAGCCAACATCCACGCTCAGACAACAACACACTAGAACAAAGGACCCAATACCCAGCATGAGCCAAACTAACGTAGTTTACAAAATACCATGCACGGACTGCACAAAACACTATATAGGACAAACAGGAAGACAGCTAACAATCCGCATCCATGAACATCAGCTAGCCACAAAACGACACGACCAGCTATCTCTAGTAGCCATACACTCAGACAACCAGCAACATGAATTTGACTGGGAAAACACCACTATCATAGGACAAGCCAGACAGAGAACAGCCAGAGAATTCCTAGAAGCATGGCATTCATCCCCAAACTCCATCAACAGACACATTGACCTGGACACCATATACAAACCACTACAGCTGAAACTGACACCCGGAAACGGCAAGAACATCCATCAACAGACACATCGACCTGGACCCCACATACAAATCACTGCAGCTGAAACTGACACCCGGAAGCGGCAAGAACAAACCACTATAAATACCGGAAGAAACATCAAAGCAGCGCTTCACACGAGGCTCCAACAGCACTGATGATGTTCCCTAGCCAGGGAACGAAACGTTTGCAGCAAAAACTTCCAGCTCGGCGAGCAGAACCACAACAATGTAATGAAATGATCAGGTATCTTATTCAGTTGTATCAGGCTTCATACCTGGTTGTAATGGATAAAGAAGAAGGCTTCACAGGGTAACAAGGGATAGCAAAAATGTTGACCTTGCCAGCAAGACCTGCATCCTGAAAGTGAACTAAGTTAAACTCCAAAAATCCTTTCAGGATTGGAGTCAGGAACTCTGCTTTAATAAATGCTCGGACAGCTATAGTACCCACTGCAACCAGACAAACCCCTAAATTCTCCCTTTCGTACAGCACATTACAATCTGGGTAAAAGCAACATTAACTCTAAAATTTTACACAACGAGAAATTGCCTTGACTCCGTTGAGTTGCACTCAGTTCATGAGGCATCTGGGCTATCTTTCAGGCAGAGACCACAATATCAGGCTGGCCTCTGGGTTACAAGGCTTACACACACTAGCGCTAAACCGTCAACTCAACTGCCTTCACCGTATTGGAGGCTGGCTTCAGCGGAGGCCCAGTAGAATCTCCAGGCTGTGATTCTGTGATACACGTTGAGTATTTATGCTAATTCAAGAGGAGAGCAAGTCAACTGTTGGACCATGTTCCTTAAAGGAACATCATCAAGATGAAAACATAAAAGCTTCACCATTTAACCTTTGCAAGGCAGGTAATGTCTAAATTACCTCACTTCACTAAACAAAGAAAATTCCTCAAACTCTCTAAAAAATTGCCATCTCTTATCTGTTTCAGCCCTGGGAGTTAGTCACTGACAAGTGTCAACCAGGAATTTCCTGTCTCACTGTCGTTGCATGTAGAAGTTTCCATAACAGGATAGCATCTTTATACACTGTTGTTACAGTTACTCTCCAGTCAATGTTTCCCAAGTTACTATCACTCCAGAGGCCACCTGACATCATTAAATTCCCAGACGAGAAATGATGAACTGGCTTCCCTTCTTTGTTCACAAGTTCCCTCGGTTAGTTGCAACAAAGCTAATTTTAAAGGGATCCACTTCCTTGTGGATCACCATTTTCCCAGACCAAATGAATTTATGTTTTAAAAGAAGCCAATTTAACCATTTTGTTTTAGGTTAACAAAAGAGTGAGTTTATCAGTACCGAATACAAAAGGAATTAGTAACACACCACACTTACACACAGATTAGGATTAAGAAGTCTAAAAAGATTGTTAAAGTTAAAAGATGTATGGACCAATCTCGGGGTGACTTGTGAAGAGTAGATGATAGAATGGTGATTGCAGTCCATTGATAGTACTGGTCCGTAATTCGGTACGTGACCTGTGTGGATCACTTGGGCTTTACCAAATCTGCTCTTTGTGAGATTGACCATAAGGCCAGCTGACTGTATGTTCTGGAATTGGGCTTCCAATAATACATTGCCCAGGTGTCTCTGTACCTAGAGGTTTGTCTAAGTACACTACACAATGAGATAAACCAGCCATTATCTGGTTCATCAGCCTTTGAAAGGTGACTGAAGCATTTCGTGGACATGGTATAACCTGTCTAGAGTAACTAAAGAAGAGGTTTCCTTTGCATTAACAATCAAGAGAACCCAGGAGAACGTGAGGACTGCAAATGCTGGAGATCAGAGTCAAGACTGTGGTGCTGGAACAGCGCAGCATTCCTGATGAAGGCCTTAGGCCCAAAACATCGACTCTCCTGCTCCTCGGATGCTGCCTGACCTGCTCCTCGAATGCTGCCTGACCTGCTGTGCTTTTCCAGCACCACACTCTCAAATCAAGAGAACCTTCTGGTATTCCATAAGTAAATCTATCTTTATCGTATAAGCTGCTTTACCTAACCTCTCTGTGTAACCTTCCAGCCAGGATTGATATCGGTTAGGAGTTAGGTTAAGGCACTGACTAAAACTTTCAGTCGTCAATACAGAGCCTTGAGGAGGTGACAACTTTGACATGAGTACAGCAGAGGCTGAAGCTCTTGCTGCTGGGACTTAGTTGGTGCATCAGCAATTAGTGTCCTCCCAAACTAATGCCAGCCTTTCTGGGCCTACTGATAGGGTTCATACCTAATGGGAGGGCCCTGTCCCACATCCACATCACAAAGACTGAGGGTTTTGGTGTGGCTTGTTTGCCTCTCTTTATTGCAGCTTTGTTAGAGCTGCCCACATTTCTGCGTCTGGGTGAGTGAATAAAAAGCCTCTGTTTTCTATTGGCTGGCTGGGTTGTAGTGGGTCTCACTCCAATTCATTCCCACTGCTACCCTCGTGCTTTAGGTTAGTGACAGTGGGGCAGACAATTACCTGCTTGTCCTCTTTTTGGCCTTGTCATGTTGACATGACATAGCCTTTTCCTTTTCCCCCTGATCTAGGCTGTCAATCGGATAATTGCCCTCCTGGGCCGCCTTTGCCACAGGATGGAGCCAACTGATTGGGATGTTTAAGACCTCCCCTGGTGTTAGGAGGAGCACTAACACACAGTCTCCTGCTGAAAGGTTCACATCCTGGTGAGTTTGTCTGTCTTTTGTTTCACGGCTATCTCAGAGATTTTCAGAAGTTTCCGAGTCACTTCACTGGTTTTTGTGAAATATTCTTGGAACTCTACTGTGTAGTTAACATGGAGACTTTCTGCTATTGCTCTAAAAACCTCATTTGGAATAGTTTCACAAGTTGTCACACTTGATGGCTTTAACAGCATTCGGATGGAGTAAAACCAGGGGCTTCACTGGCAACTAACAAAGAAATTCTAGTCTTTTATCCCATTCATAGGTTTACTCATGGCCTTATGCCCTGATCATTGTTTTTTTTAATTATTTGACAGTACAATCCAGTGCCCTTATAGACTGTGGGTGATATGCTAAAGGTTTCAGTTTGTTCACACCCAGGTTACTCATGACCTCCTGCATATTTTGGACATGAAGTCTAGGCCCTAGTGGACAGACTAGATTGGATCAAGAATGAGGTCAATTCCTTCACCAGTGTCCTTGGTTGATATCGGTTTCAGGGGAACGGCCTCTGGTAATGGACAACCATGTTCCTGGTGGTCAATCCTATAGCCCTGTTTTCTTTTGGACAGAGATCTGACATATTCCACTAAAGCCTTGTTGAATGGTTCCCTAAAAGCCAGTCTGGGAATAAGTGTTGTTCTTATTGCGGTTTGGAGTTTTTCCAAGATGTGGCAGTTCTAGCAGGTCCTGCAGAATTTGACGACCCTGTATATACTTGTGGAGCTGCGGCAATTATAAATACTGTTTTGACATGGGCATGGTTTTACGTATACTGACATTCCCAGCAGTTGGAATCCTGTGAGTTAGTGCAATGTTTCCCTACAGTACGTCAGTGTCACTAGAGTAATAGCAGAAAGTCTCCATGTTAACGACATAGCAGAGTTCCAAGAAAGTTTCACATAAACCAGTGAAGTGACTCAGAAACTTTTGGGTAGCTGCAGCAGAAAGAGCCTGTCATTTTCCCCGACCGTGTGCTCACACGGACTGGGGCAGCCAGAGGAGGTTGAGTTGACGCTACGAACTGAAGCCTTCCTGCGTTGGTTCTCTGGACTCTTGCTGGAGGCAACAATACCCCAAGGAGGTAAAAACAGAGCTGCCTTGGGAACAGCTCCGACAAACTGACCCAGTGAGTAAAAACAATGGCTCAGCTCTCTCCTGTTGGAGCGGATGCAGAAACAGTCCCTGAAAGCTGGACTCTGTAAGAGAAGGTGCTGATGAGTTAGTGGAGACCCTGTCCCCTCACAGACCTGCACTCGTGAGGTGGATAGTCATCCACCAGGTAGTGGTGCCACTGAGGTGGTGTGAACAGTATTATGGCGAGTGAACCTCGTTCAGATGGATGAGTATGTGGATATGTGCAAAACCCACTTCTTGTGTGCAGGTCTGTGAGGGGACAAGGTCTCTATTAACTCATCGGCTGCAGCTACTCAGTCTCTGTGACCTCAGTGGGATTCTCGGAGACCCCAGGGGATACTGTTACCTTTGATCCCAGCAGCTCATTGCTGAGGAGTCTTCAGGTGTACGCGTTGGAGAGGAGTGGGCATCGACCCTCCTCCAATCCCTTTCCCAGCTCCTTACACCTCGTGCACTCTCTGGGGGAGTCGGGTTCCACCTGGTAGAGTTTAGCTGGTGGTAGTATCACTCAGTATACCTGCCTGCCTCACTGAGGGAGTGGGAGCGCCTCTCCTTTGGGCAACGAAATTCCAGTAATTCCCAGGGATTTGCTTAATCTCAACATTCTCAGGAGTACAGGGATTTACAGCTGCAGCCTGAGTCATACCCAGGTGAGGAATCCAAAACAGCACATTACACATTATGTGTCATCTTACCAGTTGGAGGAAGACCTCTCTCCTCATATATTTTAATCTTGAACATTCCATTTGCCTTTCTAGCTGCTTGTTGCACTCACATGTTTGTTTTCACAAACACAGCTAGATTCCTTTGTGCGTCATCCTTTCCCAAACTATCAATATTTAAGTTTTTCTCTACATTTTTTTCTCCTTACCAGCCTGGGCAATTTCATATTGATCCACATTAAACTGCATCTGTCTTGTACTTTCCCATTCCCTTAACTTGTCTAAATTGCCTTGAGGCCCCTCCCATCCTCCTCACCACTCATAATTCCACACATGACAATAAAGGATATTCTATTCTAGTTTTGTGTCATCAGCAAAGTTGGGAATATTACACCGGATTCCCATCCAAACTGTTGAGCGATATTGTGTACAGCTGGGCCTGAAGCGCTGATCCCTGTGGGATTCTATTTGCTCACCATCTTTTTTTCTGAAAATGTTCCTTTTATTCTTACCCCTTGATTCTGGTCTGCTAACCAATTCTCAACCCACACCAGTATACTAGCCCCAATCCACACCAGTATATTATCCCCAACCCACACCAGTATACTAGCCCCAATCCACACCAGTATACCACCCTCAATCCACACCAGTATATTACCCCCAACCCACACCAGTATACTAGCCCCAATCCACACCAGTATATTACCCCCAACCCACACTAGTATACCACCCTCAACCCACACCAGTATACTAGCCCCAATCCACACCAGTATATTACCCCCAATCCACAGCAGTATATTACCCCCAATCCACACCAGTATACTAGCCCCAATCCACACCAGTATATTACCCCCAACCCACACCAGTATATTACCCCAATCCACACCAGTATATTTCCCCCAATCCACACCAGTATATTTCCCCCAATCCACACCAGTATATTACCCCAATCCACACCAGTATATTTCCCCCAATCCACACCAGTATATTACCCCCAATCCACACCAGTATATTTCCCCCAATCCACACCAGTATACTACCCCCAATCCACACCAGTATATTCCCCCAATCCACACCAGTATACTACCCCCAATCCACACCAGTATATTTCCCCCAATCCACACCAGTATACTACCCCCAATCCACACCAGTATATTACTCCCAACCCGCACCACTTTATTACCCCCAACCCACACCGGTATATTACTACCCAACACACATGAGTATATTACCCCCAATCGACGTCCATATATTATCCCCAATCCACACCAGTATATTACCCCCCAATCCACGCGAGTGTATTATCCCCAATCAACATGAGTATATTACCCCCCAATCCACGCCAGTATATTACCCCCAACCCACAACAGTATATTATCACCAATCCACGCCCGTATATTACCCCCCAACCCATGCCAGCGTATTACCCTCCATCCACGTCAGTATATTATCACCAACCCACACCGGTATATTACCCCCAACCCACACCAGTATAATATCCCCCATCCACACCTGTATATTACCACCAATCCACACTAGTAAATTACACCAATACACGCCAGTATATTACCACCAACCCACACCAGTATATTACCACCAATTGACACCAGTATATGACCACCAACCCACACTTGTATATTACCACCAACCCACGCCAGTAAATTACCCCCATTCCACACCTGTATATTACCAGCAATTGACGCCAGTATATTACCACCAATCCACACCTGTATATTACCACCAACCACATCTAGAACATAGAACATAGAACATAGAACATAGAACAATACAGCACAGAACAGGCCCTTCGGCCCACGATGTTGTGCCGAACATCTATCCTAGATTAAGCACCCATCCATGTACCTATCCAATTGCCGCTTAAAGGTCGCCAATGATTCTGACTCTACCACTCCCACGGGCTGCGCATTCCATGCCCCCACCACTCTCTGGGTAAAGAACCTACCCCTGACATCTCCCCTATACCTTCCACCCTTCACCTTAAATTTATGTCCCCTTGTAACACTCTGTTGTACGCGGGGAAAAAGTTTCTGACTGTCTACTCTATCTATTCCTCTGATCATCTTATAGACCTCTATCAAGTCACCCCTCATCCTTCGCCGTTCCAATGAGAAAAGGACGAGAACTCTCAACCTATCCTCGTACGACCTATTCTCCATTCCAGGCAACATCCTGGTAAATCTTCTCTGCACCGTCTCCAAAGCTTCCACATCTTTCCTAAAGTGAGGCGACCAGAACTGCACACAGTACTCCAAATGTGGCCTAACCAAAGTCCTGTACAGCTGCAACATCACTTCACGACTCTTGAATTCAATTCCTCTGCTAATGAACACTAATACACCATAGGCCTTCTTACAAGCTCTATCCACCTGAGTGGCAACTTTCAAAGATCTATGTACATAGACCCCAAGATCTCTCTGTTCCTCCACCTGACTAAGAACCCGACCGTTAACCCTATATTCCGCATTCTTATTTGTTCTTCCAAACTGGACAACCTCACACTTGGCAGGGTTGAACTCCATCTGCCACTCCTCAGCCCAGCTCTGCATCATATCTAAGTCCCTTTGCAGCCGACAACAGCCCTCCTCACTGTCCACAACTCCATCAATCTTCGTATCATCTGCAAATTTACTGACCCACCCTTCGACTCCCTCATCCAAGTCATTAATAAAAATTACAAACAGCAGAGGACCCAGAACTGATCCCTGTGGAACTCCACTTGTAACTGGGCTCCAGGCTGAATATTTACCATCTACCACCACTCTCTGACTTCGACCGGTTAGCCAGTTTTCTATCCAATTGGCCAAATTTCCCTCTATCCCATGCCTCCTGACTTTCCGCATAAGCCTACCATGGGGAACCTTATCAAATGCCTTACTAAAATCCATGTACACTACATCCACTGCTCTACCCTCATCCACATGCTTGGTCACCTCCTCAAAGAATTCAATAAGACTTGAAAGGCAAGACCTACCCTTCACAAATCCGTGCTGGCTGTCCCGAATCAAGCAGTGTCTTTCCAGATACTCATAAATCCTATCCCTCAGTACCCTTTCCATTACTTTGCCTACCACAGAAGTAAGACTAACTGGCCTGTAATTCCCGGGGTTATCCCTATTCCCTTTTTTGGACAGGGGCACAACATTCGCTACTCTCCAGTCCCCTGATACCACCCCCGTTGACAGTGAAGACGAAAAGATTATTGCCAACGGTACTGCAATTTCCTCTCTTGCTTCCCACATAATCCTAGGATATATCCCGTCGGGCCCGGGGGACTCGTCTATCCTCAAGTTGTTCAAAATGTCCAACACATCTCCCTTCCTAACAAGTATCTCCTCTAGCTTACCAATCCATTTCACACTCTCCTCTTCAACAATACGGTCCCTCTCGTTTGTAAATACTGAAGAAAAGTACTCATTCAAGACCTCTCCTATCTCTTCTGACTCAATACACAATCCCCCACTACTGTCCTTGATCGGACCTACCCACGTTCTCGTCATTCTCATGTTTCTCACATACGCATAAACTGCCTTGGGGTTATCCTTGATCCTATCCGCCAAGGATTTTTCATGCCCTCTCTTAGCTCTCCTAATCCCTTTCTTCAGGTCCCTTCTGGCTATCCTGTATCCCTCCATTGCTCTGTCCGAACCCTGTTTCCTCAACCTTATGTAAGCCTCCTTCTTCCTCTTTACTAGACATTCAACCTCCCTCGTCAACCAAGGCTCCCTCACACGACCTTTCTTTCCTGCCTGATAGGTACATACGTATCAAGGACATGTCGTATCTGTTCCTTGAAAAAGTTCCACATTTCAACCACACCCTTCCCTGACAGCCTATGCTCCCAACTTATGCTCCTCAAATCCTGTCTTACAGCATCGTAATTTCCCTTCCCCCAATTGTAAAATCTACCCTGTTGTGCGCACCTATCTCTCTCCATAACCAAGGTGAAAGTCACAGAATTGTGGTCACCATCACCAAAATGTTCATCCACTAACAAGCCCATCACTTGTCCCGGCTCATTACCGAGTACCAAATCCAATATGGCCTCCCCTCTGGTTGGACAATCTACATACTGAGTTAGAAAAGTTTCCTGGACACACTGCACAAACACCGCCCCATCCAATCTACTTGATCTAAAGAGCTTCCAATCAATATTTGGGAAGTTGAAGTCGCCCATGACTACGACCCTGTGGCTTTGGCACCTTTCCAAAATCTGTTTCCCAATCTGTTTCTCCACATCCCTGCTGCTATTGGGGGGCCTATAGTAAACACCCAACAAGGTGACTGCACCTTTCCTATTTCTGACTTCAGCCCATACTACCTCCAAAGGCAGATCCCCCTTGAACTTCCTTTCTGCAGCCGTTATACCATTTATAATTAGCAATGCCACCCCCCCCCTCCTTTTTTACCACCCTCCCTAATCTTACTGAAACATCTGTAACCAGGAACCTCCAACAACCATTCCTGTCCCTCATCTATCCACGTTTCCGTGATGGCCACAACATCGTAGTCCCAGGTACCGATCCACGCCTTAAGTTCACCCACCTTATTTCTGATACTCCTTGCGTTGAAGTATACGGACTTGAGCCCATCTCTGTGTCCGCAAGTATTCCCTGTCAGTGCTACCTTCTCCACAGCCTCCCTACATTCTTGGACATCCTGACACACAGCTAGCCTACTTGCTGGACTACAAGTCCGGATCCCATCCCCCTGCCAAGTTAGTTTAAACCCCCCCCCGAAGAGTGCTAGCAAACCTACCCCCCAGGATATTGGTGCCCTTCTGGTTCAGGTTCATCTGTATATTACCACCAACCCACACCCGAATATTACCACCAACACATGCCAGTATATAACCCCAATCCATGCCAGTATATTTTGACCAATCCACACCTGTATATTATCACCAATCCACACTAGAAAATTACACCAATACACGCCAGTATATTACCACCAATTAACGCCAGTATATTACCACCAATCCACCCCTGTATATTACCACGAATCCAAGCCAGTATATTACACCAATCCACACCAGTATATTACCACCAATTCACACCAGTATATTACACCAATCCACACCAGTATATTACCACCAACCAACGCCAGTATATTTCGACCAATCCACACCAGTATATTACCACCAATTAATGCCAGTATATTACCACCAATCCACACCAGTATATTACCACCAATTAATGCCAGTATATTACCACCAATCCACACCAGTATATTACCACCACTTCACACCAGTATATTATCACCAATTCATGCCAGTATATTACACCAACCCACACCAGTATATTACACCAACCCACACCAGTATAGTACACCAACCCACACCAGTATATTATCACCAATTCACACCAGTATATTACACCAACCCACACCAGTATATTACACCAACCCACACCAGTATATTACCCCGAATCCATGTGCTTTGATTTTGTATAATAATCTGTCAAAGCGACTTTTAACAAAAACTTTCTGAAAACCCAATACACCACATTCTCTGTTCCTCCCTCATCTATTAATTACATCTCCAAAATCTCCAAAGTGTTTTTCAAACTATACTCATCATAGAATCTTACTGTGTGTGGCAACAGGCTATTCTGCCCATCAATGCCACACCAACCCTCCAAATAACATCACACCCAAACACCCTATTCCTATAACCCTGCCTTTCCCATGGCTAACCCACTATCCTGCACATCCCCAGACTGTACGGACAATTTAACTTGGCCATTCCACCCTAATCTTCACATCTTTGGGATGTGGGAGGAAACCGGAGCATCCAGAGGAAACTTATGTTGACACAGGGAGTATGTGCAAACTCCACACAGTCAGTCACCTGGAATTGAACTCAGGTCCCTGACACTGTGAGGTAGCAATGCGAACTGCTGAGCCAATGTGCCTCTTACTTTTAAGTCCTTGTTGACTTTAAATAAACCTGTTGGTGCTGTTTAAGTCTTCTGTTATTCCATCCTTTATAGGCTCCAGCACTTTCCCCGTGACTGTTGATTGGCTGGTAGCTTTCTCTAACCCTGCTTTTTTTAAACAGTGGAGCCACGTTTGCCACCCGTTAATCTGCTGCGACTATTCTAGAATCTACAACATTTTGGAAAATGAAAATCAATATATTAACTATTTCCAAGGCCACTCCTTTGGTACCATGGGATATTGAATATTGAACCCTGGGAATTTGTCAGCTTTCACTCTCAATATGAGATCTCAGCCGAGCACTTACACTCTTTCAGATCTAAATATGTTGCAGATGTGGGAGTTGAAGTTGAAGAAGGAAAATTTCACAGTAGAAAATCTAAATACAAATGGAAAAGCATTTTATTGTATTAAATATAACTTTAAAAATTCAATATTATAAAATATACAAGTTTACATATTCACAAATTAACAAAGAACATTTCAAAATTGAGCAGTGATTTCAGAAATGTTTTTGCTTATGTCAACTGTAGAAAAGCTTGTATTTCTGGGATGAACCAATAAAAAGACAACAACGAATGATATCGGAATGATACAGGAACTTTAGAAAATCATTCAGCTTTGAAGCTGCTCTACCATTCTCTTGGATTGTGGCTGACGTTTTCCTCAAATGTATTTCCTGGACTTTGCTCCCCATCTCTTGATACTGCTATGTATCAAAAAATCATCCATCTCTGTTTGGAAAGCTTTGAATAACCCAGCATCCAGAACCTTTTGGGGGAAAGAGTTAAAGGGTTTGACTACATGTTTTTGTGTGAACATGGTGTGTGAACAATTCTGCATTTCCGAGATGATCATCCACATTGTACTTTCTTTCATTTTAATAAATCCCAGATACACAGGCAGGCTGAGTCCTTTCTGAAATCAAAAATAGATGTGTTATTAGAAATAGCAAGGTCAGAAGTTACAAGACACCAGGTTATAGTGCAACAGATTTCTCCTTCATCAGGTGCTTCCTCTATTTCACCTGGACCAAGGGGCAGCACTCCGAAAGCAACTTATTGGACTATAACCTGGTGTCGCGTGACTTCTGACTTTGTCCACCCCAGACCAACACCGGCATCTCCGCATCATTAAAATTGACACTGCACTTACATCATAACGGCAGCTTTGACAAAGGGTCAGTTAGACTCGAAACGTCAGCTCTTTTCTCTCCTTACAGATGCTGCCAGACCTGCTGAGATTTTCCAGCATTTTGGATAACGGTAGGTGTGCCTGAGTTGGATGCTGGGGGGTGGAGCTTAGGGTGTGGTAATGATATGAGAGAAAAACACAAAGATACCTTATAGATCTTTTGGTCTTTGCCATCAATCCTGTGCTCATACACTAATGAAGCACATCATCAGGTAATTTCCCCTGTCACTTCAGTTGGATACAGGCAACTATAAAAGCAGACTTAACCACCATCCCGCCCCCCCCACAACACACACACACACACACACACACACACACACACACACACACACACCATCTTTTATTACTTAACACTACAGAAAGTATAACCATCACATGCTTGACCACTCTTTCATTTCTCTTGTGTAATGATTGTTCACATTACAAATCTGGGCAGTAAAAATCACATGCAGGCTGAGATGTCCAACTGAAAATGTCTTTGTTGGGTAATAGAGTTGTATATCTCCACCCCTCCCCCAAAGTTGCTGCATAGACATTCTCCCCACACAGAAGAATACTGGGAAAGATGTACAACTTCATTGTGTCGGCTACCCTGGGAAAATCAAGCAGGTCATGGAACCTCTTGTCTGTGACTGGTCCGTCCAGTCAGCCTCCCTTTTTTTAATAAATCTCTCGGTGTTGCTGAATGCCACAGGCAAGGCTGACTCTAACAATAACCTAATCCAACTGTACACAAGCCTTCTCAAGTGCAAAGTCTTTCCGAAGCTTCAGGCCAGCATTCTTTCTCTTTCATTCTGATTGTCTCTTCGTATTTATTGCCTGATTTTAATGTGCTCTTGCCAAAACACCCCCCTTGACATTCAGCGAGCACTGAATTAATATCCAGCTTTCACAGTGACCCAGAGACATCTGTTTACTGATTAATGCACTCAAATCCACTCATTAAATAGGTTTGAAATTCCTGTTGTCTGAAGTACGAAATATAGTTTTATCAAGTCTCGATTTGTTGCCAGCTGATTCACAAATGATGTGGTTTCTGCACCCAAATATAATTGCTGCGATAAACATTATCTTTACTTCCACTTTGTCTGCCAATGCAGATCTGGGTGTTTTATTTAAATCTAGTGGTTTTGTGGTAGGGAATTACATCAAGTCCCCAACACTGCCACAATATCTCAACTACATTCCACTTATCATAGATTCCCTACAGTGTGGAACCAGGCCCTTTGGCCCAACAAGTCCACACCGACCCTCCAAAGAGATCCCACCCAAGCCCATTCCCTATTACTATACATTTACACCTAACTAATGCACCTAACCCACACATCCCTGAACACTCTGGTCAATTTAACATGGCCAATTCACCCTAACCTGCACAATCTGAGGGATTGTGGGAGGAAACCCACACAGACATGGGGAGAACGTGCAAACACCACACAGTCACTCGAGAGGGTATCGAACCTGGGTCCCTGGTGCTATGAGGCAGCAGTGCTAACTACTGAGCTATCATGCTGCCCCAAAACTTCAGTACATTTCATAGAATTATTTGACTGCCTAATGAAACATTTATTATCCTTTGCAGCAACACTATTGTGATGCTGGTCTGGTACATCAGAAGCTGAGGGAGCATTGCAGCACCTGGCCAGGCTCTGTTTCACACCTTTTATATTGTACAGCCATGTACAGCATTGTGCAGGTTATGGCTATCCATGGTTGAATGCTTTACATGTTTGATGGCTTTTTTATATTTTCTCAAATTACAAGTTTACTGTATTGCAAGTATGGGAGAATGTCGAGTTCACCTGCAGTCACATGGGATAGTCCGGGGGATAAAGAGTCACATGTTCTGCAGCTTGCACAGCTCATTTGGTTGTCTGTTGGCCAACTTGGAGGACATGTTGTCGGCTTCATTGTTGTGTTTGAACAGATTATGGGTACGGGGTGAGCACTGAGCAAGATGTGGCCTTCCTTGAGTTATGTGTGGGACAGATTTATTGGGTTCCCTGGTTTAGATGGAGACAGATTGTATGGTTCAATAAATGGGGTGTGTGCATTTCAAATTAGATTCCAATAGCTGTAGAATTGATCCCATGTAATTGTGTGTGAGAGCTGCTGTCAGAGCCATAAAGAATAGAACAAAAAGAATGTGATTGTGAGAATTTTCTGATTTTGAGGGATTTGATGTAGTGCATTATTTATAACCCAGTTTACAATAATTCGATTCTGAGCGAGTTTACAGTCAAGCCTAATTAACCAATCATTGTCAGTTGCTTTATCAAAATTACATGCTTGGTGTTAAAGTATGATGGTTAATATTCAGCACCTTTTTCAAAAAGAACATAGATTTAGAGAGCTTTCTGTTTAGATTAGACGTTCTTGGTGTTATACTTAAACTCTCTCTGCATTTATGTCACTGCCTGGACTAACAGTTAATGTCTGAACACCTCGTTTACCCTCTGGATTGACATTTACCTTTCATTAAGGCATTAAACCGAAGAGCCCTGCCTGTCCTTTGCGTGTAATGGATTGACTGGCAGATTCCAAAGTCCTGATTAATACTAATACTTCAATCAACATGAAAAGAAACAGATTATCTGGTTATCATTGTATTGCTGTTTGTGAAGATTGTTGTGTGTAGCTTAGCTCATGTTAATTCTATGACCGGGACCTGGATCTCACTCCAAGATGCTGCTTCCTCACAAGGAACCAGGGCAGTGCCAGCCAGAGGAGGAACTATGTGCAGGCCCTTTCGATGTTCTCATCACGTAGAGGAGACCACAACGGATACAGTAACTGACGTGTGGAAGTGCAGGTAAAACTCTGATGGATGGGGCAGGCTCCTTTGGGGCCTTGGTCAGAGGTGAGCGAGAGGATGTGGGTGTAGGCTTTGTATCTTTTGTGGTGGCAGGGGAAGGTGCTGGGAGGGGAGGATGGGTCAGTACAGAGCGTGGACCTGACAAAGGAGTCATGGAGAGAATGGTCTCTGCGGAAGGGTAGGGAGCAAAACATAGCTCTGGTGGTGGAGTTTGTTAGTAGGTGATGGAAATGGCAGAGGATGATGCGATGTATACAGCAGTTGGTGGGGTGGAAGGTGAGGACAGGAAGGTTCTGTCCTTGTTGGGTTGGGAGGAGTGGGATTCAAGGGCGGAGGAGCAGGAAGTGGATCAGATGCGCTGGAGGGCATTGTCGACCACGTGGGAGGGGAAATTGTGGTCTTTGAAGAAGGAGGCCATCTGGGCTGTTCTATGGTGGAATTGGGAGCAGATGCAGCAGAAGCGGAGTAATTGGGAATAAGGGATTACATTTTAACAGGAGGAAGGGTGGGAGGAGATGTAATCCAGGTAGCTGTGGGAGTCAGTCGGTTTATAGAAGATGTCCATGTTGAGTTGGACACCGTTGATGGAGATGGAGAGGTCCAGGAAGGAGAGGGAGGTGTCTGAGACGGTCCAGGTGAACTTGACGTCAGGGTGGAATGTGGTGGTGAAGTTGATGAACTGCTCAACCTCCTCATGGGAGCACGAGGTGTTGCCGATACAGTCATCAATGTAGTGGAGGAAAAGATGGGAAATGGTGCCAGACTAACTACGGAAGAGGGACTGTTCCACATCATTCTCCAACATCCTCCTACAAACAGACCCCACCATCAGATTCTGTAAAGACCATTCCCTCCATGATTCTCAGGTCAGGTCCATGCGACCACCCCCCACCTTCTCCCCTCCCCTCTGGTCACCTTCCCCTGCCACCGCAGGAACTGCAAAACCTGCGCCCACACCTCCCCCCTCACCTCCATCCAAGGCCCTGAAGGAGCCTTCCACATCCATCAAAGTTTTACCTGCATATCCACTAATATCATTTATTGTATCCGTTGCTCCCGATGCGGTCTCCTCTACATTGGGGAGACTGGACTCCTCCTAGCAGAGCGCTTCAGGGAACATCTCTGGGACAGCCGCACCAATCAACCCCACCGCCCTGTGGCCCAACATTTCAACTCCCCCTCCCACTCTGCCGAGGACATGCAGGTCCTGGGCCTCCTCCACCGCTGCTCCCTCACCACCTGGCGCCTGGAGGAAGAACGCCTCGTCTTCCACCTCGGAACACTTCAACCCCAGGGCATCAATGTGGACTTCGACAATTTCCCCAGTTCCTCTCCCCCCACCTTACCCCAGTCCCAACCTTCCAGCACAGTACCGCCCTCATTACCTGTCCTACCTGTCAATTTTTCTTCCCACCAATCTGCTCCACCCTCCCGTCTGACCTATCACCTTTACCCCCACCTTCATCTACCTATCGCACCCTCAGTGACCTTCCTCCAGCCCCATCCAACTCCCAATTATCACTCCAGCCCCTCGACTCATAGCCTCATTCCGAATGAAGGGTTTTTACACCCAGCCTGCAGCACCCATCTCTCCCAACCTGCAGCACCCATCTCTCCAGCCTGCAGCACCCATCTCTCCCAACCTGCAGCACCCATCTCTCCAGCCTGCAGCACCCATCTCTCCCAACCTGCAGCACCCATCTCTCCCAACCTGCAGCACTCATCATTCCCAGCCTGCAGCACCCATCTCTCCAGCCTGCAGCACCCATCTCTCCCAACCTGCAGCACCCATCTCTCCCAACCTGCAGCACCCATCATTCCCAGCCTGCAGCACCCATCTCTCCAGCCTGCAGCACCCATCTCTCCAGCCTGCAGCACCCATCTCTCCCAACCTGCAGCACCCATCATTCCCAGCCTGCAGCACCTATCTCTCCAGCCTGCAGCACCCATTATCCCCAGCCTGCAGCACCCATTACCCCAAGCCTGCAGCATCCATCTCTCCACCCTGCAGCACCCATTATCACCACCCTGCAGCACCCATCTCTCCACCCTGCAGCACCCATTATCCTCAACCTGCAGCACCCATTACTCCCAGCCTTCAGCACCCATTATCCCAGCACCCATTATCCCCAACTTGCAGCACCCATTATCCCCAACCTGCAGCACCCATTATCCCCAACCTGCAGCGCCCATCACCCCCAGCCTGCAGCACCCATCACTCCAGCCTGCAGCACCCATCACCCCAGCCTGCAGCACCCATCACCCCAGCCTGCAGTGCCCATTATCCCCACCTGCAGCACCCATCACCCCAGCTTGCAGCGCCCATTATTCCCACCTGCAGCGCCCATTACCCCAGCCTGCAGCACCCACTATCCCCAGCCTGCAGCACCCATTACCCCTAGCCTGCAGCACCCATCTTCCCAGCCTGCAGCACCCATTACCCCACGCCTGCAGCACCCATTACCCCCGCCTGCAGCACCCATCTATCCAGCCTGAAGCACCCATTACCTCCAGTCTGCAACACCTACAATCCCCAGCCTGCAGCACCCATCTTCCCAGCCTGCAGCACCCATCTTCCCAGCCTGCAGCACCCATCACCCATAGCCTGCAGCACCCATCTCCACAGCCTGCAGCACCCAGCATCCCCAGCCTGCAGCACCCATCACCCCCAGCCTGGAGCACCCAATACTCCACCCAGCAACACCCATTATCCCCAGCCTGCAGCGCCCATTTTCCCCAGCCTGCAGCACCCATTACCCCCATCCTGCACCACACATCACCCAAATGTGTAGCACCCATCACCCCAGCCTGCAGTATCCATCTCCCCAACGTGCAGCACCCAACAGATCTCCTGCCTGCAGCACCCAATTGCTTAGTGGACAAAGCTGATGGGCTCTCTGTATTCTATCCCTGTATGTGATGGGCTGAACGGCTCTCTGTATTCTATCCCTGTATGTGATGGGCTCTCTGTATTCTATCCCTGTATGTGATGGGCTGATGGGCTCTCTGTATTCTATCCCTGTATGTGATGGGCTGAACGGCTCTCTGTATTCTATCCCTGTATGTGATCCAATAGATAGCCCCAGAGGAGGAGTGCCTTGACTTCTGACAAATGACTGAATTAGCCCTACTCTGAGCTAGACCCTGACCCTGACCCCCTGCCCAGAATGTACAGGCAATGGATTTCCAACTTGAGACCGCTCTGGTTGTGTGACTGATCACGGTTAAACCTTTGGAGTGGGATCAGAGTCTGCTGAGTCACGATCTCGTAACTCTATGGAATAGTTACGTATGTACCTAGTATATTCAGAAAACTAGAACAGGAGCCTCTCTTCCAATCTCGGACAAGTCTGAAAGGTTTTAGAGCCAAATGCAGAATCCTTACCATCCAATATAAGTGCTAGGAGTCCTTTATTAGATGTATTTATTTCCAAATAGTAATTTTGGTCATAATTGTTATGAAATTGAGGGCACGTGCTGTACCTTTAAGAGAGAGTGAACACTGTTTTGTACTAAAAGCTTCCTGGCCCCTGTCGTGTGACTGACTAGCAGTCTCAGTGTTCTGGAAAACCAAAAATATGTAAGATTGAAACAAATACCTACGGTTTGGTTCCTATGTTGACAACCATTCAAACTTAATCAATCAGTTTAAAATATGCCCCAGCATAATAAAACCCAATCAATTTTGGACTTACTGTTTTGTCAACATCAAACCAATGAGATGATCCGATGTTTGGGGTATAATGGAGCAGGCAAGTTGACAGTTGGCCATACAGACCAACTGCCATCGACAGATAGTAACTGCCAGCAAAACACTCTCTATCAATGGGACCCTTTTCATATGAAACAACTTGACAACAAAAGACCAAAGATGAACCAGGGAGATCTACAGCCAGAGGGAGACAGAGACTGACGATGACAGCCACTGTGTGGTTTTGAAAATAAGTTGATGTAATTTTAATATGGATGGTTATAGAGTTGGAGGCTAATAACAAGCAGTTAGGAGAAAGGAGACTTTAGAGTTGTAAATAGTTGTTGTTTGATGTTCACATTTAGAATTAAAGAATAAATGATATTTTTTCTCTAAATACTGGAATTTGGGAGTTTGCTGTAACTCATACTTTAACAGATTACGAGGAGAGGTGAGCTTTTCTGGGTGTTTGGTTTAATTAGCAGAAGGGTTCACCACCATGTTGTAACAGTTTGGGTGCTCGGCTCCATGACTTGCACAGATTTACACAGATCCAGTCTGACATTTGGACAGATTTGAATAGATTTGGGGTTTGAAAGATCCCAGCAGATTTAAACACTTACCAATTAGTGTCCTAGATCTTTAAATAAAATGTAGGTGAGACAACTTGTTTAATCTCGGTGACCTGTGGTTGGTTCAATTAAAAGTGAGAGAAATGGCTCTTAAAATTGCCAAAAGGGTTCTGGGGGTTTGAAGATGATTCTCAAATTTGCCAAGAAAGTTTAGAAAGTCAGAAGAAGAACATACTTTTAGAGTTATCAAATAGGTTAGAATTGGGTCTAACAGGGGACCAAAGGAAAGCTGAAATTGTCAGGGAGTTAGTCTAGCACTTAGGTGTGTCAGAGAAACAGACAAGTGTAATCAAGTTAGAAAAAAAGTACATTACAATTGAGAAAAATGGAGTTAGAAGATAAAGAAAAGGAGAGAGGAAAGAGGAAGAGAGAGGAAAAAGAAAGGGAGAGAGAAAAGGAGAGAAGAAACAGAGAGAGAGGAAAAAGAAGGAGAGAATGTTCTTAGCTGAGCAAAGAAAGAGAACGAAAGGAGAAAAGGAGAGAGAATTTGAACTTCAGAAGCTGCGAATTAGTCAGGAAAGTCAAGTTAACAGGATGGAGATGAAGAGAGAAGGTAGTGAGATATACAAATATATTAAACCAGCGCTACATCTTGATAGAAAGATGTCAAAGTCTTCTTAACTTCATTTGAAAAATTGTCTCGGCAGATGGAGTGGTCCGAGAATTTATGGGTTTTTCTAGTTCAGCCTAAACTGGTCGGCAGAGCTAGTGAGGTATTTGCCACACTGTCAGGTGAGGGGTCAAGAGATTATGAAGAGGTTAAACGGCTATTTGAAGTGCTTATGAATTGGTACCAGAGCATATAGACAGCGGTTCAGAGACACAAAGAAGGAACCGGGTCAGACTTATACTGAATTCAAAAGAATTAAGGATAGGAATTTTGATAGATGGGTGCAAGCCTTAAAAATAGGTAAGACTTATGGGGCTGTAAGAGAGATCATTCGGCTGGAGGAGTTTAAAAACTCAC
The DNA here is from genome assembly GCF_020745735.1 of Hemiscyllium ocellatum. Taxonomy (NCBI): domain Eukaryota; kingdom Metazoa; phylum Chordata; class Chondrichthyes; order Orectolobiformes; family Hemiscylliidae; genus Hemiscyllium; species Hemiscyllium ocellatum. The sequence continues at coordinate 1,233,629 of NC_083416.1, forward strand.
TTCCAGAGATGGTAACAATTCACATGGAGGAACAGAAAGTTCAGGAACTGAGAAAGGCAGCAGGATTAGCAGATGAATACACATCAGTGCAGAAGATGAAATTCTGCTTCTATCAAGAATTTCATCCTGTGAGGGATAGAAATTAGGAGAAAGAGAGATCCTAAACTATGAAACCAAAAGTAGAGAGCACTAGTAAGAGTTTACCACAGGATAAAAAAGAAGCCCAAGAGAGAGGAAAGGAGATAAAAGGCCTCAGGTGTTTTCACTGTAATGGAGTGAGACACAGAAAGTTACAGTACCAGTGCTTTCAGAAGGGCACTGGGAAAAGGTATTCTCACTGCCAGAAGGTGGGACATATAAAGTCACAATGCTGTTCATTAAAGAAAGGCATTGTGGGAAAAGATGTGGTAAAAGAAGCTAAGCCAGTGGCAATAGTGAAGATAGTAAAGGAGACCCCAAGAAGAGCTGAGGAACTGCAGGAGAGTGCACAGCCGCGGCAGGAGCTGGTTATGGAGTTAGTACCTGATCTCTACAAAGAATTCACCTCTGTAAGTAAAGTTTACTCTGAAAGCACAGGGAGAGGACAAGTTATAATTTTGAGAGATACAGGATCTAACCAGTCACTGATAGTAAGGGACAAGTGAATATGCACTCTCTCTGATCTATTACCTGAGAGTGTGGTAATTGTGGGACCGATGGACAGAAATTTAGCTTTCCCCTATGTAAGATCAGGTTGGAGTGCCAACTCAAGACTGGGGAATTTACCGTGGGACTGATCGACAGAGTGTCAGTTCCAGGAATTCAGTTCATCCTTGGGAACAATTTGGGAGGATCCAAGGTGGGACTGACACCCCTTGTTGTGGAGAAGCCCAAGGAAGACCAAGAAACTGAGGAGTTAAAAGAGAAATATCCCAGTATTTTCCCAGACTGTGTGGTAACCAAATCCCACTATGATAGGTCACAGCACGAAACAAAAACTAAAGAGAAAGATGAAGGAGTCGAGGTTCAGTTAGGAGATACCCTGTAGTTGCCTCTGCCTCAGCCACTTCCACCCCCAACAATGTCACTCACTAGGAGGCTAACGACAACATCGCCTACATCACTCGTTACATCACTTCCGCCCCCTGTGGCTGCCACTTGAAGGCACGACTTCCGCCTCCTCCAACCCACCCCACCCCCGATCCCTAGGTTGAGCGTCACTCCCATTGATGATGTCAGGCATGATCCCATAACCACACCCACTCTGGAGACAGTCTCCGGCCCCACTCCCAGCTCCAGCCCCACCTCAGGTCCTAGCCCCAGCCCTGCCATGTGTTCACCATGCCCATGGGCCTCCCCCTCACTGAGGATGAATGATCAGTCCTCAGCAAAGGCCTCACCTTATTCCCACTACACTCTCGGATCAATTAATACAACACGCATTGTGACATCGAACATTTTTCCATCAGGTCTCCAAGGACCCCTTATCCCACCTCCAACATACCACGTCCAATTGGACACGCTGCACTGGTCTGTTACCCACCCTCGATCTCTTCATCTCCAACTGCTGCTGTGACATAGACCGCCTCAACCTGTCCAACCCCTCACCCACTCCAACCTCCCGCCCTCACAACACGCAGCCCTCCACTCCCTCTGCTCAACCCCAAACTCACCATCAAACCAGCAGACTTGGGTGAGGGAGGGATGGGGGGTGGGGCGCAGTGGTAGTTTGGTGCATTGGCCTCTACATCACTGAATTCAGGCATCAACTTGCAGATACCTCCTCCTACTGCTCCCTCGACTACGACCTCACCTCCCATCACCAAACCATCATCTCTCAGACAATCCACAACCTCATCATCTCTGGGGATCTCCCACCAACAGCCTCCAACCTCATTGTCCAGGAACCCCGCAATGCCCAGATCCCCCTCAAACCCAAAATTCACAAACCTGACTGCCCCGGGTCAACCCACTGCCCAGCCTGCTCCTCCGCCACTGAACCTATCTCTGCATACTTTGATACTGTCCTGTCCTCCTTGGTCCAGGAATTCCCCACATATGTTCAGGACACCACTCACACCCTTCACGTCCTCCATGGCTTTCAGTTCCCCAGACCCCAGTACCTCATCTTCACCATGGACATCCAGTCCCTGTATGCATCTATCTGCCATGACAAAGGCCTCCAAGCTCTCTGTTTCTTCCTCTCCCACCAGTCCAAGTACCTTCATCCGTCTGGCTGAACTGGTCCTCGCCCTCAACAATTTCTCCTTTGAATCCTCCCACTTCCCCCAGACCAAGCGGGTAACCATGGGCACCTACATGGGTCCCAGCTATGCCTGCCTCTTCGTTGGGTATCTGAAACAAACCATCCTCCGCAGCTAGACTGGCATCATTCCCCACCTTTTCCTCTGCTACACTGATGACTGTATCGGCGGCATGTCATGCTCCCGCAAGGAGGTTGAACAGTTCATCAACTTCACCAATACATTCCACCCTGACCTAAAGTTTATCTGGACCATCTCAGACACCTCCCTCCCCTTCCTAGACCTCTGCATCTCCATTTCTGGTGACCAACTCAACAAGGATATCTTCTACAAACCTACCGACTCCCACAGCTACCTGCGCCACATCTCCTCCCATCCTACTTTCTGTAAAAACTCTATCCCTTATTCCCAATTCTTCTGCCTCTGCTACATCTAGTCCCAGGATGACCAATTCCACACCAGAACATCCCAGATGGCCTCCTTCTTCAGGAGCCGCACTATGCCCTCCCACATGACCAACAATGCCCTCCAGCACATCTCATCCACTTCCTGCACCTCTGCTGTCGAACCCCACCCTCCAGCCTCAACAACGACAGAACCACCCAGTCCTCACCTTCCACCCACCAACCTCCATATGCATCTCATCATCCTCCGCCATTTCCACCACTTACAAACGGACCCCACCACCAGGCATATATTTCCCTCCTCACCCTTATCTATGTTCTGCAAAGACCATTCCCTCCGCAACTCCCTTGTTAGGTCATGTCACCCACCAATCCACCGTCCACTCCCAGCACTTTCCCGTGCCATCACAGGAATTGCAAAACCTGTGCCCACACTTCCCCGCTCACTTCTGTCCAAGGCCTCAAAGGATCCTTCCACATCTGATAGAGATTTACCTGAACTTCCACACATGTCATCTAATGTATCCGTTACTCTCAATGTGGTCTCCTATATATTGGGGAGACTGGTCGCCAACTTGTGGAATGTTTCAGAGAACATCTCTGGGACACCCACACCAACCAACCCCATGGCCCTGTGGCTGAACACTTCAACTCCCCCTCCCATTTTGCCAAGGACGTGCAGGTCCTGGGACTCCTCCATCATCAAACTCTAGCCATCCGACACCTGGAGGGAGAACACCTCATATTCCGTCTTGGGACTCTGCAACCACACAGGATTAATGTGGATTTCACCAGTTTCCTCATTCCCCCCCCCCCCCCCCCCACATTATCCCAGTCCCAAATCTCCAACTTGGCACTGCCCTTCTGACCTGTCCATCACCTTTCCCATCTATCCATTCCACCTTCCTCTCTGACCTATCACCTTCACTCCCACCTTCATCTACCTATCACACTCTCAGTTACCTTTCCCCAACCCCACCTCCTCCCATGTATCTCTCAACCCCCCAGCCCACAAGCCTCATTCCTGATGAAGGGCTTATGCCTAAAACGTCAATTCTCCCGCTCCTTGGATATTGCCTGACATGCTGTGCTTTTCCAGCATCAAAGCCTCAACTCTGATCTCCAGAATCTACAGTCCTCACTTTCTCCTTTGTCCATGGCAAATCATGTCTCACAAACTTGATTGAGTTTTTTTAAAGAAGTAACAAAGAAGCTTGATGAGGGTAGAGCAGTAAACGTGATCTATATGGACTTCAGTAAGGCATTCGACAAGGTTCCCCATGGGAAACTGATTAGCAAGGTTAGATCTCATGGAATACAGGGAGAACTAGCCATTTGGATACAGAACTGGCTCAAAGGTAGAAGACAGAGGGTGGTGATGGAGGGTTGTTTTTCAGACTGGAGGCCTGTGACCAGTGGAGTGCCACAAGGATCGGTGCTGGGTCCTCTACTTTTTGTCATTTATATAAATGATTTAGATATGAACATAGAAGTTATACCTAGTAAGTTTGCAGATGATGCCAAACTTAGAGGTGTAGTCAACAGCGAAGAAAGTTACCTGAGAGTATAATGGGATCTTGATCAGAATGGCCAATGGGCTGAGAAGTGGCAGATGGAATTTAATTCAGATAAATGTGAGGTGCTGCATTTTGGGAAAGCAAATCTTTGCAGGACTTATACACTTAATGGTAAGGTCCTAGGGAGTGTTGCTGAACCAAGAGACCTTGGAGTGCAGGTTCATAGCTCTTTGAAAGTGGAGTTACAAGTAGATAGGATAGTGAAGAAGGTGTTTGGTATGCTTTCCTTTATTGGTCAGAGTATTGAGTACAGGAGTTGGGAGATAATGTTGCGGCTGTACAGGACATAGGTTAGGCCACTTTTGGTATATTGTGTGCAATTCTGATCTCCTTCCTATCGGAAAGATGTTGTGAAACTTGAAAGGGTTCAGAAAAGTTTTACAAGGATGTTGCCAGGGTTGGAGGATTTGAGCTACAGTGAGATGTTGAACAGGCTGGGGCTGTTTTCCCTGGAGCATCAGAGGCTGAGGGGTGACCTTATAGAGGTTTATTAAATTATGAGGGGCATGGATAGAAGAAATAAACAAAGTCTTTTCCCTGGGGTGGGGGAGTCCAGAACTAGAGGGCATAGGTTTAGGGTGAGAGGGGAAAGATATAAAAGAGACCTAAGGGGCAACTTTTCACACCCAGAGGGTGGTACGTGTATGGAATGAGCTGCCAGAGGATGTGGCGGAGGTTGGTACATTTGCAACATTTAAGAGGCATTTGGATGGGTATATGAATAGGAAGGGTTTGGAGGGATATGGGCCGGGTGCTGGCAGGTGGGACTAGATTGGGTTGGGATATCTGGTCGGCATGGAAGGGTTGGACCGAAGGGTCTGTTTCTATGCTGTACATCTCTATGACTCTATGAACTGAATATTATTTATATAGAGAAGGATTGCAGAAAACTACAGTCCTGAGGGAATTGGAAGTCCTCACTCACAAAATCACAAGATGTTAGCAAATAAGTTCAGTGGATAAATGGGAAGGCAAATCAAATGTTGCCTTTTATTTCAAAGGCAATAGAGTATAAAATTAGAGAGCTCTTGTTAAAAATGCTGCACAAAACACTTGTCAGCTGACATATTGTGAACAGTTTTCTGCCTGTTCTCTTAGGAATTATATACTGGAGGCAGTTCCAGGGAAAATTCACTAAACTGATCCTGGATATGGAGAGATCATCTTATGTGGACAGATTGTGCATTTTGGTCCTGTACTCATTGGAGTTTAGAGGAATGAGAGTTGACGGGGGAGGGTGAGGGGGATGTAGAAAGGTTGTTTCTCCATATGGAGAACCTAGGACCAGAAGACATCATCTCAGAATGAGAAAGCACCCATTTACAACAGGAATGAGGAGGGTCACTGGACCTGAAACATTAACTCTGATTTCTCTCTTCTGGTGGTGCCAGACCTGCTGAGCTTTTCCAGCAATATCTGTTTTTTGTTACTAAATCATCTTATTCTGTCACTGGTATAATGTTAGAGTTATTGATGAGAATTATCAGAGTCAACACACAAGCCAAGCAATAGAAAGGTAATATCTTTTCCAAATTTGTGAAAAGACTGTAGAGATTTGCTGGATTAGAAGATGGAGCCCTATAACGACAGAACATTTGTGAAGCCAGCAATTAAATCTTTGTAAGCATTGTGGAAAATAACAGTTTTGCTTCATAGTTGGTGACATGAATGTCAAACATATCTCACATCAGACCCATTTTGCTCAATTAAAATTGCATTAGATCAACAACCTCCATGACAGCTTCCATTTCTCAGTCCCCAGGTGTAAACATGCAATAACCAGGGAGGAGCAAGCGTGATACTGATCGTTCCAAACCTGTCCAGTCCAGCCCAGAACTATCCTGCCTACATGATTGAAGTCTCTGCCCCCAGTCAGATAATCTAATGGGAGAGGTTTAACAAAAAACCTTAGTTACGTTTAAAGAAACTCTCAGGTGTTCCTCTCTCAATGTCTGGAGGCAGATGGGTAAACTTTAGGTGACTGGAGTAATTGACACTCAAATACGAACTTCACAGGAATTGACCAGTGTTCAATCATCATCAAGGGAGTATTTCAATAACACATTTTTCCTTTTGTTTTCCTCAAATATTGTTTTATCCGACTGAAAGATCAGAATCCTGCTCGGGTACAGGTATCAGCCGCAACATAATCCCAACCTTGGATTAAGTGGGAATTCTTCACTGTGAAGGTAACCCTTCAGTGAATGGGAAGGTACCGAACCACTGAAGGATACAGAACAACCCAGACCTGTCTTAGCACACAGCTGCACCGTTTCCACTGGGAGATGGTACGTCATGATCAGAATTGGGAACACGGCTGATTTTCACCTTTCAATAGTTGATTGCTGTTTCAGCAATATGTAACAGGATAACATTGTTATATTTAAGTTAAGAATAAATGGCAGCTCACACAGTGCACATGGATACTCCATGGAATTGCTCTCCACAGAAAGCAGTTTCCTGAGCATGTCCTACTAAACAAACTGGGTAAATGGTGACAAAGCTGAAGTTTATTTCATACTGATTCCACTACCAAGTGACATATTGCAGTAGGGCTATCAAATAAGAAGATTTGTGAATATTATTTCACAGCAAAACAACATCATGTATGAGAATTTAGGAACATCAGTTATGTGACTCTGTGATTTTGCTGCTGTTACTGTTTCTGATGATGTGAGGTGTTGACTGATATGATGGGGTAGTAGTAATTACATTAATAGGAAAATCATTTCTTGGTCTTGAGGAATCACCTTTCCATAAATAGAGAAATGTTCTGGATGTAGGTTTGCCCGCTGACCTGGAAGGTTTGTTTTCAGACGTTATGTCACCATGCGAGGTAACATCATCAGTGAGCCTCCGGATGAAGCATTGGTGATGTGGACCCTGTTTTATTTATGTGTTTAGGTTTCCTTGGCTTGGTGACATCATTTCCTGTGGTGATGTCCTTTCCTGTTCTTTTTCTCAGGGAGTGCTAAATGGGATCCAAGTCAATGTGTTTGTTGAAAGAGTTCCGGTTGGAAAGCCATGTTTCTACGAATTCTCGCGGGTGTCTCTGTTTGGCTTGTCCTAGGATGGATGTGTTGTCCCAGTCAAAGTGGTGTCCTTTCTCTTTTGTATATGAGGATACTCGTGAGAATGGGTCATGTTGTTTTGTGGCTAGTTTTCTGCCCGTTTGTCCAATGTAGTGCTTGTTACAGTCCTTGCACGGTATTGTGTAAATGACATTAGTTTTGTTTGTTGTCTGTACAGGGTCTTTCAAGTTCATTAGCTGCTGTTTTAGTGTGTTGGTGGGTTTGTGAGCTACCATGATGCCAAGAGGTCTGAGTAGTCTGGCAGTCATTTCCGAGATGTCTTTGATGTAGGGGAGAGAGGCTCGGGTTTCTGGACGTGTTTTGTCTGTTTGAGTTTATTGCTGAGAAATCTGCGGACTATGTTCATTGGGTACCTGTTCTTTTTGAATACACTGTATAGGTGATTTTCTTCTGTTATGAAAAAACAATGACTCTCACTAACATCTTTACATGCAGGTGAGGAAGGACAGCACTTCAACTGGGACAATACATCCATCCGGACAAGCCAAATGGGGACAAGTGTGACAATTCCTAGAAGCATAAAATTCCAACCAGAACTCTATCAACAAACATATTGACTTGGATCTCATTTACTACCCCCTGAGAAAAAGAACAGGATATGACATCAAAACAGGAAGTGATGTCACGAACCCAAGGAAACCTAAACAGATAAATAGAAAGTGGGCCATACCACCAGTGCTTCATCCAGAGGCTCACTGAAAACATTACCTAGTATGGTGATGAAATGTCCGGCTCAGCATGTCTACATCCAGAACCTTAGCCTGAGTAATGAATCTTCTCAAAACTCACTAAGACCTATGGGTGCAATACGTTAAAAATGGCCCAAAAATAGGAAACCAATACCATCCGACAGAGCGCCACCCATGAACAGCTGTACTTCCTGCACGAATGTCTAAGGAAACAGGTATTACCTAAATGTCTTAAATACAAGCCTCCCCTTAACACCCCACTAGCCAAAAGAATAGCAGAGCAAAACAGTTGCAGAATGCTTAGAGAAATGATTAATGATGCCCACAACAAACTCCATAAATACAACCAGGCAGCATGGTGGCACAGTGGTTAGCACTGCTGCCTCACAGCACCAGAGACCCGGGTTCAATTCCTCCCTCGGGCAACTGTCTGTGTGGAGTTTGCACATTTTCCCTGCGTTTCCTCCAGGCGCTCCGGTCTCCTCTCACAATCCAAAGATGTGCAGGTTAGGTGAATTGGCCATTCTAAATTGCCCTTAGTATTAGGTGGATTAGTTAGGGATGAATGTAGGGGAATGGGTCTGGGTGGGTTGCTCTTCGGAGGGTCAGTGTGGACTTGGATCCTGTTTACCACCCCCTGAGAAAAAGAACAGGAAATTACATCACCACAGGAAATGACATCACCAAACCAAGGAAACGTAAACACAAAGAAAATGCAGGCCATACCACCAGTGCTTCATCTAGAGACTCACTGATGATGTTACCTCCTATGCTGATGTAATGTCTCAAACCCAACCTTCCAACTCAGTGAGCAAGCCTACATTCAGAACTTTAACCTGAGCTACAAACCTTCTCAAAACTCGATAATGGAGAGATGTTTATTGTGTGGTACTCACAATGTGGAGACGTTAGTGATCCTGACAGCAACTGAAAGAGAATAAGAACTGGAGGTTGAAGTGTCACTAGTTGCAATGCCATGCAGTTATTGAGTCTAATGTATGAGACTGATTATTGTGTTATAGAGTCATAGAGATGTACAGCACAGAAACAAATCCTTCGGTCCAACCCGTCCATGCCGACCAGATATCCTAACCCAATCTAGTCCCACCTGCCAGCACCTGGCCCATATCCCTCCAAACCCTTCCTATTCATATATCCATCCAAATGCCTCTTAAATGTTGCAAATGTACCAGCCTCCACCACTTCCTCTGGCAGCTCATTCCATACACATACCACCCTCTGCGTGAAAAAGTTGCCCCTTAGGTTTCTTTTATATCTTTCCTCTCTCACCCTAAGCCTATGCCCTCTAGTTCTGGACTCCACGACCCCAGTGAAAAGACTTCGCCTATTTATCCTATCCATGCCCCTCATAATTTTGTAAACCTCTATAAGGTCACCCCTCAGCCTCCGACGTTCCAGGGAAAACAGCCCCAGCCTGTTCAGCCTCTCCCTGTAGCTCAGATCCTCCAACCCTGGCAACATCCTTGTAAATCTTTTCTGAATCCTTTCAAGTTTCACAACATCTTTCCGATAGGAAGGAGACCAGAATTGCACGCAATATTCCAACAGTGGCCTAAATGATGTCCTGTACAGCCACAACATGACCTCCCAACTCCTGTACTCAATACTCTGACCAATAAAGGAAAGCATACCAAACACCTTCTTCACTATCCTATCTACCTGTGACTCCACTTTCAAGGAGCTATGAACCTGCACTCCAAGGTCTCTTTGTTCAGCAACACTCCTTAGGGCCTTACCATTAAGTGTATAAGTCCTGCTAAGATTTACTTTCCCAAAATGCAGCACTTTGCATTTATGTAAATTAAACTCCATCTGCCACTCCTCAGCCCATTGGCCCATCTGGTCAAGATCCTGTTGTAATCTGAAGTAACCTTCTTCACCATCCACTACACCTCCAATTTTGATGTTATCTGCAAATTTACTAATTATACCTCTTATTTCACATCCAAATCATTTATATAAATAGAGTATTGAGTATGATGTGATCCAAAATCATCGCGTGTGCTGACATGTGAATATTGAAGGTTCAACGTGGTTTTGAGTTCCCTCCCTCTAAGTCAGTCTTGAGATGAAAAGATCTTGCTCATAGATTTATTGAGAAAGAAATGAAATTAATGTTTAACTTCAGTATGGCTGTTCTTCAGAACTCTGAATTTTGCATCTATTTCTCAGGGATTAGTTTGAAATATGAAAACTACAATTGGGAGCATTGCTATTTATGTGCGGAATGGGACGGCACAGTGGCTCAGTAGTTAGCATTGCTGCCTCACAACGCCAAGGACCCCGGTTCGATTCCAACCTCAGGCGGCTGTGTGGAGTTTGCACATTCTCCCCGTGTCTGTGTGGGTTACCTCCTGGTGCTTTGGTTTCCTCCCACAGTTCAAAGGTGTGCAGGTTAGAATGGATTGGCTATGCTAAATTTCCCATAGTGTTGACGGATGTGTAGGCTAGGTGCATTAGTCAGGGGGAAATGGAGGTTTGTGAGGTAGGGGAATGGGTCTGGGTGGGATATTCTTCAGAGGGACGGTATGGTCTTGTTGGGCCTAATGGCCTTTTTCCACACTATAGGGATTCTATGGTTCAATGTGTTCAGTCAGTTTCAACTCCACGGCACCATGATTCATTCTGAGCCTCAGTATTGTCAAAAGAAAACACCTAAATGATGTAGAGTAAAAGAAAGCAGAGAGCAGCCATTCAAGAAATAGCCAGAACATTTGGCAATGACACCAATATCTTGCTATGGGTGATTCTCCCATTGTGGATGAGGTCTGTGCTGTTCCAGTCAGAGCAGATGTATACCTTCCTCCTCATGTTTAAACCTGCCAGAAGCACACACTCTACAGCAGAGACCATACACCATATGCCTCACACTGAAAGTCTAGGGCCTGAGGCTACTGCTAATCTCATCCTGTCAGAAGGCATTGCAGTTTACGTTTGTAACACTCCACTGTGAAGGAGAGATAAAATCTGCTTCCTGAGAATAAGACCCTAGGCCTGAGCACCAACATGGCACAACAGCCTCTCTCTTTGTCTGAACAGTCTTTCATACAGATAGCATCTCTTTTTAGTCAAACAGACATTAACCAGAGTTGATCAGGGTAAATGATTTTAATAGGAGCCTTACTGTCTCCACTAGACCATTTCAGATCAAGTGACAAGGTCAGGGTTTCTCAAGAAACTTAAATGCACAATAACAACAAAAACAATGTCAATCTATACAGGAGATTTAACATGCAATATTTAATTTTCAAAAGCAGGATGGGAAGAGATGATGTAATTAGAAGAATCGATAGGAACCACAATGCATTCTATTTGGAGGTGATTAATCTTGTTATACTCTAAACATATTTTAACATTTTACTCACCAAGCTGCAATATATTCACACTGTGCCTCATTTAACTTTTTCGAAAATAAATATTCTTTAGTTACATCATAATAATGTAATAATAATTATTACCTTCATCCTACAGAGCTAGAATGTTGTTGGAAATATTCATCACAGGCTAGTTAATGAGGTCAGATACCTTCCTTGTACCTTATTCTTCATGGACATCCAGAGTTTGTTTGGTATTTTCCAAAATTCCACATTATTCTTGGATTCTTTACAATTTCTGGGCTGTTTTGCAAATGCCGTGCAGTTTGCCATCTAATAGGTCCAGCAGGGTCCACAGCTGCTGAGAAAAAATATACATATCCAAAAGCAGAGAAATCAAAAGAGGGAAAAATAAGGTCTAGCTTATTTATTAATTGTATATCTGTCATTTATTTATTAATTGCATATCTATCATCTTAAAAGATTCCACAGAATTACTGGGCCACATTATTGGGATGGTAATCAGGTAGTGGTGGGTGTGAGTGTGGGGGCAGGACTGTGGAGTATTTAACATTAGGACTTACTTAAACCTTAGATAAAACTATTATCCTCTCAGTTTTGCAACCACATCTCCAGGCCTCTGTTTATTTTGGTCACAGTTTCCTGGCATGAACTCAAACCTTGAGGGAATGATCAATGATTTCTCCTGAATCTTTCCCTGTCACATTTACCCACATTGTTCTCCAATCCAGAACTGCATAGATGTCTACTTTTGCCATTCTTGATTCATTTCCCAGACTTTCCCAATCAATTTGTGAGACATTTTCCTCTTCCACATTCCTTGTTCTTTCATACATCACTTCAGAAAGCAACATTAAACACTGACATGTAACTTTGTCATCTATCGTATACCCTCTGGTGATGCAGGTTGACATAAAATAGTCCCGTCAGGGAAGGGTCTGAGTGAACAATGCTTTACAAAATGTTCCCTGGTCTGGTCACTTCTCCATCTCGTACATTAGACCATCGTCCATGTTGCAGTTTTGTAACAGGTGCTTGTAACACATTTTTTGTCCTGATGGAGCTCAAAGTATTTTTACCCAAACACAATCTGCTGGTTTGTGCTGTGGATCATATCCTGATTCTTGATCATGTTCCTTTGGTGCATCATTCACCTCTTACCTTTATCTTTGAGCTGTTGAGAGAGGCCGACCAGGCTGGGGCTGTTTTCCCTGGAGCATCGGAGGCTGAGGGGGGACCTTATTCAGTTTTATAAAACCATGAGGGGTATGGATAGGATGAATAGACAAGATCTTTTCTCCAGTGTAGGGGAATGCAAAACTGGAGGGCATAGATTTAAGGTGAGAGGGAAAAGATTTTAAATGGACCTGAGAGGTGACTTTTTCACGCAAACGGTGGTACGTGTATGGAACGAGCTGCCAGGGGAACTGGTGGAGGCTGGTACAACTACAGCATTTAAAAGGCATCTGGATGGGTATATGAATAGGGGGGGGGGGGGACTTACAGGGATATGGGCCGGGTGCTGGCAAATGGACAAGGTGGGATTGGGATATCTGGTCGGCATGGATGGGTCAGTTTCCCTGCTGTATGACTCTTATAAGTGACAGTTCAGAGGTTTTGATAGCTTCAGTCAGCCACTAAACTGGATTTAAGAGCTCTCTTGGGTTATTCTGAAAATCTTAGTTGTCTCTTGATTTTTGTTTCATCGCTGAGAGGTAATGGTATCATGTGCAAGATAAGGATTGAATATATTTGGTGCTAGTTGCAATGTTTCTGTGATGATTCTGGATTTTGTGCTGGTACACACTGTTCTGCCATTGAGAATATCAGGGCTAAGGTGGGTTTCCACAGGATAAAATGATCTTTGCCCTAGCTCAACGCACACAATCTGAGGATTAGGTTGATCCTTGCCTTTGCTGCAGAGTTGGACAGATATTGACAGCTTGGGAGATAATGATCCAGACCCACCTGAAGGTAAGTTAGCAGATCCTCATACCTGTGTGTGGCACTGCAATATGGAGCACTTCAACTTTATTTTTGTGATAAGATTTCTGAAATAAAATTCAGAGACAAACTGTTATTGGAGAATTTGGACAAGTGTGATTTAGTTTATAATAATCCTCACAGTATGTTCAAGTCTTCAGCAAGTGGATGTCTATTTAAAAGGCCATCTGCGCATCTGAACTGGTTTACAGAGTTGGTGCTATACCAAGGGGGAGGTTGAAGGAGGACTCATGGTGCAGTCGATATCAGTCCTGCCTTGGAATCAGAAACTCCAGGCTCAAGACTCATGCCAGGACTTGAGGGACGAGGAAGGTGTGTTTAGAATACAACCAAACAGGATCAACTTCCAATTGATGTCAATGAAGAAGTCCCCATGGGGAGGACCTTGAGACCACCATACTCCAGAGGTAACATTTAACGATTGGAGTGCATTTCCAAGCAAGGTCATCGAACAACACAAGAGTTCATAGTCACCAATATCCTTTTAGAGCCTGGTATCTGAAGAGAAAGAGAACAATGAGGAGGCCAAAACTGAGCCCCGCGGGAGCCTGATATTCATTTGCTTGGGTCTGATCATCTGTGGTCTGTGATGTATATGGTCCTCATAGTTGGAAAATGTCATTAACATTTTCAGCAGGCGATGGTCCCTCCATGAATAATCAGATGCATGAGACAAGACTATTAAAACCATTGCAGTTTCAGCTCATTCTGAGAACAGTTTACTGTGGGTTGCTAGAACAAAGAACAAAGGAAATTTACAGCCAAGGAACAGGCTCTTCAAGCCCTCCAAGCCTGAATCGATCCAAATCCACTAGCTAAACCCAATTCCTAAGCATCTGTATCCCTCTGCTCCCCACCTACTCAAGCATCTGACCAGACGCATCTTAAATGAACCTACCATGCCAGTCTCTACTGACAACGTGTTCCAGGCACCTACTACCCTCTGTGTAAAGTACTTGCTGCGTGTGTCCCTCTTAATCTTTTCACCTCTCTCCTTGAAAGCGTGACCTCTCGTTATTGAATCCCTCACCCTGGGAAAAAGCTGATCTCTATCCACCCTGTCTATACCCTTCATCATTTTGTAGATCTCAATCAGGTCCCCCTTCAATCTCCTTGTTTCTAACAAAAACAATCCTAATCTACTCAACCTCTCTTCATAGCTAGCACCTTCCATACCAGGAAACATCCTCGTAAACCTTCCCTGCACACTCTCCAAAGTATCCACATCCTTTTGGTAATGTGCCGCCCAGAACTGTACACAGTATTCTAAATGCGGCCAAACCAACTTCGTGTACAATTTTAACATGACCTGTCAGCTCTTATACTCAACACCCCGTCCAATGAAGGCAATCATACTATATGCCTTCTTGACCACTCTATCCACCTGTGCAGCAACCTTCAGGGTACAATGGACCTGCACTCCCGGATCTCTCTGCCCATCAACTTATCCCAAGGCTCTTCCATTCATTGTATAATTCGCTCTAGAATTAGACTTCCCAAAATGCATCACCTCACATTTGTCTGGATTGAACTCCATCTGCCTCTTTTCTGCCCAACTCTCCAGTCTATCTATACCCTCCTGTATTCTCTGACAGTCCCTTATGCTCTCTACTACTCCACCAATCTTCGTGTCATCTGCAAACTTGCTGATCATACCTACAGTGCCCTCTTCCAGATCATTTATGTATATCACAAACAACAGTGGCCCCAGCACTGACCCCTGTGGAACACCACTGGGCACCTTTCTCCATTTCGAGAAACTCCCTTCAACTACTACTACTCTGTCTCCTGTTGCTCAACCAGTTCTTTATCCACCCAGCTAGAATACCCTGCACACCATGTGGCTTCACTTTCTCCATTAGTTTACCATAGAGAATCTTATCAAACACCTTGCTAAAGTCCACGTATACGACATCTACAGCTCTTCCTTCATGTATCAACTTGGTCACTTCCTCAAAGAACTCTATTAAGTTGGTAAGGCACGATCTCCCCTACACAAAACCATGTTGCCTATCACTGATAAACCCATTTTTTTCTAAATGTAAATATATCCTATCTCTCAGTACCTTCTCCAGCAACCTTCCCACCACTGACGCCAGGGTCACTGGTCTGTAGTTACCCAGAGTACACTACTCTCCTTCTTGTACAGGGGGACAACATGAACAACTCTTCAGTCCTCCAGCAGCTCACCTGTGTTTAAGGATGCCACAAAGATATGTGTCGGGTCCCAGCAACCTGCAATAGATCTCATCCAGTCCTGGAGATTTGTCTACTTTAAGAACTTCTCAGCTTCCCTCCTTATGCCAACGTGATCCAGAGTTATCAAACTTCTATCTCTAATCTCAACATTCATCATGTCCATCTCCCCAGTGAACATTGATGCAAAGTATCATTTAGAATCTCACCCATTCTCTCAGGTTCGACACACAGCCTTCCATCATTATCCTTTAGAGGACCAATCCTTTCTCTAGTTGGGCGGCACGGTGGCACAGTGGTTAGCACTGCTGCCTCACAGCGCCTGAAGACCCGGGTTCAATTCCCGACTCAGGCGACTGACTGTGTGGAGTTTGCACGTTCTCCCCGTGTCTGCGTGGGTTTCCTCCGGGTGCTCCGGTTTCCTCCCACAGTCCAAAGATGTGCGGGTCAGGTGAATTGGCCATGCTAAATTGCCCGTAGTGTTAGGTAAGGGGTAATGTAGGGGTATGGGTGGGTTTCGCTTTGGCGGGTCGGTGTGGACTTGTTGGGCCGAAGGGCCTGTTTCCACACTGTAAGTCTAATCTAAAAAAAAAGTCTAATCTAGTTACCCGCTTGCTTCTTATATAAGAATAAAAGGCTTTGGAATTGTCCTTAATTCTCCTCACCAAAGCCATTTCATGACCCTTTTTAGCCCGCTTGCTTCCTTGTTTAAGACCTGTCCTACTCTCCTGATATTCCTCTTGGGCCCATTCTGTTCTTAGCTGCCTGGACCTTATGTACGCTTCACTTTTCCTCTTCTTTCTTTACAATTCCCCTTTACAATTTCTCCTGTTATCCACGGTTCACGAATCTTGCCCTTCCTATCCTTTGCTTTCAACGGGACATGCCTATCCTGCACTATCTTTGAAAGCTTCCCACGTATCAAATGTGGACTTCCCTTCAAATAGCTCCCCCCAATCCACATTTCCCAGTTCCTGCCGAATTTTTATATAATTGGTCTTGGCCCAGTTTAGTACGCTTCCCTCAGGAGCACTCTCATCTTTGTCTACGAGTATTCTAAAACTTACAGAATTTTTTTAGATTAGATTAGATTAGTTACAGTGTGGAAACAGGCCCTCTGGCCCAACAAGTCCACACAGACCCGCCACCCACTCATCTACATTAACCCCTTCACCTAACACTATGGGCAATTTAGCATGGCCAATTCACCTAACCTACACATTTTGTTTGGACCGTGGGAGGAAACCCACGCAGACATGGGGAGAATGTGCAAACTCCACACAGTCACCTGAGGCGGTAACTGAACCTGGGTCTCTGGTGCTGTGAGGCAGCAGTGCTAACCACTGTGCCTGTAGCCACTGTTCCCAAATAAATCACCCACCACAACTTCTACCACCTGGCATGGCTCATTCCCCAACACCAGGTCAAATATGATTAGATTACTTACAGTGTGGAAACAGGCCCTTCGGCCCAACAAGTCCACACCAACCCTCCAAAGAGCAACCCACCCAGACCCATTCCCCTACATATACCCCTTACCTAACACTACAGGCAATTTAGCATGGCCAATTCACCTGACCTGCACATCTTTGGACTGTGGGAGGAAACCGGAGCACCCGGAGGAAACCCACGCAGACACGGGGAGAATGTGCAAACTCCACACAGGCAGTTGCCCGAGGCAAGAATTGAACTCAGGTCTCTGGCACTGTGAGGCAGCAGTGCTAACCACTGTGCCACCCAAATACGGCCCCTTCCCTGGTCAGACGACTGACATACTGCTCTGGAAAACTCTCCTGGACACTTCTTACAAATTCTGCCCCAACCAGACCTCTGACGCTAAGTGTATCCCAGTCAATGTTGACAAAATTAAAATCTCTCATCACCACCACCCTATTGCCTGCTAGTGCAATTACTCAGTTATTCAGTTATTACTCAGTTATTCAGGTCTAAAGCCACGTTGCATCTTGAGGATAGAATTTTTACAAACAGCATGTAATCCTCTTCTGGTTCGGATACCAGGGAACTTGCTTCCTTTTCTTTGAACTAGTTCTGTGAGATCTTTACCAGCTGATTGAGAGTCTCAGTGTGTGTGTGTGTGTGTGTGTGTGTGTGTGTGTGTGTGTGTGGCAGATGATGAGCGCTCATCTTAAGAACCTGCACATAAAGCCTTTTGATAAGGGAAGGCGCTGCAGTTAAAACACAGTTCTGACTGAGTACGGAACTCCCCCACAGGCATGCCTGAAGGATTTACAGATTAATAATCAACTTGTTTGGTTACGTTATAACTTACCTTCCATGGGACTTGAATCTGTAGCTTCCAACCCAGATGTAGTGATTCAACACTATGCCTCTCAGCCTTACTTTTATGTTCAGTTAAAAAATGACAATGTAGCACTTCCTTACTGCTACACTGCAGTGTCTGCCTAGACTTCTGTGCTTGAACTGAAGTTCACAATTGAAAAGCTAACAGCTTGTCATTGGACTCCTGCTATGCAGTAAATTCTATAATTCTAAGTCATCATGGACGTAAAAACTAACCCACAACTTCCAAACTCACATCTTTTGATGCTCAGCCTGAAATAGGATTATATAACTTATTTGCAGTATCATGTGTTGGAATGACAGTCATTCACAAAGTGAAGTGATCCTTCAGTAATTAATCAGTTAACATGTGGCATTCATAAATCCAGGTGTGTAATATATCTGTCATACTGCTGACATGAAATGTTGCACAGTGGCGCCATACAATACCAAAACAAATACACCACAACCTGCCCACCCTTCCAGAACAGAATCCCAACCAAAATAAATATAAAATACCTCCTCTCCCTACTGGGCTCCACACCAGTGTAAGCACAAACTCTGTTCTTGTAACTTATGTTCCAGAGTTAAATAAGCACAGCCACAAGCTCCCTTTCAGGCCTGTCTTCAAGCCAATACAAACTCAACTTCCTTCCCCTTCCTGATCCATTTATAGAATGACAGAAATAAAGTACCAGCTTCTAGGTCCACTGGCAGACTAATAAAAGCAGAAGTTACCTTGTATCCATGACAATAAGAAACAGATTCTGAAACCAGAGGAAACACAACCTACTCACTTCAAATAGAGTGTATAAACCATTAGTGAGAAACTCAACACCTCGAGACCAAGTAACAGGAAAAACATGTTCATTATTTAAAACTCACGCAAAAAAATCTTCCCTCCCCTATTAATATTAAATAGCCAAAAGATACAACTGAATTCTGCTGTAAGTTATGTGAATGTGCAACATTAATGGGAGAGATTTGAAACTGTGGATGGATTCCTTGAATCCAATGGGATTGCATCGTGCTCAGTCGAACTCCGAGAGAACCTGTGTGGATTCTCTAAGACTATAAGATCACAGATAATCCGAATCATCCACTTCATCTGAATCCAGACCAAAATATGAATCAGTCCATATTCCGACTGTAACAGATCTATAAGTAATGGAAGCCGGGCAAAGAACAAAGATCTTGAGATTAATGTGTTGAACGGTGGATAGTCACATGAACACAGATCAAAATGAATCACAACATGGTCAAAGCATTATGAAAAGTAATATTCACAAGGAAAGTTATGGATGGTTAGTGAATTTGGAACTTTTTTCATGTAAAATGCTGTAGTAAGAGAATCTTACATTGAGCACAGAAACAGACCCTTTGGTCCAATCAGCCCATGCTGACCATAATCCCAAACTAAACTATTCCCACCTGCCTGCTCCTGGCCCATATCCCTCCAAACCTTTCCTAGTCATGCCCTTATCCAAATGTCTTTTAAACATTGTAATTGTACCCACTCTTCCTGACAAAGTTCATTCCATACATGAACCACCCTCTGTGCAAAAAACTTGGTCCTAAAGTTCTTTTTAAATCTCTCTCCTTTCATCTTAAAAATTACTCCCTAGTTTTGAAATCCCCCACGTTCCTCGTTAGTATAGTGGTTAGTGTCTCCGCCTGTCACGCGGGAGACTGGGGTTTAATTACCCAAAGGGAAGACTTTTAGGGGTGGCATGGTGGCTCAGTGGTTAGCACTGCTGCCTCACAATATCAGAGACCCGGGTTCGATTCCTGCCTTGGGCAACTGACTGTGTGGAGTTTGCACGTTCTTCCCGTGTCTGCGTGAGTTTCCTCCCACAATCTGAAAATGTGCAGATTAGGTGAATTGGCCATGCTAAATTGTCCGTAGTGTTAGGTGGATGTAAATATAGGAGGCGGAGTTTGTCTTCAGAGGGTTGGTGCGGACTTGTTGGGTTGAAGGATAATCTAATCATAGAATCCCTACACTGTGGAAACAGGCCATTCAGCCCAAAAAGTCCACAATGACTCTCCAAAGAGTATCCCACCCAGACCCATTCCCCTACCCTATTACGCTACATTTTCCCTAACTAATGCATCTAATGCACCCAAACTACACATCACTGTACACTATTGCATGGCCAATCCACCCTAACCTGCACATCGTTGTGCATCAGGAAAGGTTTGGAGGGATATGGCCAAGGAGTGTGCAGGTGGGGCTAGTTTAGGTTGGAATTATGTTTGGTATGGACTTGTTGGACCAAAGGGTCCGTTTCCGTGCTCTCTGATTCTATTACTCTATCAAGGTAAACTGGGGAGAATGTGCAAACTCCACACAGACAGTTGCCCAAGGATGGAATTGAATGCAGTTGCCTGGCGCTGTGAGGCAGCAGTGCTAACCACTGAGTCATCGTACTGCTCTACTGAACCCTCACCAGCTTAAAAATATCCTTCCTATAACTGGGCAACCAGAACTGGACACAGTGTTCCAGAAGAGGCTTCACCAATATCCTGCTAGAACTCAACATGACGTCCCACCTCCTATACTCAATGGTCTGAGCAATGACGAATGCCAAATGTCTTTTTAACACCCCTGTCTATACGTGATGCAAACTTCAAAGAATTATGAACCATAGAACATAGAAAGATACAGCGCAGTACAGGCCCTTTGGCCCTCGATGTTGCGCCAATCCAAGCCCACCTAACCAACACTAGCCCACTATCCTCCATATGCCTATCCAATGCCCGTTTAAATGCCCATAAAGAGGGAGAGTCCACCACTGTTACTGGCAGGGCATTCCATGAACTCACGACTCTCTGAGTAAAGAATCTATCCCTAACATTTGTCCTATACCTATCACCCCTTAATTTAAAGCTATGCCCCCTCGTAATAGCTGACTCCATACGTGGAAAAAGGTTCTCATTGTCAACCCTATCTAAACCCCAAATCATCTTGTACACCTCTATCAAGTCACCCCTAAACCCCTTGGTCTCTCTGTTCCACAACACTACCTAGGGACCCACCATTAATTGTATAAGTCATATCTCTGTTTATTGTATCCTGAACATACAGACAAAAAATGCAGTTATTTGGCCTTTGAGTGTGCACCTGCAGCATTCCTTCAGTAATCATTGAAAATAACTGACTAAATTGAAACTCTTGGAAAGGGAGTGCTCCACTCTCAGAGGTTCCAGTTTTCAAATGAGGCATTTAACAGAGGCCAGAGATGCTGCCTTCCCCTCCCTGTCAGCTGAACTAGAAAATCTCTGGGAGAGAACGTCTCAGTTCTTCAAAATAATACTGTGTCCTGACTAATATTAAAACTTAATACTTGTGAGATCCTGGTGTGTTCAAATTAGCTGCTCTGCTAGTGTTTAAATTTCTTCGAGTAAAAAATGAGGTCTGCAGATGCTGGAGATCACAGCTGAAAATGTGTTTCTGGTTAAAGCACAGCAGGTTAGGCAGCATCCAAGGAATAGGGAATTCGACGTTTCGAGCATAAGCCCTTCATCAGGAATCATGATGAAGGGCTTATGCTCGAAACGTCGAATTCCCTATTCCTGAGATGCTGCCTAACCTGCTGTGCTTTAACCAGAAACACATTTTCAGTAGTGTTTAAATTTCAAAAGTATTTCATTGGCTGTAAATATTCTGAAATTTATGAAAGGTGGCTGTACAAATGCTCCTTAATCAGATGAAAGTTATACACGTAAGAAAGAAAATCTTGTCTGAATGTTAACTGAATTTTTAATAAAACAATTTTACCCAATTAGTTTATATACATTTTTCATTAGTTATAACTAATTTTTGTTTATTTTACTCTTATCCATTTGTCCTCTCCTCTAACCACAGAGAGTCTGACGCTATCTCACATTTTATACATTTCTGTGATGTCTGGCAAACTGCCTGTTTACCTTGATAGAGTCATAGAGTCAGAGAGCATGGAAACAAACCCTTCCGCCAACAAATCAACTCCAATCATAATTCCAAACTAAACTAGTCCCACCTGCGCGCTCCTAGCCCATATCCCTCCAAACCTTTCCTGATATGGAGGTGCCGGTGTTGGACTGGAGTGGACAAAGTCAGAACTCACATGACACCAGGTTATAGTCCACAGGTTTATTTGAAATCACAAATGTTTGGAGTGCTGCTCCTTTGTCAGGTGAAATAAACCTGGTGTTGTGTGACTTCTGACAAACCTTTCCTATTCACGTACTTATCCAAATGTCTTTTAAATGTTGAAATTGTACCCACATCCACCATTTCCTCAGAAAGTTAATTCCACACACAAACCATTCTCTGTGTAAAAACTATTTTTCCTCTCTGTGTAAAATCTCTCCTCTCACCTTAAAAATGTGTTCCCTAATCTTGGAACCCCCATCCTACAGAAAAGACAACTATCATTGACTCTATCTAAACACCTCATTAATTTATAAATCTCTATAATCTCTCAACCTCCGACGCTCCTGTGAAAAAAGTCTCAGCCAATCCAGCCTTTCCTTATAACTCAAACCCTCCACACTCAGCAACATCCTGGGAAATCTCTTCTGAACCTTCTCCAGCTTAATAATATCCTTCCTATAACTGGGTGACCAGAACTGGGCACAGTATTCCAGAAGAGGCCTCACCAATGTCCTGTACAACCTCAAGATGACGCCCCAACTCTTAAGCCCAAAGGATTGAGTAATGAAGGTAAGTGTGCCTAATGCTATCTTAACGCTCTGTCTACATGTAATCGTACATAAGAATCAAAATCATCCAGCAGAGTGCTAGCCATTTGTCCCGTCCAGCTTATGCTACTTTATCCAATCAATCCCAATCCTTTGTTCTTTTTCCCATAATCCACCATTTCCAGTTCCTTCAGGGTCACGTCTAATTTTTGATTTCCTCCTTCGCTTTCATGACCCTTTCAGTAATGACATTCCAGATAATAACTGGCTGTGGAAAAAACAACTTCTGGAAACAATGCGACACTCCGTTCCGGAGTAATATGGGCCATAACAAGTCACTGCTGAAACAATTACGTGCTTTATTCATGTGCCAATCATTGGTCAAGAAAGTTTTATTTGTATTCAGTCACAGGAAGTGGGCATCACTCATTGGGCGAGCACTTATTGCCCATCTCTAATTAATTTTTAAAAGTTTTTTTTAAGATTTGAACTTTATGGTCACATGTTCTCAAGTACAGGGGTACAGTTAAAAGTGTATAATGTGGCCACGTACAGTGTCACCTTGGTACAAATACCTAGTTACAAAATCTTAAGAATAAGGTAAATAGAATTAAAGAACAAAGTTATAAATTAAACATTACAGACCTTCCTAGAATTAAGCAGAAAAATAAAGAAATAAAGTTAAACGTTTACACATTGCAGTCTTTCTGAAGTGCTTGGCCGTGCTGGGACCCTTCCTACAAGGGCTCGATCTCCTCTGTTTACCTGGTGAGGGAGCAGCTTGCAAGGTCATATGGAAGGCAGCTGCATTGCTATGGATCTGTAATCACAGATCAGCCCGGCTGGATAAGGATGGTACGTTTCCTTCCCTAAAGCAGATTAGAGATAGATAGTCATTTATTAAATTTGAATTTCACCATCTGCCAAGGTGGCATTCAAGCCCATGTCCCCAGAACATTTCCCTGTGTTCCAGATTACTAGCGAAGTAACATTGTCCCTACGCCACTGTATCCTGGTAAATATTTCTCAATGCAAATGGAGCTATGGGCCATGAGAGGTTTCTTGAGAATAATGCTGAAGAAATTATTCCCTTTGCAATTGGAGAAGTATTTTGATAGTTTCAATCCCTCAGGACAATAACCGAAAACAGGAAATCATAAATCTACAGGATGCAAAGCTACACCAATATGTTAGGCATCTTCACTTTACTCTCGTCAGAAATATTGTAACAATTTGTGATTCTTCTCATCTCCAACCTGCCCTTCAGGTAATATGATCTAAAATCAATCGACAATGACCATCTGGGTCATGTGGTCACTGAGCTAAAACAAAATCACAATTGTGCGAGTCTCATAGATTTCTGTTGTGATACAGAAGCAAGTACCGTACATAGTTCTTTGAGTTTACTCTTCATCATTTCCTGTGACCAAAACTTATGAAATCAATCTCTGGTGCTGCTTTATAAAGTTGCCTGATAAACCTTTAATACTTTAATTTGAATAAAATCCTTTGTGTAAATAGCTTCATAGATTCATACAACATAGAAAAGCCCCTTCAGCCCATTGAGTCAGCACTGACATACCCACCAGTAAAGGTGCGCTAATCACAATTTCCTGCACTTGTCCCATATCCTGCAATGTTAGGATATTTGATGTACTCATCCAAATATTTTTAAACATTTCTAAGTTTCCAGCCTCCACGACCTTCCCGGGCACTGCATTTCAGATTCTCACCACCCAGAGCTGGGTAAAAAAGGTTTCGCCCAAATCCCCTCTGAATCTACGGCCCCTTTCCTTAAAACTACACCCTCTGATGATTAACCCCGCAACTAAGGGGAACAACTGTTCTCTATTCACCCCGTCCATACCTCTCATAATCCTATACACCTCAATCATGATCCCCCCAGTCTCCTCCTTATTTGTTACTGACTCAGAATAGCGTAGCCAATGTCCACTTGCAAGCTCACATCTAATATTGGACATGGTGTTGTGAACGTTGTAACTGCAGGTTGATGGGTTGCAGAGGGACAGAGAAAACAATAGCTGGAGTAGGTCATTCTGCCCATCGTGCCTGCTCCATCGTTCAACATGATCATAGCTAATTATCCAACTCAGTATGTTCTCACTTTGTACCCTTTGATCCCTTTAGCCCTAAGGGCTATAGCTAACTCCTTGTTAACATTCAATGTTTTAGTTTCAGCTGGTTTTTGTCAATGGAGTTGAGAGGATGAAGGGGAGACTAACTGAAGCTGACAGGATCCTGAGAGGATTGACTGGACAGACTGGACCTGGTGAAGGTGTTTCCACCATCTAGGCAAGAGCAGGACCCCAGGGCACAGCCTCACAGTGAAGGGAAGACCCTTTTGAAATGTGATGAGGAGAAATTTCTTCAATAAGTGGCTGGTGAATCTGTGGAACCCTTTGCTATAGAAGGCTGTGAAGGCGCAGTCGTTGAGCATATTGCAGACAGCAATAGATATGTACCGGAATAGTATGGAGCTCACAGGTTACAGAGAGAAGGCAGGAGAATGGGGTTGAGAAATGGATCAGCCATGATTGAATGGCAACGCAGCCACAATGGGCTGAGTAACCCAACACTGCTTCCAAATCTTTACCATTCTCTGGCTGAATAGTCTTTCTTCATCTCATTCCTAAATGGCCTACCCCTGTCTTTAGACTGTGGCCTCTGGTTCTGGACTCCCTGACCATCAGGAACATCCTTCCTACATTTACCCTCTCTGGTCTGGTTAGGGCTTTCTATGAGACCCCTTCCCATTCTTTAAACCCAGTCAATGTAATCCAGGGCGATCCAATCTCTCTTCATGTGTAGGTCCTGCCATCCCAGAAGTCAGTCTGGTAAACCTTTGTTACACTTCCTCCACAGCCCAGAACATCTTTCCTCAGATGAGGAAACCAAACCTTTACACAAAATAGCACTACAGTCAGGACCTTTCTTGTTGTGAGCAGTCTAAGGGGATGCTCTCTTTCATATAAAAGAAGTCAGATTCTGAGATCACACCTTACACCTACATACCTGGCCCTGAACTACATGCACCACATTATAAGTAAGTGTAGATATTGATACAAGGCACACCTTGCTTTTTGTAAGCAGAGAAAACATGTAGACACACTGTTCTAGTTTCAATTCAACACTACAGGTGTCAGCCATTCCCTGGGTAATTTTCAGGGCAATGCTTTGATGAGTTAGAGTCTACACGCCTGGTTTAAAGTGTAAAAGTTAAAAATTTGAAGAAAACTTGCATCACTCAACATTAACTGGCAGATTCGCTTCAGCAATACGTTACCAGAGTTCGCTTGCCAACCATCCAAAAAAAACTCTTATGCAGTTTAAATGTTCTTTACTCTTTGGCATCTTCATCAAAATACGATGTTTTCGGCAATACTCAAATTCTATCAAACAGCTATTACCACAATTAAGGGAAAACACAATTGATTTTACAACTGATCACAGTTCAGCAGAAATCTAGTCATGGGATCACAATGAAGCCATTTAGATTTAGATAAAATAATGATGAACATTTGTGTCAGCATTTGCAATACCACGTGGAATAATTCAATCCAATTTCTTTCATGGGCTCATTTTTTTAACTACTAAAAGGGATCAGATAATTCCCTCAACAAGAATCCCAGACTTTGAGAACCTTCACACAGGCAGTGCGGTGCAATAGCCCCACCTTCTGGTGGAGGCTCATCATTGATTTCACAGGAATGTTCTGCAGAGGAGGTGGTAACAACAATCACTGCAGATTCTGGAAACCAGGTTCTGGATCAGTGGTGCTGGAAGAGCACAGCAGTTCAGGCAGCATCCGAGGAGCAGCGAAATCAATGTTTCGGGCAAAAGCCCTTCATCAGGAATATGAAAGAGAACCTGAAGGGTGGAGAGATAAGCTAGAGGAGGGTGGGGATGAGGAGAAAGTAGCATAGAGTACAATGGGTGAGTGGGGGAGGGGATGAAGGTGACAGGTCAGGGAGGAGAGGGTGGAGTGGATAGGTGGAAAAGTCATGGGACAGTAGGACAAGTCATGGGTTCAGTGCTGAGCTGGAAGTTTGAAACTAGGGTGAGGTGGGGGAAGGGGAAATGAGGAAACTGTTGAAGTCCACATTGATGCCCTGGGGTTGAAGTGTTCCGAGGCAGAAGATGAGGCGTTCTTTCTCCAGGCGTCTGGTGGTGAGGGAGCGGCGGTGAAGGAGGCCCAGGACCTCCATGTCCTCGGCAGAGTGGGAGGGGGAGTTGAAATGTTGGGCCACAGGGCGGTGTGGTTGATTGGTACAGGTGTCCCGGAGATGTTCCCTAAAGCGCTCTGCTAGGAGGCGTCCAGTCTCCCCAATGTAGAGGAGACCGCATCGGGAGCAACGGATACAATAAATGATATTGGTGGATGTGCAGGTAAAGCTTTGATGGATGTGGAAGGCTCCTTTAGGGCCTTGGATAGAGGTGAGGGAGGAGGTGTGGGCACAGGTTTTACAGTTCCTGCGGTGGCAGGGGAAAGTGCCAGGACGGGAGGGTGGGTTGTAGGGGGGCGTGGACCTGACCAGGTAGTCACGGAGGGAACGGTCTTTGCAGAAGGCGGTAAGGGGTGGGGAGGGAAATATATCCCTGGTAGTGGGGTCTTTTTGGAGGTGGCGGAAATGTCGGCGGATGATTTGGTTTATGCGAAGGTTGGTAGGATGGAAGGTGAGCACCAGGGGCATTCTGTCCTTGTTATGGTTGGGGGGTGGGGTCTGAGGACGGAGGTGCGGGATGTGGACGAGATGCGTTGGAGGGCATCATTAACCATGTGGGAAGGGAAATTGCGGTCTCTAAAGAAGGAGGCCATCTGGTGTGTTCTGTGGTGGAACTGGTCCTCCTGGGAGTAGATATGGTGAAGGCGGAGGATTTGGGAATATGGGATGGCATTTTTGCAAGAGGTAGGGTGGGAAGAGGTGTAATCCAGGTAGCTGTGGGAGTCGGTGGGTTTGTAAAAAATGTCAGTGTCAAGTCGGTCGTCATTAATGGAGATGGAGAGGTCCAGGAAGGGGAGGGAGGTGTCAGAGATGGTCCAGGTAAATTTAAGGACAGGGTGGAATGTGTTGGTGAAGTTGATGAATTGCTCAACCTCCTCACGGGAGCACGAGGTGGCGCCAACAGAGTCATCAATGTAGCGGAGGAAGAGGTGGGGAGTGGGGTGCCAGTGTAATTATGGAAGATCAACTGTTCTACGTAGCCAACAAAGAGACGGGCATAGCTGGGGCCCATGCGTGTGCGAGAGTTGAGAGAGTGTGCGAGATGGGAGAGGTGCGCGAGATGGGAGAGGTGCGCGAGGTGGGAGAGGTGCGCGAGGTGGGAGAGGTGCGCGAGGTGGGAGAGGTGCGCGAGGTGGGAGAGGTGCGCGAGGTGCGCGAGGTGGGAGAGGTGCGCGAGGTGCGCGAGGTGGGAGAGGTGGGAGAGGTGCGCGAGGTGGGAGAGGTGCGCGAGGTGGGAGAGGTGCGCGAGGTGGGAGAGGTGCGCGAGGTGCGCGAGGTGGGAGAGGTGCGCGAGGTGGGAGAGGTGCGCGAGGTGGGAGAGGTGCGCGAGGTGGGAGAGGTGCGCGAGGTGGGAGAGGTGGGAGAGGTGCGCGAGGTGGGAGAGGTGCGCGTGATGGGAGAGGTGCGCGTGATGGGAGAGGTGCGCGTGATGGGAGAGGTGCGCGTGATGAGAGAGGTGCGCGTGATGAGAGAGGTGCGCGAGATGAGAGAGGTGCGCGTGATGGGAGAGGTGCGCGTGATGGGAGAGGTGCGCGTGATGGGAGAGGTGCGCGTGATGGGAGAGGTGCGCGAGATGGGAGAGGTGCGCGAGATGGGAGAGGTGCGCGAGATGGGAGAGGTGCGCGAGATGGGAGAGGTGCGCGAGATGGGAGAGGTGAGCGAGATGGGAGAGTTGCGCGAGATGGGAGAGTTGCGCGAGATGGGAGAGTTGCGCGAGATGGGAGAGTTGCGCGAGATGGGAGAGTTGCGCGAGATGGGAGAGTTGCGCGAGATGGGAGAGTGCGCGGTTTGGAAGCTAGATGCTTCTCTACAGAAAGATTAAATCCAAGGAAGAGGGATAGGTTCCGCAAACTCTCCCATGTGCCCAGAGACCCAGATTCAATTCCCGCCTCAGGCGACTGTGTGGAGTTTGCACATTCTCCCACGCAGATTCCTCCCACAATCCAAAAATGTGCAGGTTAGGCGAATTGGCCATGCTAAATTGCCCGTAGTGTTAGGTTAAGGGGTAAATGTAGGGGAATGGGTCTGGGTGGGTTACGAATCAGTTCGACATGGGAGACGGATTAGCAAGGTTAGATCTCATGGAATACAGGGACAACTAGCCATTTGGATACAGAACTGGCTCAAAGGTAGAAGACAGAGGGTGGTGGTGGGAGGGTTGTTTTTCAGACTGGAGGTCTGTGACCAGTGGAGTGCCACAAGGATCAGTGCTGGGCCCTCTACTTTTTGTCATTTACATAAATGATTTGGATGCGAACATAAGAGGTACAGTTAGTAAGTTTGCAGATGACACCAAAATTGAAAGTGTAGTGGACAGCGAAGAGGGTTACCTCAGATTACAACAGGATCTTGACCAGATGGGCCATTGGGCTGAGAAGTGGTAGATGGAGTTTAATTCAGATAAATGTGAGGTGCTGCATTTTGGGAAAGCAAATCTTAGCAGGGCTTATACACTTAATGGTAAGGTCCTAGGGAGTGTTGCTGAACCAAGAGACCTTGGAGTGCAGGTTCATAGCTCCTTGAAAGTGGAGTCGCAGGTAGATAGGATAGTGAAGAAGGTGTTTGGTATGCTTTCCTTTATTGGTCAGAGTATTGAGTACAGGAGTTGGGAGGTCATGTTGCGGCTGTACAGGACATTGGTTAGGCCACTGTTGGAATATTGCGTGCAATTCTGGTCTCCTTCCCAGTGGAAAGTTGTGAAACTTGAAAGGGTTCAGAAAAGATTTACAAGGATGTTGCCAGGGTTGGAGGATCTGAGCTACAGGGAGAGGCTGAACAGGCTGGGGCTGTTTTCCCTGGAGCATCAGAGGCTGAGGGGTGACCTTATAGAGGTTTACAAAATTATGAGGGGCATGGATAGGATAAATAGGCAAAGTCTTTTCCAGGGGCGGGGAATCCAGAATAGGGGGCATAGGTTTAGGGTGAGAGGGGAAAGATATAAAAGAGACCTAAGGGGCAACTTTTTCACGTAGAGGGTGGTATGTGTATGGAATGAACTGCCAGAGGAAGTGGTGGAGGCTGGTACAATTGCAACATTTAAGAGGCATTTGGATGGGTATATGAATAGGAAGGGTTTGGAGGGATATGGGCCGGGTGCTGGCAGGTGGGACTAGATTGGGTTGGGATATCTGGTCGGCATGGACGGGTTGGACCGAAGGGTCTGTTTCCATGCTGTACATCTCTATGACTCTATGACAACAGAAATTAGCATCCACATTTTATCATGAAGTTAAAAATCACACAACACCGGGTTATAGTCCAACAGGTTTATCTGGAAGAACTAGCTTTCAGAGTGATGCTCCTTCATCATGGAGATGTGGAGTAATCACCTGATGAAGGAGCGTCGCTCCGAAAGCTAGTTCTTCCAGATAAACCTGTTGGACTATAACCTGGTGTTGTGTGATTTTTAACTTTGTACACCCCAGTCCAACACCAGCATCTCCAAATCATATTTTAACATGTTCGCCAGTGCATGCCTCACAGAGAATAGGATGTGTTTCAATACATTGAAATGTCCAGTATTTTAGACAACATAATAAACAGAGTTTCACAGTAACATACTGTAACAGTGGGACAGGTGTTTAATCCTGTGGTTAGGGAGAGTGAGCACATTCACAAAACTTAGTCGCTGAAATCAGCAATTTTTTTTCTGAAAGATGTTGACGAATGAACATGTAAGAATTGTTCGGGGGAAATGAGGGAGGGTCACTGGGTGCCAGTGTAGAAGTGGATGTTTGGCAGATGTTTGAAATTTTACGCATTTGCTGGAATAATTGGAGCTGGAGGCCCTCGTGTGGTCTGGGTGGGAAACTGAACATTCTCAGGTGGACAGAGATTGGCTAAAGGGCTGCTGTTGTTTTTCACAGTGTCTCTTTTTATTTATTTGACATAATCCTTTATGGACTGTGAGTATTGCTGGCTGAGACACCACTTATTACCTGTTCCTATTTTATTGAATCACAGCAATCCCAAACTGCGGAAAGACGTCATTCAACCCATTCAGTCTGTACGAACCTCAGAAGAGCACCTAGCCAGACCTCCACCTTATCCCCGACAGAATGGCATCCAATGGCCATCCCTTATTTATGATCTCAATAAGCCCGCAATCTCCCGAACCTGCATATTCCTGGATAATACAAACAATTTGCCATGGCCAAACCACCTAACCTGCACATCTTTGTGACTGTGGGACAGAACTGAAGCCCACTCAGATATGGGGAGGACAGGCAAGCTGAACACAGACAGTTACCTGAAGATGGATTTGAACCGAGGTCGCTTGTGCTGGGAGGCAGTCGTGCTAACCACTGAGCCACTGTGCCGGTCGATCCCAGCAGGAAGGTGTTGATGAGTTCCCTTTGTGCACTCCTTTTGCTGCACATAGACAATGCTGTTACAAAGGAAGTTCCAGGAAATTAACCCAGTGGCATTGTAGGCATGGTAACACAGCTCCAAGTCAGGACTTTGACTTGGAGAGGAATTCACAGGTGGAGGGATCAGCTGCCCTTCCTCTTCGATTGTCGAGGTAACAGTTTGGAAGACGTTTTTGAAGAAGCCTGATGACTTGCTCACTGCATCGTGTAGCCAGTACACAGTTCTGTCACCGTGCATCAAGTGTGGGGAGAGTGTACAGTGTGGGCGGTGTGTGGGGAGAGTGTACAGTGAGGGCGGTGTGTGGGGAGAGTGTACAGTGAGGGCGGTGTGTGGGGAGAGTGTGTACAGTGAGGGCGGTGTGTGGGGAGAGTGTACAGTGAGGGCGGTGTGTGGAGAGAGTGTACAGTGAGGGCGGTGAGTGGAGAGTGTGTACAGTGAGGGCGGTGGGTGGAGAGAGTGTACAGTGAGGGCGTTGTGTGGGGAGAGTGTGTACAGTGAGGGCGGTGTGTGGAGAGTGTGTACAGTGAGGGCGGTGAGTGGGGAGAGTGTACAGTGTGGGCGGTGTGTGGGGAGAGTGTACAGTGAGGGCGGTGTGTGGGGAGAGTGTACAGTGAGGGCGGTGTGTGGGGAGAGTGTACAGTGAGGGTGGTGAGTGGAGAGTGTGTACAGTGAGGGCGGTGTGTGGAGAGTGTGTACAGTGAGGGCGGTGTGTGGAGAGTGTGTACAGTGAGGGCGGTGAGTGGGGAGAGTGTACAGTGAGGGCGGTGAGTGGGGAGAGTGTACAGTGTGGGCGGTGTGTGGGGAGTGTGTACAGTGAGGGCGGTGTGTGGGGAGAGTGTACAGTGTGGGCGGTGAGTGGGGAGTGTGTACAGTGTGGGCGGTGTGTGGGGAGAGTGTGCACAGTGAGGGCGGTGTGTGGGGAGAGTGTACAGTGAGGGCGGTGTGTGGGGAGAGTGTACAGTCAGGGCGGTGTGTGGGGAGAGTGTACAGTGAGTGGGGAGAGTGTACAGTGAGGGCGGTGAGTGGGGAGTGTGTACAGTGTGGGCGGTGTGTGGGGAGAGTGTACAGTGTGGGCGGTGTGTGGGGAGTGTGTACAGTGAGGGCGGTGTGTGGGGAGAGTGTGTACAGTGAGGGCGGTGTGTGGGGAGAGTGTACAGTGAGGGCGGGGAGTGGGGAGAGTGTACAGTGTGGGCGGTGTGTGGGGAGAGTGTACAGTGTGGGCGGTGTGTGGGGAGTGTGTACAGTGAGGGCGGTGTGTGGGGAGAGTGTACAGTGTGGGCGGTGTGTGGGGAGTGTGTACAGTGAGTGGGGAGAGTGTACAGTGAGGGCGTTGTGTGGAGAGAGTGTACAGTGAGGGCGGTGAGTGGGGCGAGTGTACAGTGAGGGCGGTGTGTGGGGCGAGTGTACAGTGAGGGCGGTGTGTGGGGAGAGTGTGTACAGAGAGGGCGGTGTGTGGAGAGAGTGTACAGTGAGGGCGGTGTGTGGGGAGAGTGTACAGTGAGGGCGGTGTGTGGGGAGAGTTTACAGTGAGGGCGGTGTGTGGGGAGAGTGTGTACAGTGAGGGCGGTGTGTGGGGAGAGTGTGTACAGAGGGGGCGGTGTGTGGGGAGAGTGTACAGAGAGGGCGGTGAGTGGGGAGAGTGTACAGTGAGGGCGGTGTGTGGAGAGAGTGTACAGTGAGGGCCGTGTGTGGGGAGAGTGTGTACAGTGAGGGCGGTGTGTGGGGAGAGTGTACAGTGAGTGGGGAGTGTGTACAGTGAGGGCGGTGAGTGGGGAGTGTGTACAGTGAGGGCGGTGTGTGGGGAGAGTGTACAGTGAGGGCGGGGAGTGGGGAGAGTGTACAGTGAGGGCGGTGTGTGGGGAGAGTGTACAGTGAGGGCGGTGAGTGGGGAGAGTGTACAGTGAGGGCGGTGAGTGGGGAGAGTGTACAGTGTGGGCGGTGTGTGGGGAGAGTGTACAGTGAGGGCGGTGTGTGGGGAGAGTGTGTACAGTGAGGGCGGTGAGTGGGGAGAGTGTGTACAGTGAGGGCGGTGTGTGGGGAGAGTGTACAGTGAGTGGGGAGTGTGTAGAGAGAGTGTACAGTGAGGGCCGCGTGTTTGGCAGAGTGTGTACAGTGAGGGCGGTGTGTGGGGAGAGTGTACAGTGAGTGGGGAGTGTGTACAGTGAGTGGGGAGTGTGTACAGTGAGGGCGGTGTGTGGGGAGAGTGTACAGTGAGGGCGGGGAGTGGGGAGAGTGTGCAATGTGGGCGGTGTGTGGGGAGAGTGTACAGTGAGGGCGGTGTGTGGGGAGAGTGTGTACAGTGAGGGCGGTGAGTGGGGAGTGTGTACAGTGAGGGCGGTGTGTGGGGAGAGTGTACAGTGAGGGCGGTGTGTGGGGAGAGTGTGTACAGTGAGGGCGGTGTGTGGGGAGAGTGTACAGTGAGGGCGGTGAGTGGGGAGTGTGTACAGTGAGGGCGGTGTGTGGGGAGAGTGTACAGTGTGGGCGGTGTGCGGGGAAAGTGTGTACAGTGAGGGCGGTGTGTGGGGAGAGTGTACAGTGAGTGGGGAGAGTGTACAGTGAGGGCGGTGTGTGGGGAGAGTGTACAGTGAGGGCGTTGTGTGGAGAGAGTGTACAGAGAGGGCGGTGTGTGGAGAGAGTGTACAGTGAGGGCGGTGTGTGGGGAGAGTGTACAGTGAGGGCGGTGTGTGGGGAGAGTGTACAGTGAGGGCGGTGTGTGGGGAGAGTGTACAGAGAGGGCGGTGTGTGGGGAGAGTGTACAGAGAGGGCGGTGAGTGGGGAGAGTGTACAGTGAGGGCGGTGTGTGGAGAGAGTGTACAGTGAGGGCCGTGTGTGGGGAGAGTGTGTACAGTGAGGGCGGTGTGTGGGGAGAGTGTACAGTGAGTGGGGAGTGTGTACAGTTAGGGCGGTGAGTGGGGAGTGTGTACAGTGAGGGCGGTGTGTGGGGAGAGTGTACAGTGAGGGCGGTGTGTGGGGAGAGTGTACAGTGAGGGCGGTGAGTGGGGAGTGTGTACAGTGAGGGCGGTGTGTGGGGAGTGTGTACAGTGAGGGCGGTGTGTGGGGAGTGTGTACAGTGAGGGCGGTGAGTGGGGAGTGTGTACAGTGAGGGCGGTGTGTGGGGAGTGTGTACAGTGAGGGCGGTGTGTGGGGAGTGTGTGTACAGTGAGGGCGGTGTGTGGGGAGAGTGTACAGTGAGTGGGGAGTGTGTAGAGAGAGTGTACAGTGAGGGCCGTGTGTGGGGAGAGTGTGTACAGTGAGGGCGGTGTGTGGGGAGAGTGTACAGTGAGTGGGGAGTGTGTACAGTGAGTGGGGAGTGTGTACAGTGAGGGCCGTGTGTGGGGAGAGTGTACAGTGAGGGCGGGGAGTGGGGAGAGTGTACAGTGAGGGCGGTGTGTGGGTAGAGTGTACAGTGTGGGCGGTGTGTGGGGAGTGTGTCCAGTGAGGGCGGTGAGTGGGGAGTGTGTACAGTGAGGGCGGTGTGTGGGGAGAGTGTACAGTGTGGGCGGTGTGTGGGGAGTGTGTACAGTGAGGGCGGTGTGTGGGGAGAGTGTGTACAGTGAGGGCGGTGTGTGGGGAGAGTGTACAGTGAGGGCGGTGTGTGGGGAGAGTGTGTACAGTGAGGGCGGTGTGTGGGGAGAGTGTACAGTGAGTGGGGAGAGTGTACAGTCAGGGCGGTGTGTGGGGAGAGTGTACAGTGAGGGCGGTGTGTGGGGACAGTGTGTACAGTGAGGGCGGTGTGTGGGGAGAGTGTACAGTGAGGGCGGTGTGTGGGGAGAGTGTACAGTGTGTGGGGAGAGTGTACAGTGAGGGCGGTGTGTGGGGAGTGTGTACAGTGAGGGCGGTGTGTGTAGAGAGTGTACAGTGAGTGGGGAGAGTGTACAGTGAGGGCGGTGTGTGGGGAGAGTGTACAGTGAGGGCGGTGTGTGGGGAGAGTGTACAGTGAGTGGGGAGAGTGTACAGTGAGGGCGGTGTGTGGAGAGAGTGTACAGTGAGTGCGGTGTGTGGGGAGTGTGTACAGCGAGTGCAGTGTGTGGGGAGAGTGTACAGTGAGGGCGGTGTGTGGAGAGAGTGTACAGTGAGTGGGGAGAGTGTACAGTGAGGGCGGTGTGTGGAGAGAGTGTACAGTGAGTGGGGAGAGTGTACAGTGAGGGCGGTGTGTGGGGAGAGTGTACAGTGAGTGGGGAGAGTGTACAGTGAGGGCGGTGTGTGGGGAGAGTGTACAGCGAAGGCGGTGTGTGGGGAGAGTGCACAGTGAGGGCGGTGTGTGGGGAGAGTGCACAGTGAGGGCGGTGTGTGGGGAGAGTGTACAGTCAGGGCGGTGTGTGGGGAGAGTGTACAGTGAGGGCGTTGTGTGGGGCGAGTGTACAGTGAGGGCGGTGAGTGGGGCGAGTGTACAGTGAGGGCGGTGTGTGGGGAGAGTGTACAGTGAGGGCGGTGTGTGGGGAGAGTGTGTACAGAGAGGGCGGTGTGTGGAGAGAGTGCACAGTGAGGGTGGTGTGTGGGGAGAGTGTACTGTGAGGGCGGTGTGTGGGGAGAGTGTACAGTGAGGGCGGTGTGTGGGGAGAGTGTGTACAGAGAGGGCGGTGTGTGCGGAGAGTGTACAGTGAGGGCGGTGAGTGGGGAGAGTGTACAGTGAGGGCGGTGAGTGGGGAGAGTGTACAGTGAGGGCGGTGTGTGGGGAGAGTGTGTACAGTGAGGGCGGTGTGTGGGGAGTGTGTACAGTGAGGGCGGTGAGTGAGGAGTGTGTACAGTGAGGGCGGTGTGTGGGGAGTGTGTACAGTGAGGGCGGTGAGTGGGGAGAGTGTGTACAGTGAGGGCGGTGTGTGGGGAGAGTGTACAGTGAGTGGGGAGTGTGTAGAGTGAGGGCGGTGTGTGGAGAGAGTGTACAGTGAGGGCCGTGTGTGGGGAGAGTGTGTACAGTGAGGGCGGTGTGTGGGGAGAATGTACAGTGAGTGGGGTGTGTGTACAGTGAGTGGGGAGTGTGTACAGTGAGGGCGGTGTGTGGGGAGAGTGTACAGTGAGGGCGGGGAGTGGGGAGAGTGTACAGTGAGGGCGGTGTGTGGGGAGAGTGTACAGTGTGGGCGGTGTGTGGGGAGTGTGTCCAGTGAGGGCGGTGTGTGGGGAGTGTGTACAGTGAGGGCGGTGTGTGGGGAGAGTGTGTACAGTGAGGGCGGTGTGTGGGGAGAGTGTACAGTGAGTGGGGAGTGTGTAGAGTGAGGGCGGTGTGTGGAGAGAGTGTACAGTGAGGGCCGTGTGTGGGGAGAGTGTGTACAGTGAGGGCGGTGTGTGGGGAGAGTGTACAGTGAGTGGGGAGTGTGTACAGTGAGTGGGGAGTGTGTACAGTGAGGGCGGTGTGTGGGGAGAGTGTACAGTGAGGGCGGGGAGTGGGGAGAGTGTACAGTGAGGGCGGTGTGTGGGGAGAGTGTACAGTGTGGGCGGTGTGTGGGGAGTGTGTCCAGTGAGGGCGGTGAGTGGGGAGTGTGTACAGTGAGGGCGGTGTGTGGGGAGAGTGTACAGTGTGGGCGGTGTGTGGGGAGTGTGTACAGTGAGGGCGGTGTGTGGGGAGAGTGTGTACAGTGAGGGCGGTGTGTGGGGAGAGTGTACAGTGTGGGCGGTGTGCGGGGAAAGTGTGTACAGTGAGGGCGGTGTGTGGGGAGAGTGTACAGTGAGTGGGGAGAGTGTACAGTCAGGGCGGTGTGTGGGGAGAGTGTACAGTGAGGGCGTTGTGTGGAGAGAGTGTACAGAGAGGGCGGTGTGTGGAGAGAGTGTACAGTGAGGGCGGTGTGTGGGGAGAGTGTACAGTGAGGGCGGTGTGTGGGGAGAGTGTACAGTGAGGGCGGTGTGTGGGGAGAGTGTACAGAGAGGGCGGTGTGTGGGGAGAGTGTACAGAGAGGGCGGTGAGTGGGGAGAGTGTACAGTGAGGGCGGTGTGTGGAGAGAGTGTACAGTGAGGGCCGTGTGTGGGGAGAGTGTGTACAGTGAGGGCGGTGTGTGGGGAGAGTGTACAGTGAGTGGGGAGTGTGTACAGTTAGGGCGGTGAGTGGGGAGTGTGTACAGTGAGGGCGGTGTGTGGGGAGAGTGTACAGTGAGGGCGGTGTGTGGGGAGAGTGTACAGTGAGGGCGGTGAGTGGGGAGTGTGTACAGTGAGGGCGGTGTGTGGGGAGTGTGTACAGTGAGGGCGGTGTGTGGGGAGTGTGTACAGTGAGGGCGGTGAGTGGGGAGTGTGTACAGTGAGGGCGGTGTGTGGGGAGTGTGTACAGTGAGGGCGGTGTGTGGGGAGTGTGTGTACAGTGAGGGCGGTGTGTGGGGAGAGTGTACAGTGAGTGGGGAGTGTGTAGAGAGAGTGTACAGTGAGGGCCGTGTGTGGGGAGAGTGTGTACAGTGAGGGCGGTGTGTGGGGAGAGTGTACAGTGAGTGGGGAGTGTGTACAGTGAGTGGGGAGTGTGTACAGTGAGGGCCGTGTGTGGGGAGAGTGTACAGTGAGGGCGGGGAGTGGGGAGAGTGTACAGTGAGGGCGGTGTGTGGGTAGAGTGTACAGTGTGGGCGGTGTGTGGGGAGTGTGTCCAGTGAGGGCGGTGAGTGGGGAGTGTGTACAGTGAGGGCGGTGTGTGGGGAGAGTGTACAGTGTGGGCGGTGTGTGGGGAGTGTGTACAGTGAGGGCGGTGTGTGGGGAGAGTGTGTACAGTGAGGGCGGTGTGTGGGGAGAGTGTACAGTGAGGGCGGTGTGTGGGGAGAGTGTGTACAGTGAGGGCGGTGTGTGGGGAGAGTGTACAGTGAGTGGGGAGAGTGTACAGTCAGGGCGGTGTGTGGGGAGAGTGTACAGTGAGGGCGGTGTGTGGGGACAGTGTGTACAGTGAGGGCGGTGTGTGGGGAGAGTGTACAGTGAGGGCGGTGTGTGGGGAGAGTGTACAGTGTGTGGGGAGAGTGTACAGTGAGGGCGGTGTGTGGGGAGTGTGTACAGTGAGGGCGGTGTGTGTAGAGAGTGTACAGTGAGTGGGGAGAGTGTACAGTGAGGGCGGTGTGTGGGGAGAGTGTACAGTGAGGGCGGTGTGTGGGGAGAGTGTACAGTGAGTGGGGAGAGTGTACAGTGAGGGCGGTGTGTGGAGAGAGTGTACAGTGAGTGCGGTGTGTGGGGAGTGTGTACAGCGAGTGCAGTGTGTGGGGAGAGTGTACAGTGAGGGCGGTGTGTGGAGAGAGTGTACAGTGAGTGGGGAGAGTGTACAGTGAGGGCGGTGTGTGGGGAGAGTGTACAGTGAGTGGGGAGAGTGTACAGTGAGGGCGGTGTGTGGGGAGAGTGTACAGCGAAGGCGGTGTGTGGGGAGAGTGCACAGTGAGGGCGGTGTGTGGGGAGAGTGCACAGTGAGGGCGGTGTGTGGGGAGAGTGTACAGTCAGGGCGGTGTGTGGGGAGAGTGTACAGTGAGGGCGTTGTGTGGGGCGAGTGTACAGTGAGGGCGGTGAGTGGGGCGAGTGTACAGTGAGGGCGGTGTGTGGGGAGAGTGTACAGTGAGGGCGGTGTGTGGGGAGAGTGTGTACAGAGAGGGCGGTGTGCGGAGAGAGTGCACAGTGAGGGTGGTGTGTGGGGAGAGTGTACTGTGAGGGCGGTGTGTGGGGAGAGTGTACAGTGAGGGCGGTGTGTGGGGAGAGTGTGTAC
The DNA here is from genome assembly GCF_020745735.1 of Hemiscyllium ocellatum. Classification (NCBI taxonomy): domain Eukaryota; kingdom Metazoa; phylum Chordata; class Chondrichthyes; order Orectolobiformes; family Hemiscylliidae; genus Hemiscyllium; species Hemiscyllium ocellatum. The sequence goes on from NC_083416.1 coordinate 1,272,440, forward strand.
AGAGAGGGCGGTGTGTGCGGAGAGTGTACAGTGAGGGCGGTGAGTGGGGAGAGTGTACAGTGAGGGCGGTGAGTGGGGAGAGTGTACAGTGAGGGCGGTGTGTGGGGAGAGTGTACAGTGAGGGCGGTGTGTGGGGAGTGTGTACAGTGAGGGCGGTGAGTGAGGAGTGTGTACAGTGAGGGCGGTGTGTGGGGAGTGTGTACAGTGAGGGCGGTGAGTGGGGAGAGTGTGTACAGTGAGGGCGGTGTGTGGGGAGAGTGTACAGTGAGTGGGGAGTGTGTAGAGTGAGGGCGGTGTGTGGAGAGAGTGTACAGTGAGGGCCGTGTGTGGGGAGAGTGTGTACAGTGAGGGCGGTGTGTGGGGAGAGTGTACAGTGAGTGGGGAGTGTGTACAGTGAGTGGGGAGTGTGTACAGTGAGGGCGGTGTGTGGGGAGAGTGTACAGTGAGGGCGGGGAGTGGGGAGAGTGTACAGTGAGGGCGGTGTGTGGGGAGAGTGTACAGTGTGGGCGGTGTGTGGGGAGTGTGTCCAGTGAGGGCGGTGTGTGGGGAGTGTGTACAGTGAGGGCGGTGTGTGGGGAGAGTGTGTACAGTGAGGGCGGTGTGTGGGGAGAGTGTACAGTGAGTGGGGAGTGTGTAGAGTGAGGGCGGTGTGTGGAGAGAGTGTACAGTGAGGGCCGTGTGTGGGGAGAGTGTGTACAGTGAGGGCGGTGTGTGGGGAGTGTGTACAGTGAGTGGGGAGTGTGTACAGTGAGTGGGGAGTGTGTACAGTGAGGGCGGTGTGTGGGGAGAGTGTACAGTGAGGGCGGGGAGTGGGGAGAGTGTACAGTGAGGGCGGTGTGTGGGGAGAGTGTACAGTGTGGGCGGTGTGTGGGGAGTGTGTCCAGTGAGGGCGGTGAGTGGGGAGTGTGTACAGTGAGGGCGGTGTGTGGGGAGAGTGTACAGTGTGGGCGGTGTGTGGGGAGTGTGTACAGTGAGGGCGGTGTGTGGGGAGAGTGTGTACAGTGAGGGCGGTGTGTGGGGAGAGTGTACAGTGAGGGCGGTGTGTGGGGAGAGTGTGTACAGTGAGGGCGGTGTGTGTAGAGAGTGTACAGTGAGTGGGGAGAGTGTACAGTGAGGGCGGTGTGTGGAGAGAGTGTACAGTGAGGGCGGTGTGTGGGGAGTGTGTACAGTGAGGGCGGTGTGTGGGGAGAGTGTACAGTGAGGGCGGTGTGTGGGGAGAGTGTACAGCGAGGGCGGTGTGTGGGGAGAGTGCGCAGTGAGGGCGGTGTGTGGGGAGAGTGCACAGTGAGGGCGGTGTGTGGGGAGAGTGTACAGTCAGGGCGGTGTGTGGGGAGAGTGTACAGTCAGGGCGGTGTGTGGGGAGAGTGTACAGTGAGGGCGTTGTGTGGGGCGAGTGTACAGTGAGGGCGGTGAGTGGGGCGAGTGTACAGTGAGGGCGGTGTTTGGGGAGAGTGTGTACAGAGAGGGCGGTGTGTGGGGAGAGTGTACAGTGAGGGCGGTGTGTGGGGAGAGTGTACAGTGAGGGCGGTGTGTGGGGAGAGTGTGTACAGAGAGGGCGGTGTGTGGGGAGAGTGGGTACAGAGAGGGCGGTGTGTGCGGAGAGTGTACAGTGAGGGCGGTGAGTGGGGAGAGTGTACAGTGAGTGCGGTGTGTGGGGAGAGTGTACAGTGAGGGCGGTGTGTGGGGAGAGTGTACAGTGAGGGCGGTGAGTGGGGAGTGTGTACAGTGAGGGCGGTGAGTGGGGAGTGTGTACAGTGAGGGCGGTGTGTGGGGAGTGTGTACAGTGAGGGCGGTGTGTGGGGAGAGTGTATACAGTGAGGGCGGTGTGTGGGGAGAGTGTACAGTGAGTGGGGAGTGTGTAGAGTGAGGGCGGTGTGTGGAGAGAGTGTACAGTGAGGGCCGTGTGTGGGGAGAGTGTACAGTGAGTGGGGAGTGTGTACAGTGAGTGGGAAGTGTGTACAGTGAGGGCGGTGTGTGGGGAGAGTGTACAGTGAGGGCGGGGAGTGGGGAGAGTGTACAGTGAGGGCGGTGTGTGGGGAGAGTGTACAGTGTGGGCGGTGTGTGGGGAGTGTGTCCAGTGAGGGCGGTGAGTGGGGAGTGTGTACAGTGAGGGCGGTGTGTGGGGAGAGTGTACAGTGTGGGCGGTGTGGGGAGAGTGTGTACAGTGAGGGCGGTGTGTGGGGAGAGTGTACAGTGAGGGCGGTGTGTGGGGAGAGTGTGTACAGTGAGGGCGGTGTGTGGGGAGAGTGTACAGTGAGTGGGGAGAGTGTACAGTCAGGGCGGTGTGTGGGGAGAGTGTACAGTGAGGGCGGTGTGTGGGGAGAGTGTGTACAGTGAGGGCGCTGTGTGGGGAGAGTGTACAGTGAGGGCGGTGTGTGGGGAGAGTGTACAGTGTGTGGGGAGAGTGTACAGTGAGGGCGGTGTGTGGGGAGAGTGTACAGTGTGTGGGGAGAGTGTACAGTGAGGGCGGTGTGTGGGGAGTGTGTACAGTGAGGGCGGTGTGTGTAGAGAGTGTACAGTGAGTGGGGAGAGTGTACTGTGAGGGCGGTGTGTGGGGAGAGTGTACAGTGAGGGCGGTGTGTGGGGAGAGTGTACAGTGAGGGCGGTGTGTGGGGAGTGTGTACAGTGAGGGCGGTGTGTGGGGAGAGTGTACAGTCAGGGCGTTGTGTGGAGAGAGTTACAGTGAGGGCGGTGTGTGGGGAGTGTGTACAGTGAGGGCGGTGTGTGGGGAGAGTGTACAGCGAGGGCAGTGTGTGGGGAGAGTGTACAGTGAGGGCGGTGTGTGGAGAGAGTGTACAGTGAGTGGGGAGAGTGTACAGTGAGGGCGGTGTGTGGGGAGAGTGTACAGTGAGTGGGGAGAGTGTACAGTGAGGGCGGTGTGTGGGGAGAGTGTACAGTGAGGGCGGTGTGTGGGGAGAGTGTACAGCGAGGGCGGTGTGTGGGGAGAGTGTACAGCGAGGGCGGAGTGTGGGGAGAGTGCACAGTGAGGGCGGTGTGTGGGGAGAGTGTACAGTGAGGGCGGTGTGTGGGGAGAGTGCACAGTGAGGGCGGTGTGTGGGGAGAGTGTGTACAGAGAGGGCGGTGTGTGGGGAGAGTGTGTACAGAGAGGGCGGTGTGTGGGGAGAGTGTGTACAGAGAGGGCGGTGTGTGCGGAGAGTGTACAGTGAGGGCGGTGTGTGCGGAGAGTGTACAGTGAGGGCGGTGTGTGGGGAGAGTGTACAGTGAGGGCGGTGTGTGGGGAGAGTGTACAGTGAGGGCGGTGTGTGGGGAGAGTGTACAGTGAGTGGGGAGAGTGTACAGTGAGGGCGGTGTGTGGAGAGAGTGTACAGTGAGGGCGGTGTGTGGGGAGTGTGTACAGTGAGGGCGGTGTGTGGGGAGAGTGTACAGTCAGGGCGTTGTGTGGAGAGAGTTACAGTGAGGGCGGTGTGTGGGGAGTGTGTACAGTGAGGGCGGTGTGTGGGGAGAGTGTACAGCGAGGGCAGTGTGTGGGGAGAGTGTACAGTGAGGGCGGTGTGTGGAGAGAGTGTACAGTGAGTGGGGAGAGTGTACAGTGAGGGCGGTGTGTGGGGAGAGTGTACAGTGAGTGGGGAGAGTGTACAGTGAGGGCGGTGTGTGGGGAGAGTGTACAGTGAGTGGGGAGAGTGTACAGTGAGGGCGGTGTGTGGAGAGAGTGTACAGTGAGTGGGGAGCGTGTACAGTGAGGGCGGTGTGTGGGGAGAGTGTACAGTGAGTGGGGAGAGTGTACAGTGAGGGCGGTGTGTGGGGAGAGTGTACAGTGAGGGCGGTGTGTGGGGAGAGTGTACAGCGAGGGCGGAGTGTGGGGAGAGTGCACAGTGAGGGCGGTGTGTGGGGAGAGTGCACAGTGAGGGCGGTGTGTGGGGAGAGTGCACAGTGAGGGCGGTGTGTGGGGAGAGTGTACAGTCAGGGCGGTGTGTGGGGGGAGTGCACAGTGAGGGCGGTGTGTGGGGAGAGTGCACAGTGAGGGCGGTGTGTGGGGAGAGTGTACAGTGAGGGCGGTGTGTGGGGAGAGTGTGTACAGAGAGGGCGGTGTGTGGGGAGAGTGTGTACAGAGAGGGCGGTGTGTGGGGAGAGTGTACAGTGAGGGCGGTGAGTGGGGAGAGTGTACAGTGAGGGCGGTGTGTGGGGAGAGTGTACAGTGAGGGCGGTGTGTGGAGAGAGTGTGTACAGAGAGGGCGGTGTGTGGGGAGTGTGTACAGTGAGGGCGGTGTGTGGAGAGAGTGTACAGTGAGGGCGGTGTGTGGAGAGAGTGTACAGTGAGGGCCGTGTGTGGAGAGAGTGTACAGTGAGGGCGGTGTGTGGGGAGTGTGTACAGTGAGGGCCGTGTGTGGGGAGAGTGTGTACAGAGAGGGCCGTGTGTGGGGAGAGTGTGTACAGAGAGGGCGGTGTGTGGGGAGAGTGTACAGTGTGGGCGGTGTGTGGGGAGAGTGTACAGTGAGGGCGGTGTGTGGGGAGAGTGTACAGTGAGGGCGTTGTGTGGGGAGAGTGTACAGTGGGGGGGAGAGTGTACAGTGAGGGCGGTGTGTGGGGAGAGTGTACAGTGAGGGGGAGAGTGCACAGTGAGGGCGGTGTGTGGGGAGAGTGTACAGTGAGGGCAGTGTGTGGGGAGAGTGTGTACAGTGAGGGCGGTGTGTGGGGAGTGTGTACAGTGAGGGCGGTGTGTGGGGAGTGTGTACAGTGAGGGCGGTGTGTGTGGAGAGTGTACAGTGTGGGCGGTGTGTGGGGAGTGTGTACAGTGAGGGCGGTGTGTGGGGAGAGTGTACAGTGAGGGCGGTGTGTGGGGAGAGTGTGTACAGTGAGGGCGGTGTGTGGGGAGAGTGTACAGTGAGTGGGGAGAGTGTACAGTGAGGGCGGTGTGTGGGGAGAGTGTACAGTGAGGGCGGTGTGTGGGGTGAGTGTGTACAGTGAGGGCGGTGTGTGGGGAGAGTGTACAGTGAGGGCGGTGTGTGGGGAGAGTGTACAGTGTGTGGGGAGAGTGTACAGTGAGGGCGGTGTGTGGGGAGAGTGTACTGTGAGGGCGGTGTGTGTAGAGAGTGTACAGTGAGTGGGGAGAGTGTACAGTGAGGGCGGTGTGTGGGGAGAGTTTACAGTGAGGGCGGTGTGTGGGGAGAGTGTACAGTGAGTGGGGAGAGTGTACAGTGAGGGCGGTGTGTGGGGAGTGTGTACAGTGAGGGCGGTGTGTGGGGAGTGTGTACAGTGAGGGCGGTGTGTGGGGAGAGTGTACAGCGAGGGCAGTGTGTGGGGAGAGTGTACAGCGAGGGCAGTGTGTGGGGAGAGTGTACAGTGAGGGCGGTGTGTGGAGAGAGTGTACAGTGAGTGGGGAGAGTGTACAGTGAGGGCGGTGTGTGGGGAGAGTGTACAGTGAGTGGGGAGAGTGTACAGTGAGGGCGGTGTGTGGGGAGAGTGTACAGCGAGGGCGGTGTGTGGGGAGAGTGTACAGCGAGGGCGGAGTGTGGGGAGAGTGCACAGTGAGGGCGGTGTGTGGGGAGAGTGTACAGTGAGGGCGGTGTGTGGGGAGAGTGTACAGTCAGGGCGGTGTGTGGGGAGAGTGCACAGTGAGGGCGGTGTGTGGGGAGAGTGCACAGTGAGGGCGGTGTGTGGGGAGAGTGTGTACAGAGAGGGCGGTGTGTGGGGAGAGTGTGTACAGAGAGGGCGGTGTGTGGGGAGAGTGTGTACAGAGAGGGCGGTGTGTGGGGAGAGTGTGTACAGAGAGGGCGGTGTGTGCGGAGAGTGTACAGTGAGGGCGGTGAGTGGGGAGAGTGTACAGTGAGGGCGGTGTGTGCGGAGAGTGTACAGTGAGGGCGGTGAGTGGGGAGAGTGTACAGTGAGGGCGGTGTGTGGGGAGAGTGTACAGTGAGGGCGGTGAGTGGGGAGAGTGTACAGTGAGGGCGGTGTGTGGGGAGAGTGTACAGTGAGTGGGGAGAGTGTACAGTGAGGGCGGTGTGTGGAGAGAGTGTACAGTGAGGGCGGTGTGTGGGGAGTGTGTACAGTGAGGGCGGTGTGTGGGGAGAGTGTACAGTCAGGGCGTTGTGTGGAGAGAGTTACAGTGAGGGCGGTGTGTGGGGAGTGTGTACAGTGAGGGCGGTGTGTGGGGAGAGTGTACAGCGAGGGCAGTGTGTGGGGAGAGTGTACAGTGAGGGCGGTGTGTGGAGAGAGTGTACAGTGAGTGGGGAGTGTGTACAGTGAGGGCGGTGTGTGGGGAGAGTGTACAGTGAGTGGGGAGAGTGTACAGTGAGGGCGGTGTGTGGGGAGAGTGTACAGTGAGAGCGGTGTGTGGGGAGAGTGTACAGCGAGGGCGGAGTGTGGGGAGAGTGCACAGTGAGGGCGGAGTGTGGGGAGAGTGCACAGTGAGGGCGGTGTGTGGGGAGAGTGCACAGTGAGGGCGGTGTGTGGGGAGAGTGTACAGTCAGGGCGGTGTGTGGGGAGAGTGCACAGTGAGGGCGGTGTGTGGGGAGAGTGTACAGTGAGGGCGGTGTGTGGGGAGAGTGTGTACAGAGAGGGCGGTGTGTGGGGAGAGTGTGTACAGAGAGGGCGGTGTGTGCGGAGAGTGTACAGTGAGGGCGGTGAGTGGGGAGAGTGTACAGTGAGGGCGGTGTGTGGGGAGAGTGTACAGTGAGGGCGGTGTGTGGGGAGAGTGTGTACAGAGAGGGCGGTGTGTGGGGAGAGTGTGTACAGAGAGGGCGGTGTGTGGGGAGACTGTACAGTGAGGGCGTTGTGTGGGGAGAGTGTACAGTGGGGGGGAGAGTGTACAGTGAGGGCGGTGTGTGGGGAGAGTGTACAGTGAGGGGGAGAGTGCACAGTGAGGGCGGTGTGTGGGGAGAGTGTACAGTGAGGGCGGTGTGTGGGGAGAGTGTACAGTGAGGGCGGTGTGTGGGGAGAGTGTGTACAGTGAGGGCGGTGTGTGGGGAGTGTGTACAGTGAGGGCGGTGTGTGGGGAGTGTGTACAGTGAGGGCGGTGTGGGTGGAGAGTGTACAGTGTGGGCGGTGTGTGGGGAGTGTGTACAGTGAGGGCGGTGTGTGGGGAGAGTGTACAGTGAGGGCGGTGTGTGGGGAGAGTGTGTACAGTGAGGGCGGTGTGTGGGGAGAGTGTACAGTGAGTGGGGAGAGTGTACAGTGAGGGCGGTGTGTGGGGAGAGTGTACAGTGAGGGCGGTGTGTGGGGTGAGTGTGTACAGTGAGGGCGGTGTGTGGGGAGAGTGTACAGTGAGGGCGGTGTGTGGGGAGAGTGTACAGTGTGTGGGGAGAGTGTACAGTGAGGGCGGTGTGTGGGGAGTGTGTACTGTGAGGGCGGTGTGTGTAGAGAGTGTACAGTGAGTGGGGAGAGTGTACAGTGAGGGCGGTGTGTGGGGAGAGTTTACAGTGAGGGCGGTGTGTGGGGAGAGTGTACAGTGAGTGGGGAGAGTGTACAGTGAGGGCGGTGTGTGGGGAGTGTGTACAGTGAGGGCGGTGTGTGGGGAGTGTGTACAGTGAGGGCGGTGTGTGGGGAGAGTGTACAGCGAGGGCAGTGTGTGGGGAGAGTGTACAGCGAGGGCAGTGTGTGGGGAGAGTGTACAGTGAGGGCGGTGTGTGTAGAGAGTGTACAGTGAGTGGGGAGAGTGTACAGTGAGGGCGGTGTGTGGGGAGAGTGTACAGTGAGTGGGGAGAGTGTACAGTGAGGGCGGTGTGTGGGGAGAGTGTACAGTGAGGGCGGTGTGTGGGGAGAGTGTACAGCGAGGGCGGAGTGTGGGGAGAGTGCACAGTGAGGGCGGTGTGTGGGGAGAGTGTACAGTGAGGGCGGTGTGTGGGGAGAGTGTACAGTCAGGGCGGTGTGTGGGGAGAGTGCACAGTGAGGGCGGTGTGTGGGGAGAGTGCACAGTGAGGGCGGTGTGTGGGGAGAGTGTGTACAGAGAGGGCGGTGTGTGGGGAGAGTGTGTACAGAGAGGGCGGTGTGCGCGGAGAGTGTACAGTGAGGGCGGTGAGTGGGGAGAGTGTACAGTGAGGGCGGTGTGTGGGGAGAGTGTACAGTGAGGGCGGTGTGTGGGGAGAGTGTACAGTGAGTGGGGAGAGTGTACAGTGAGGGCGGTGTGTGGAGAGAGTGTACAGTGAGGGCGGTGTGTGGGGAGTGTGTACAGTGAGGGCGGTGTGTGGGGAGAGTGTACAGTCAGGGCGTTGTGTGGAGAGAGTTACAGTGAGGGCGGTGTGTGGGGAGTGTGTACAGTGAGGGCGGTGTGTGGGGAGAGTGTACAGCGAGGGCAGTGTGTGGGGAGAGTGTACAGTGAGGGCGGTGTGTGGAGAGAGTGTACAGTGAGTGGGGAGAGTGTACAGTGAGGGCGGTGTGTGGGGAGAGTGTACAGTGAGTGGGGAGAGTGTACAGTGAGGGCGGTGTGTGGGGAGAGTGTACAGCGAGGGCGGAGTGTGGGGAGAGTGCACAGTGAGGGCGGAGTGTGGGGAGAGTGCACAGTGAGGGCGGTGTGTGGGGAGAGTGCACAGTGAGGGCGGTGTGTGGGGAGAGTGTACAGTCAGGGCGGTGTGTGGGGAGAGTGCACAGTGAGGGCGGTGTGTGGGGAGAGTGTACAGTGAGGGCGGTGTGTGGGGAGAGTGTGTACAGAGAGGGCGGTGTGTGGGGAGAGTGTGTACAGAGAGAGCGGTGTGTGGGGAGAGTGTGTACAGAGAGGGCGGTGTGTGCGGAGAGTGTACAGTGAGGGCGGTGAGTGGGGAGAGTGTACAGTGAGGGCGGTGTGTGGGGAGAGCGTACAGTGAGTGCGGTGTGTGGGGAGAGTGTGTACAGAGAGGGCGGTGTGTGGGGAGAGTGTGTACAGAGAGGGCGGTGTGTGCGGAGAGTGTACAGTGAGGGCGGTGAGTGGGGAGAGTGTACAGTGAGGGCGGTGTGTGGGGAGAGTGTACAGTGAGGGCGGTGTGTGGGGAGAGTGTACAGTGTGTGCGGTGTGTGGGGAGAGTGTACAGTGAGGGCGGTGTGTGGGGAGAGTGTGTACAGTGAGGGCGGTGTGTGGGGAGAGTGTACAGTGAGGGCGGTGTGTGGAGAGAGTGTGTACAGAGAGGGCGGTGTGTGGGGAGTGTGTACAGTGAGGGCGGTGTGTGGAGAGAGTGTACAGTGAGGGCGGTGTGTGGAGAGAGTGTACAGTGAGGGCCGTGTGTGGAGAGAGTGTACAGTGAGGGCAGTGTGTGGGGAGTGTGTACAGTGAGGGCCGTGTGTGGGGAGAGTGTGTACAGAGAGGGCCGTGTGTGGGGAGAGTGTGTACAGAGAGGGCGGTGTGTGGGGAGAGTGTACAGTGTGGGCGGTGTGTGGGGAGAGTGTACAGTGAGGGCGGTGTGTGGGGAGAGTGTACAGTGAGGGCGTTGTGTGGGGAGAGTGTACAGTGAGGGCGTTGTGTGGGGAGAGTGTACAGTGGGGGGGAGAGTGTACAGTGAGGGCGGTGTGTGGGGAGAGTGTACAGTGAGGGGGAGAGTGCACAGTGAGGGCGGTGTGTGGGGAGAGTGTACAGTGAGGGCGGTGTGTGGGGAGAGTGTACAGTGAGTGGGGAGAGTGTACAGTGAGGGCGGTGTGTGGGGAGAGTGTACAGTGAGGGCGGTGTGTGGGGTGAGTGTGTACAGTGAGGGCGGTGTGTGGGGAGAGTGTACAGTGAGGGCGGTGTGTGGGGAGAGTGTACAGTGTGTGGGGAGAGTGTACAGTGAGGGCGGTGTGTGGGGAGTGTGTACTGTGAGGGCGGTGTGTGTAGAGAGTGTACAGTGAGTGGGGAGAGTGTACAGTGAGGGCGGTGTGTGGGGAGAGTTTACAGTGAGGGCGGTGTGTGGGGAGAGTGTACAGTGAGTGGGGAGAGTGTACAGTGAGGGCGGTGTGTGGGGAGTGTGTACAGTGAGGGCGGTGTGTGGGGAGTGTGTACAGTGAGGGCGGTGTGTGGGGAGTGTGTACAGTGAGGGCGGTGTGTGGGGAGAGTGTACAGCGAGGGCAGTGTGTGGGGAGAGTGTACAGCGAGGGCAGTGTGTGGGGAGAGTGTACAGTGAGGGCGGTGTGTGGAGAGAGTGTACAGTGAGTGGGGAGAGTGTACAGTGAGGGCGGTGTGTGGGGAGAGTGTACAGTGAGTGGGGAGAGTGTACAGTGAGGGCGGTGTGTGGGGAGAGTGTACAGTGAGGGCGGTGTGTGGGAAGAGTGTACAGTCAGGGCGGTGTGTGGGGAGAGTGTACAGTCAGGGCGGTGTGTGGGGAGAGTGCACAGTGAGGGCGGTGTGTGGGGAGAGTGTACAGTGAGGGCAGTGTGTGGGGAGAGTGTGTACAGAGAGGGCGGTGTGTGGGGAGAGTGTACAGTGAGGGCGGTGAGTGGGGAGAGTGTACAGTGAGGGCGGTGTGTGGGGAGAGTGTACAGTGAGGGCGGTGTGTGGGGAGAGTGTACAGAGAGGGCGGTGTGTGGGGAGAGTGTACAGAGAGGGCGGTGAGTGGGGAGAGTGTACAGTGAGGGCGGTGTGTGGAGAGAGTGTACAGTGAGGGCCGTGTGTGGGGAGAGTGTGTACAGTGAGGGCGGTGTGTGGGGAGAGTGTACAGTGAGTGGGGAGTGTGTACAGTGAGGGCGGTGAGTGGGGAGTGTGTACAGTGAGGGCGGTGTGTGGGGAGTGTGTACAGTGAGGGCGGTGTGTGGGGAGAGTGTACAGTGAGGGCGGTGTGTGGGGAGAGTGTACAGTGAGTGGGGAGTGTGTAGAGAGAGTGTACAGTGAGGGCCGTGTGTGGGGAGAGTGTACAGTGAATGGGGAGTGTGTACAGTGAGTGGGGAGTGTGTACAGTGAGGGCGGTGTGTGGGGACAGTGTACTGTGAGGGCGGGGAGTGGGGAGAGTGTACAGTGTGGGCGGTGTGTGGAGAGTGTGTACAGTGTGGGCGGTGTGTGGGGAGAGTGTACAGTGAGGGCGTTGTGTGGGGACAGTGTACAGTGAGGGCGGTGTGTGGAGAGAGTGTACAGTGAGGGCGGTGTGTGGGGATAGTGTACAGTGAGGGCGGTGTGTGGAGAGAGTGTACAGTGAGGGCGGTGTGTGGGGATAGTGTACAGTGAGGGTGGTGTGTGGGGAGAGTGTACAGTGAGGGCGGTGAGTGAACATCTTTGTGACTGTATATGTCAAAAGCAATTAATTAAGTGCGTCACTTTCGGATGTTTCCCTGGGTTGTGTAACATTAATCACATTGCTGTAACTGGGGATAGCTCTTCCTGCTCCCATCCAGGCAAACGGTTAGGTCAGTGCTCCAGACCTGTCACAACATGCCAAACTCTGTGACCCAAATACTTTCGTGGGATATGATCATCATTGCTTAAAAATGTGTTGCTGGAAAAGCGCAGCAGGTCAGGCAGCATCAAAGGAGCAGGAGAATAGACATTTCGGGCATAAGCCCTTCTTCTGGAAGGGCTTATAATCATCACTGTTCATCATTGGCAAGGCCAGCATTGTTGTCCATGCCTAACAGTTCATGAGAATGTCGTGGTGACATCAGTCAGCCAAGTCAACAGAGGAGGGAAAGTGCAGGAATCCTTTATAAATAATATGAAAACAGGACACTTAGAAAATACCAATAACATTATATAAAGTCATAGACTCACAGAGATATACAGCACAGAAACAGACCCTTTGGTCCAACCCGTCCATGCCGACCAGATATCCCAACCCAATCTAGTCCCACCTGCCAGCACCCGGCCCATATCCCTCCAAACCCTTTCTATTCATATACCCATCCAAATACCTCTTAAATGTTGCAATTGTACCAGCCTCCACCATATCCTCTGGCAGCTCATTCCATGCACGTACCACCCTCTGTGTGAAAAAGTTGCCCCTTAGGTCTCTTTTATATCTTTCCCCTCTCACCCTAAACCTATGCCCTCTAGTTCTGGACTCTCATACCCCATCCTATCCATGCCACTCATAATTTTGTAAACCTCTGTAAGGTCATCCCTCAGCCTCCGACACTCCAGGGAAAACAGTCCCAGCCTGTTCAGCCTCTCCCTACAGCTCAAATCCTCCAACATCTTTCCGATAGGAAGGAGACCAGAATTGCTCGCAATATTCCAACAGTGGCCTAACCAATGTCCTGTACAGCTGCAACATGACCTCCCAACTCCTGTACTCAATACTCTGACCAGTGAAAGAAAGCATACCAAATGCCTTCTTCACTATCCTATCTACCTGTGACTCCACTTTCAAGGAGCTATGAACCTGCACTCCAAGGTCTCTTTGTTCAGCAACACTCCCTAGGACCTTACCATTAAGTGCATAAGTCCTGCTAAAAATTGCTTTCCCAAAATGCAGCACCTGGCATTTATCTGAATTAAACTCCATCTGCCACTTCTCAGCCCATCTGGTCAAGATCCTGTTGTAATCTGAGGTAACCCTCTTTGCTGTCCACTACACCTCCAATTTTGGTGTCATCTGCAAACTTATTAACTGTACCTTTTATGCTCAAATCCAAATCATTTATATAAATGACAAAAATTAGTGGACCCAGCATCGATCCTTGTGGCACTCCACTGGTCACAGGCCTCCAGTCTGAAAAACAACCCTCCACCACCACCCTCTGTCTTCTACCTTTAAACCAGTTCTGTATCCAAATGGCTAGTTCTCCCTTTATTCAGTGAGATCTAACCATGCTAATCAGTCTCCCATGGGGAACCTTGTCGAATGCCTTACTGAAGTCCATATAGATCACATCTACTGCTTTGCCCTCATCAATCTTCTTTGTTACTTCTTCAAAAAACTCAATCAAGTTTGTGAGACATGATTTCCCACGCACAAAGCCATGTTGACCATCTCTAATCAGTCCATGCCTTTCCAAATACGTGTACATTCTGTCCCTCAGGATTCCCTCCAACAACTTGCCTACCACCGAGATCAGGCTGACAGGTCTATAGTTCCCTGGCTTGTCTTTACCGCCCTTCTTAAACAGTGGCACCACGTTTGCCAACCTCCAGTCTTCTAGCACCTCACCTGTGACTATCGATGATACAAATATCCCAGCAAGACGCCCAGCAATCACTTCCCCGGCTTCCCACAGACTTCTTGGGTACACCTAATCAGGTCCTGAGGATTATTCACCTTTATGTGTTTCAAGAACCAGACTTTATAAAAGATCTTAAAGTAAGGGAACACTTAGGAAGCAGCGATTATAATATGGTAGAGTTCAGTCTGCAGTTTGAAAGAGAGAAGGCAAAATCGGATGTAACGGTGTTAGTTAAACAAAGGTAATTATGAGGGCTTGAGAGAGGAACTGACAAAAATAGACTGGAAGCAGAGGCTAACCGGGAAGACAGTAGAGCAAAAATGGCAGGAGTTTGTGGGTATAATTGAGGACACAGTACAGAGGTTCATCCCCAGGAAAAGAAAGATTATCCGGGGAAGGATTAGACAGCCATGGCTGACAAAGGAAGTCAGGAAATGTATTAAAGAAAAAGAGAGATCCTATAAAGTGGCCAAGAACAGTGGGAAATCAGAAGATTGGGAAGGCTACAAAAACAAACAGAGGATAACAAAGAGTGTAATAAGAAATGAGAGGATCAAATATGAAGGTAGGCTAGCCAGTAATATTAGAAGTGATAGTAAAAGTTTCTTTCAGTACATAAGAAACAAACGACAGGCAAAAGTAGACATTGGGCCACTTCAAACTGATGCTGGAAGCCTAGTGATGGGAGATAAGGAAATAGCAGGAGAACTTAACAAGCACTTTGCGTCAGTCTTCACAGTGGAAGACATGAGTAATATCCCAACAATTAAAGGGAGTCAGGGGGCTGAGTTGAGTATGGTTGCCATTACAAAAGAGATAGTGCTAGAAAAGTTAAAAAGTCTTAAAATTGATAAATCTCCTGGCCCCGATGGGATACACCCTAGAGTTCTGAGAGAGGTGGCTGAGGAAATAGTGGAGGCATTGGTTGAGATCTTTCAAGAGTCACTGGAGTCAGGAAAGGTCCCGGATGATTGGAAGACCGCTGTTGTAACCCCCTTGTTCAGGAAAGGATCAAGACAAAAGATGGAAAATTATAGGCCAATTAGCCTAACCTCGGTTGTTGGTAAAATTCTAGAATCCATCATTAAGGATGAGGTTTCTAAATTCTTGGAAGAGCAGAGTCTGATTAGATCAAGTCAACATGGATTTAGTAAGGGGAGGTCATGCCTGACAAACCTGTTGGAATTCTTTGAAGAGGTGACAAGTAGGTTAGACCAGGGAAACCCAGTGGATGTGGTCTATCTAGACTTTCAAAAGGCCTTTGATAAGGTGCCACATGGGAGGCTGCTGAGCAAGGTGAGGGCCCATGGTGTTCGAGGTGAGCTGCTGGGATGGATTGAGGATTGGCTGTCTGACAGAAGGCAGAGAGTTGGGATAAAAGGTTCTTTTTCAGAATGGCAGCCGGTGACGAGCGGTGTCCCGCAGGGTTCAGTGTTGGGGCCGCAGCTGTTCACATTATATATTAATGATCTGGATGAAGGGACTGGGGGCATTCTAGCGAAGTTTGCAGATGATACGAAGGTAGGTGGACAGGCAGGTAGTACTGAGGAAGTGGGGAGGCTGCAGAAGGATTTAGACAGTTTGGGAGAGTGGTCCAGGAAATGGCTGATGGAATTCAACGTGAGCAAATGCAAGGTCTTGCACTTTGGCAAAAAAGAGTAAAAGCAAAGACTATTTTCTAAACGGTGACAAAATTAGTAAAGCCAAAGTACAAAGGGATCTGGGAATGCTAGTCAAGGATTCTCTAAAGGTAAACATGCAGGTTGAGTCCGTGATTAAGAAAGGGAATGCAATGTTGTCACTTATCTCAAGAGGGTTGGAATATAAAAGCAGAGATGTGCTACTGAGACTTTATAAAGCTCTGGTTAGGCCCCATTTGGAGTACTGTGTCCAGTTTTGGTCCCCACACCTCAGGAAGGACATACTGGCACTGGAACGTGCCCAGCGGAGATTCACACGGATGATCCTTGGAATGGTAGGTCTAACATACGAGGAACGGCTGAGGATCCTGGGATTGTATTCATTGGAGTTTAGAAGATTAAGAGGAGACTAAATAGAGATATACAAGATAATACATGGATTGGAAAGGGTAGACACTAGGAAATTGTTTCCGTTAGGCGAGGAGACTAGGACCCGTGGACACAGCCTTAGAATTAGAGGGGGTCAATTCAGAACAGAAATGCGGGGACATTTCTTCAGCCAGAGAGTGGTGGGCCTGTGGAATTCGTTGCCACGGAGTGCAGTGGAGGCCGGGACGCTAAATGTCTTCAAGGCAGAGATTGATAGATTCTTGTTGTCTCAAGGAATTAAGGGCTACGGGGAGAACGCTGGTAAGTGGAGTTGAAATGCCCATCAGCCATGATTGAATGCGGAGTGGACTCAATGGGCCGAATGGCCTTACTTCCACTCCTATGTCTTATGGTCTAAGACATCCAGCACTTCCTCCTCTGTAACCTGCACACTTTGCAAGATGTCACCATCTATTTCCCTACAGTCTATATCTTCCATGATCCTTTTCCACAGCAAATACTGATGCAAAATAATCATTTGCTATCTCCCCCATTTTCTGTGGCTCCACACAAAGGCCGCCTTGCTGATCTTTGAGAGGCCCTGTTCTCTCCCTAGTTATCCTTTTGTCCTTAATATATTTGTAAAAACCCTTTGGATTCTCCTTAATTCTATTTGCCAACGTTATCTCATGTCCCCTTTTTGCCCCCCTGATTTCCCTCTTAAGTATACTCCTACTTCCTTTATACTCTTCTAAGGATTCACTCGATCTATCCTGTCTATACCTGACATATGCTTCCTTCTTTTTCTTACCCAACCCCTCAATTTCTTTAATCATCCAGCATTCCCTATACCTACCAGCCTTTCCTTTCACTCTGACAGGAATATACTTTCTCTGGATTCTCGTTATCTCATTTCTGAAGGCTTCCCATTTTCCAGCTATCCCTTTACCTGCGAACATCTGCCTCCAAGCAGCTTTCGAAAGTTCTTGCCTAATACCATCAAAATTAGCCTTCCTCCAATGTAGAATTTCAACTTTTAGATCTGGTCTATCCTTTTCCATCGCTATTTTAAATCTAATAGAATTATGGTCGCTGGCCCCAAAGTGCTCCCCCACTGACCCCTCAGTCACCTGCCCTGCCTTA
Source organism: Hemiscyllium ocellatum (assembly GCF_020745735.1). Lineage (NCBI taxonomy): Eukaryota > Metazoa > Chordata > Chondrichthyes > Orectolobiformes > Hemiscylliidae > Hemiscyllium > Hemiscyllium ocellatum. Next base: position 1,288,576 of record NC_083416.1, read on the forward strand.
TTTCCCAAGAGTAGGTCAAGTTTTGCACCTTCTCTAGTAGGTACATCCACATACTGAATCAGAAAATGGTCTTGTACACACTTAACTCTCCATCTAAACCCTTAACACTATGGCAGTCCCAGTCTATGTTTGGAAAGTTAAAATCCCCTACCATAACTACCCTATTATTCTTACAAATAGCTGAGGTCTCCTTATAAGTTTGTTTCTCAATTTCACTCTGACTATTGGGGGGTCTATAATACAATCCCAATAAGGTGATTATCCCTTTCTTATTTTCAGTTCCACCCAAATAACTTTCATGGATGTATTCCCAGGTATATCCTCCCTCAGTACAGCTGTAATGCTATCCCTTATCAAAAATACCACTCCCCCTCCTCTCTTGCCTCCCTTTCTATCCTTCCTGTAGCATTTGTATTATTAAGCTGTCAGTCCTGCCCATCCCTGAGCCATGTTTCTGTAATTGCTATGATATCCCAGTCCTATGTTCCTCACCATGCCCTGAGTTCATCTGCCTTCCCTGTTAGGCCCCTTGCATTGAAATAAATGCAGTTTAATTTATCAGTCCTACCTCGTCCCTGCCTGCCCTGACTGTTTGACTCACTTCTGTTCTCAGCTGTACCCATCTCAGATTGATCTCTTTCCTCACTATCTCCTGGGTCCAACCACCCCCCCACCCTATCAGTTTAAATCCTCCCGAGCAGCTCTAGCAAATTTCCCCACTAGTATATTAGTTCCCTTCCAATTTGGGTGCAATCTGTCCTTCTTGTACAGGTCACTTCTACCCCAAAAGAGATTCCAATGATCCAAAAATGTGAATCCTTCTCCCATACACCAGCTGCTCAGCCATGTATTCATCTGCTCTATCCTTCTATTCCTGCTCTCACTAGCTCGTAGCACTGGGAGTAATCCAGATATTATTACTCTTGAGGACCTTTTCAAATTTCTGCCTAACTCTCCGTAATCTCCCTTCATAATCTCAACCTTTTCCTTCCAATATCGTTGGTTCCAATGTGGACAATGACCTCCTGCTGGCCCCTCTCCCCTGTGAGAACATTCTGCACCCTCTCTGAGACATCCTTGATCTTGAAACCAGGGAAGCAACACACCATTCTGCTTTTTCTCTGCTGCCCACAGAAATGTCTGTCTGTGCCTCTGACTACAGAATCCCCTAACACAATTGATCTCTTGGAAGCGGATGTACCCCTCGTTGCATTAGAGCCAGTCTCAATACCAGAAACTTGGCTGTTCGTGCTACGTTCCCCTGAGAATCCATCACCCCCTACATTTTTCAAAACAGCATACTTATTTGAAATGGGTATAGCCACAGAAGACTCCTGTCCTAGCTGCATATCACTCTTACCTTTCCTGGAGTTAACCCATCTATGTGACTGTATCTGAGACTTGCTCCCCTTCCTATAACTGCCATCCATCACATACTGTTGCTGTTGCAAATTCCTCATCGCTTCTAACTGTCTCTCCAACTGATCTATTCGATCTGATAAGATTCACAACCAACAGTATTTATTGCAGACATAATCCGCAGTAACCCTTAAACTCCCACATCTGACAAAGAAGTACATATCACTGTACTAAAGGCCATTTTTGCTCCTTCACAATCTACAGACCCAGACATTAACACCGTCTTATTTCTCTACAAAACACTGCCCCAGGTTAAATTAATAGTAATGGCTTATATTTTAAGTTTAATCAAGAGACATATCTCCAAAAACATATAATCAAGAAAGAACCCACTCTACTCACTACTGCAGACTTTCAGTAGGTCACATTTAAAAACAATACACTTATCTGCTTTTGTGTTGTGAACTTTGCCCAAACAATTCTTCCAAGATCAGTTGTGAATTTTGCTGTTTGTTAATTTTCCCAGACTCACTCCGATGTCCAGTGATACATGAATTCAAACAGCAAAGGCAGTGACTGTGCAGGTTCACTGTGGGGTCAGTTTCTTCCTCTCTCTCTCTCTCCTGCACTGTCCTCACCATGTGCTTCCTTTGTCTGCTCTTCTCCCTTTTAAAACTGCTATTGTTTTGACTTTTTTTCCCCAAAGTTCCAAAACAATGCAACAGCATATACAACAGTAATTGCTGCTCCTGGAATTCGAGGAAATCACCTCCAACATCTAAAATACTTCAATAAAGGAGCAGCTCTTACAGCCAGGAATTTTTCTTGTCCTCCATCTTGGATTACCCAGAATCCAACCTGGATTTATGAAAGGGAAATTGTGTTTCATAAATATACTGCAATTCCGTGTGAACTGAACTAGTAGAATACATGTGAGGACCACTGGATGTGGCTCATTAGGATTTTCAGGAAGTGTTTGATAAAGTTTTACATAAGAAACCATTGGCAACATTAAAGCACAGGGGGATTGGTGTTAAAATATTAGCATGGACTAAGAATTTGTTAGTGGACAAGAAAAAAAGAAAAATGGGTCATTTTCAGAGTGGAATGTAGTGACCCCAACACCCAGCGACTGAAGACTTCAACTCCCCCACCCACTCCGCCAAGGACATGCAGGTTCTGGGCCTCCTCCATCGCCAAGCCCTTGTGACCCAATGCCTGGAGGAAGAATGCCTCATATTCCACTTTGGGACCCTGCAACCATACAGGATTAATGTTTCTTGATTTCCCCTCCCCCCACATTATCCCAGTCCCAAGCCTCCAACTCGGCACCACCCTCCTGACCTGTCCATCGCTTTCCCATCTATCCGCTCCACCCTCCTCTCCAATCTCTCACCTTCACTCCCACCTTCATCTACCTATCGCCTTCTCAGTTACCTTCCCCCAGCCCCGCCCCACTCCCATTTATCTCTCAGCCCCTTTCTCCAGTCACTCTCATTCTTGATGAAGGGCTTATGCCTGAAATGTTGACTCTCCTGCTCCTCAGATGCTGCCTGACCTGCTGTGCTTTTCCAGCATCACTCTCTCGACTCTGATCTCCAACATCTGCAGTCTTCACTTTCTCCCAAGCGATGTATTTGAAGGATCAGTGCTTCGGCTCCAGCTATTCACAGTAAATATAAACAATTTGGGTGGGATATTTGGATATTATCAAATGTAATATTTCAAGCTTGTTGACAACATCAAACTAGAGTAAGAGTGGTGAAGTAAAGATGAAGAGATAAGGCAATTTAAACAAGTTGAGTGAGTGGGCAAATACATGACAAATGCAGTATAATTTGGATAAATGTGTAGGAAACACAGAATGGTCAAGTATTATTTAAATGTTGCTAGATTGTAAAATGTTGATGTGCAAGGATGCCAAAGTCCCTTCTGTACTAGGAGAAAGTGAGGATTGCAGATGCTGGAGATCAGAGCTGAAAATGGGTTGCAGGAAAAACGCAGCAGGTCAGGCAGCATCCAAGGAGCAGGAGAATTGACGTTTCAGGCATGAGCCCTTCATCAGGAATGAGGAAAGTGTGTCCAGCAGGCTAAGATAAAAAGTAGGGAGGAGGGACTTGGGGGAGGGGCGTTGGAAATGTGATAGGTGGAAGGACGTCAAGGTGAGGGTGATAGGCCAAGTCCCTCCTCCCTACCTTTGATCTTAGCCCCTCCTTCCACCTATCGCATTTCCATTGCTCCTCCCCCAAGTCCCTCCTCCCTACCTTTTATCTTAGCCCTCCAACCACAAGGGATGAACTCAGATTTCTCCAGTTTCCTCATTTCCCCTCCCCCCACCTTGTCTCAGTCCAACCCTCGAACTCAGCACCGCCCTCCTAACCTGCAATCTTCTTCCTGACCTCTCCGCCCCCACCCCCACTCCGGCCTATCACCCTCACCTTGACCTCCTTCCACCTATCGCATTTCCAACACCCCTCCCACAAGCCCCTCCTCCCTACCTTTTATCTTAGCCTGCTTGGCATACTCTCCTCATTCCTGAAGAAGGGCTCATGCCCAAAACGTCGATTCTCCTTCTCCTTGGATGCTGCCTGATCTGCTGTGCTTTTCCAGCAACACATTTTCAGCTCTTTTGTACTAGGCAACTAAAATAAACATGCGGGTACAGGAAGCAGTTTGGAGGGTAAATAATAAAGGGGTGGCACGGTGACTCAGTGGTTAGCACTGCTGCCTCACAGCGCCAGGGACCCAGGTTCAATTCTAGCCTCAGGTGACTGTTCATAGAGTTTGCACACTCTCCCCGTGTCTGTGTGGGTTTCCTCTGGGTACTCCGGTTTCCTCCCACAGTCCAAAGATATCCAGGTCAGGTGAATTAGCCATGCTAAATTACCCATAGTGTTAAGTGCATTATTCAGGAGTAAGTGTAAGGAAATGGGTCTGGGTGGGTTACTCTTTGGAGGGTCAGTGTGGACCAGTTGGGTCAAAGGGCCTGTTTCCAAACTGTAGATAATCTAATCTAATCTAAAATATGTTGGCTTTCATTGCACGATGTTTGAGTATGAAAGCAAAGGAGTCTTACTGCAGCTGTATCAGGCCTTGGTAAGACAACACACAGAATATTATGTGCTATTCTGGTCTCCTTACGTGAGTTAGAGAGAGGAAAGGTTCACTAACCGATTCTTAAGGTGGCAGGTTTGTCACATCTGGAGAAATTGGGTCAACTGTATTCATTGGAGTGTTTACTTTCCAAATGTCCTGATATTGCTTTCTTGATAATTGATTCCAACACTTCCCAAAAAGAGCTGTTAAACTAACTGGTACGTAATTTCCCACATATTGCCTCCTTCCCTTTTTGAATAAGGGTGTTACATTAGCATTGTTTCAATCCATTCATTTTTAGAAGTTTTGAAGAGTGAGGGGATCTCACAGAGTGTGTAAAATTCTAACCTGACTGGACAGATTGGGTGTAGGAACTGAACCAAACGTCATTGTCCATGTATATGACATCTACAGCCCTTCCTTCATCAACTTGGTCACTTCCTCATATTACTCTACTAAGTTGGTAAGGCACGATCTCCTCGCACAAAACCATGTTGCCTATCACTGATAAGCCCATTCTTTTCCAAATATAAATAGATCCTATCCCTCAGTACCTCCTCCAGCAACTTTCCCATCACTGACATCAGGCTCACTGGTCTGTAGCTACCTGGAATACCCCTTCTTATACAGGGGGACAACATGAGCAACCTTCCAGTCCTCCAGCACCTCACCTGTATTTAAGGATGCTTCAAAGATATCTGTCAGGGCCTAGCTATTTCCTCTGTCGCCTCCCTCAGTAACCTGGGATAGATCTCATCCAGTCCTGGGGATTTGTCCATCTTAATAACCTCTAGCCTACCCAAAACATCTTCCTATTTATGTCAATGTGACCAGAGCAATTAAACTTCTATCTCTAATCTCAACGTTCATCATGTCCCTCTCCTCAGTGAACATTGATGCAAAGTAATCATTGAGAATCTCACCCATTCTCTCAAATTCAACACACAACCTACCTTCATTATCGTTTAGTGGACCAATCCTTTCTCTAGTTACCTGCTTGCTTCTTATAGAAGAATAAAAGGCTTTAGGATTGTCCTCAGTTCTCCTCACTAAAGCCATTTCATGACCCTTTTTAGCCCGCTTGCTTCCTTGTTTAAGACCTGTCCTACTCTCCTGATATTCCTCCAGGGCCCGTTCTGTTCTTAGCTGCCTGGACCTTATGTACGCTTCCTTTTCCTCTTGGCTAGTTGTATGATTTTTCCACGGTTCACGAATCTTTCCTTTCCTATCTTTTGCTTTCAATGGGACATGCTTATCCTGCACTATTTTGAACCTATCTTTGAAAGCCTCCCACATCTCAAATGTGGACTATCCCTTCAAATAGCTGTGTCCAATCTATATTTCCCAATTCCTGCTGAATTTGGATATAATTGGCCTTGGGGAGAAAGTGAAGACTGCAGATGCTGGAGATCAGAGCTGAAAATGTGTTGCTGGAAAAATGCAGCAGGTCAGGCAGCATCCAAGGAACCGGAGAATTGACGTTTCGGGCATGAGCCCTTCTTCAGGAATGAGGAAGGTGTGCCAAGCAGGCTAAGATAAAAGGTAGGGAGGAGGGATTTGGGGGAGGGATGTTGGGAATGCGATAGGTGGAAGGAAGTTAAGGTGAGGGTGATAGGCCGGAGAGGTTGAGAAGATGATTGCAGGTCAAGAAGGCAGTGCTGAGTCTGAGGGTTGGGACTGAGATAAGATGGGGGGGGGGGGGGGGGGGGGAGAAGAGGAAATGAGGAAGCTGGAGAAATCTGCATTCATCCCTTGTGGTTGGAGGGTTCCTAGGCGGAGGATGAGGCAATTTTCCTCCAGGAAGTGTTGCCATGTCTGGCGATGGAGACGACATTGGGGAGACAGGCTGCCTACTTGCGGAACGTTTCAAAGAACACCTCTGGGACACCCGGACCAACCAACCCAACCGCCCTGTGGCTGAACACTTTAACTCCCCCTCCCACTCCGCCAAGGACATGCATGGGGGAAGAGAGAAAGATACTACACGTGGAGTATCTTGGGTTTATCCGCTGCCCAAAACTATACTAAGTCCTTACCTTGCCAGCACCCTCCTGATCTCCAAGTCACCTCCACTCTGTCTCCCGCTGCTGCTGCACAGGAAAACATCATACTCCCAGAGTATGGAGATAGAGGATCAGCCATCATCACGTTGAATGGCAGAACGATGTGTTTCTGCTCCTGTTTTCTATGTTGCTGTATTCCTTACTCAGGGTGGTATGTTGGTTGGAGGGGAACTTGTAGGTAGTGGTTTCCACGAATCTGCTGCCCTTGTCCTTCTAGGTGATAGACGATGTGGGTTTGGAAAGTGCCTCTGGACAGCCTTGGAAAATCACTGCAATGAATCTTGGAGATGGTACATGCTGAAGGAAGTGAATGTTATGCATGCAGTCAAATTGGCTACCTTGATCTGCATGATTCAGAAACAGCAAGATTAAGGGACAGTCATGAATGTATCAGTGAGTTTGTAGAGAGAGAGATTTTGGGAAGAATAGCAAGGTAATAAGCACAGAAGGGAGGGAACATGATAAGTTGAGTTTAATTCTCCAAAGGTGAAATTATTCTGTGGATATGCTCTAACAGAAAGGCAATGAAGATTGGGGGAACCCCATTTCTCTCTCCACCCCTGAGGATCCCAGCCTCATTCCTGAAGAAGGGCTCTGGCCCGGGACTTCAATTCTCCGGCTCCTCAGATGCTGTCTGACCTGCTGTGCTTTTCCAGCAACACACTCAACTCTGATCTCCAGCATCTGCAGACCTCGCTGTCCCCTGTTCTACATTCCATCCTTTCTATTGCGTCTCACTTGCCCATTCCAATAGAAATGGTACTATTGTCACCCACTGTGAAAACTGAGGCAAGGTATTGATTTAGCATCCCATTTAGTGTTCCCTAGTAACTCTCTGGTTTTATCTTCAAAGGAACTGAATGCTTGCCATAATCTTCCAATGGTTCCTAGACACATGGGAGGTTTCAGTGGTTTGGAAATTTATAAATGTGACACACAATTATTCAAGAGCCTTGGAAAGTCCTAATAGCTACAAGTCAGTAGCATAACATCAGTTGTGGATAGGTTTTAGAAATAATCATTAGAACAAAACTTTAGCAGGAAACACGAAAGAGTTAATTAGGGATAACCAGCATGGATTGATAACTGGAGTGTTTGTTCCCAATATAAGATAGGGTGCTTTCATTAAAAATGGCCAATATGATACATTTCAGTATTTGCCATTACATAATGCCACTTGAAAAATGTAGCTCTTGTTGCATATTCTGACTGGCTTTGGTACATCCCAGCTCTTGCTGCTGAACTATGTAATTCCTAAACTTTCAACACGGCCTCTGCATTTTAAAAAAGAGTGGAGAAAATCTGGGGATGGAGAGCGGGTTGGTTGTCTCAATGACCTTAACACTGTCCCATTTGAGTCAACAGTTAGTATATACAGATATTATTCTGGTGAGTGCACCCCCTGCTGTTGTGTGGCAGCAAATGCAGCTTTGAGAGAAACATTTCAATATTGCAGATACACAAAGAACAAAAAACAATTTACAGCCCAGGAAAAGGCCCTTCAAGCCTGAGCCCAATTCCTAAGCATCTGTATCCTTCTGCTCCCCACCTACCCATGCATTTATCCAGACGTATCTTGAATGAATCTACCATGCCTGCTTCTACCACCTCTGCTGGCAATGCGTTCCAGACGCCCACCACCCTCTGTATTGTCCTCCATCTAGCGGTGGCCACAAATGCCATTTATAAAAGGTGATTATACTTTTCAAATCTAATTTAGATGAAATTACAAGGGCTGATAATGGAAATGCAATGGCTATCTATATGGATTTTAATAAAGTGTTTGACAATTTATTGACTATAGTCAATATCAGCATGGATTTAAAAAAGAATAGATTCTACAGAATCATGATAAGCAATTAATTTTCAGGCTTCAGACTGGTAGACAACACTAGTCCTTCTTAAATAATATGGACATTGAACTAGAGTAAACTAGATAATACATTTGGAAGAGTGAGAAACAGTGAGAATGACAAATTGACTGCAACAGGACATAATTCTAATATAATGGGCAATTTAAAGATAAAATTTAATGGAGAAGAGTGAAGTAATGTTTGTACCAGAGGGATAGGTGGGTCAAGGTAAATTTAATAGCTCAATTCTAAAGTGTGTGGAGAATTAATGGTGACCTGGGATCTTTGAAAGTGGTAGGTCATTGAAAAGATCTTAGACTTCACAAATCTTCTCAAAACTTAACTTTATAGATGTTAGACTTGGAAGTTCATGTTTACTACCAGGAAAGGGCTAAATGATTCTTCTCCCCGGTACCCTCCCTATCATTTGACAGCTACAGGTACTCTTTTTGTTGGTAAAGGATTTAATTTCAGTGCTTACCTGTTTATAAAGTTAAAAATCACACAACACCAGGTTATAGTCCAACAGGTTTAATTGGAAGCACACTGTCATTGTGTTTGCAGGTTGCAATGGGATCTTTAGAACCAATGTGAAGCCAGATGTGGCCTCATATTTCAAGTCTCAAGCAAAATACAATGCAGTACTCATTCTGCGCTGCACTGCTGTGCCCAGCCTAGATTTTATATTCCAGTTACTGGAGTGGGTCATGTCATTGTAAGCAAGAACTCTACCACTGAGGTATGGTTAACACTATGGAGAAAAGATACATTTCTTAGGTCTATGGTTTATTACCACTCATTTGTTGGGAACTTAATGGGTATGTCAAAGCATTTGAAGCCTGCAAATATGATTTTGAAGTGGGAATTTTATAGAAATACTTTTATATTTGAAGCATACAGGAATACTCTGGAGTACAACTTACGTTGAATTTATAGAACAAATCTAGGATTAAAAGCAGACAACACTTTGATAGGGAAACTAATTCTACATTTATTGTGCACGAAGAGAATAAAAGTACAAAAACTGTCAAGGGTCGCAGATTTTTCAACAAATCTTGTGAGGTCTAAGTATGTAGATGAAACAAAGGAAAAAAGGTCAATATGTTTACAACAGACACCCAAATTATGTAAGTATGGAAGAGTACACTGAGCTCCTGGGTCCATTCTTGTTCAGTTCAGAACAGATGTTTTAAATCACAATGACAATGAAATGAGTTTCCCTTCTGTTCCCCAATATAGAGCAAGTAATTAAAAAAAACAAACATAAACAAAAGATAGAGTCAGAACACACCAAACATACTTTTTAAAAACTGGCATCCCAAATATTAACATTTGTTGCATATGTACTCACTCCAGGTCTCTCCTGATTTCTCATTATAAGTCAGCCAATCTGAAAGAATGTTCGGCTCTGAAATGTATGCAGCACTCAGGGTGACTTAGAGGCAGCCCTTAATTTAAAGGATTGCTAGAATGAGGTGATATTTTCGAGGGACATCAAAACAAACCCAATTTAAAAACAAACATGGTAAAAACAAGGTTTGAATTGCAGCCTTGGTTTGGTTGACAATTTGGACTATTAAAAATAATGTTTCATCAGTTAGGAATAGTAGTACCATCACTAATTATCCCTGTTAAATGCTACAGTAACTGCTAGATACTGCCTTTTCAGATAGTCACATAAATCTCTAAGGTGCTCTACTGAACCATTCTCCATTGTGTCGCAAATCAAAATAAACAATGGTAGATAAATGAGTGATTAGTTTGCACGAAGTTTGAGAATTATTTGAGTGATATGCTAATTACCAGTTATAATAGACAAGAATGGCAATTTAATAATCAAATACAGAAACAAGTCAGAAATGGGACACAGATTTCTCAAGCAGCATTTATGCTACAATCATATATTGCATTAGCAATTTCTGAACAGTGGAAGAGATGATAACCAGGGTTAGTCCCATCAATTAAAAAGCCTGCATCTCAACCACAATTCAGTGCCTCCATGAACTGACTAACATTAACCAGTTAAAATTCATGTTGAAGGGAGACAGCTAAAATGTTGTTAATGTTGGATTACTTAAATGGGATGATGAAAGAAGAACAATCAGATCATGGGACATCAGTGCAATGATTTACAAACAATGTCTTCATCTTACCTGGGCTGCAATTCAAAGGCTACCAAACTAGTTGCACAGCATTTAGAATTATTCATTTGTACCGTTTCCTGTCATGAATGAAACCGACTTTACTGAGCGTAAGAAACAGGACTACAGCCAGGTAAGCATCTCTACAGCTAAACAAATGATGAAAAGTACCATTTGCTGCTTTACATGTAATTCTTTTACTCCCAATCTCTTCAGCTTTTTGCATAAACTTCAAATTAAAAATGAACAAATTGGGCCCTAGGGCTCTGCATTATGGGTTGTTGAATCAGTAGAAGTGTTTTCTGAACAGTATGCAGATCCAAACATGAACATAGGCTAACAGGCCTCTGCATGAGTAACATTCACTGATGAGGAGAGCACCATGCCAACATTGTTAGATGACATCTTCTTCAAAAAGTTCAAAGCCCCCCTCATCATCTTCTGCAGTAAATTCGTTAGGTTTCAACCTGGGGAAAGACAAAACAGTAAAGGAGACTCGCATGAAAGTTTATGACAAGCTCATAGAATCACTAAGTACCATACACAGAAAAGATGCTTTTAGAATTATTCTCACAAATTGTTTCTTTAACGTTTCCTCCTTGCCTCCTTCCACAAGTGACAAAATCTAAACGGATATCAAAACAATACAGCTGGGTGCAAGATTAGTTATGGTTATGGTTCAATTTATAAAGTTACGATTGATATTATATGCTCAATTTTTGTGTTGATCCCCAAAGTAAGCTCAGAGCAATACAAACGGAAGCAGCATCATGGCCACAGTGGTAACGTTTTTACTTTTCCTACTATCAGGGTATGCTTTGCTTTTTATTATTATGACAAATATAGTTTTCATAATCAACAGAAAGGCAACTGAATAAAGCATTGCTTAAAAAAAATATACTTTGTTAAAGCTTTTTATTTTGCAATCTGGACAATTCATTAGAAACACTAATACAAATGGAAAGCAATGGATGTAGGTTTGCTTGCTGAGCTGAAAGGCTCATTTCCAGACGTTTCATTACATTAATAGGTAACATCTTCAGTGGACCTCACGCGAAGCAACGCTTAAAATTCCTGCTTTCTACTTATATGTTTGTGTTTCTTTGGGTTGGTGATGTCAGTTCCTGTGGTGATGCTATATTCTGTAGTGAAGTCACGTCCTTTTCCTTTTCTCTGGAGAAAAGGAACAAGAAATGACATCACCAACCCAAAGAAACCCAAACATATAAATAGAAAGCAGGAATTTTCAGCATAGCTTCGCGTGAGGGCCACTGAAGATGTTACCTGGTAAGGCAATGAAACGCCTGGAAATGAATCTTTCAGCTCAGCGAGCAAACCTACATCCAAAACCTCAACCTGAGCTACAGATCTTCTCAAAACTCACAAAGGAAAACAATATTTATACTGAATGAGCGAAGCCTGCTGACTGATTGTTGGCATTTGCCACTCAGAGTGGGAGCTTTGGTTGGTAGAGATGCTACCATGGAGAATGCATTAGTTAACACTTACTGACATTTAATTTCCAAATTGTGATTAAATTTATACCAGACAGGTTGACTTTGATTTCTTGGGGCAATGTCTCAGCAAATGAACAGAACTTTTTAAACCAATTTACCAACAGATTAGTACTTTCCTCTCAGACAGGATAATTTTTTTTTTGCTTTACATTACCGTTTCTCATGAATTATCCTGAGTGTAAGATCAAACAAATATGCTAATTACCAGTTATAATAGACAACAAAATGTCTTTTTTCAGCAATACCTTGTATGAAACTAACTATCTGAACAATGTCTAAATTCATAATTTATCACTTTATAAGTTTGATAAAGTAGCGTTCAAACACACATGTAGGCAGCAAGTAAACTGACCATTCCTATTTACACTGACTTTAGAAAATTCAAGAGTGTCAGCAGTTTCCCCCACCTCACCCCAGTTCCAAACTTCCAGCTCAGCACTGTCCCCATGACTTGTCCTACCTGCCTATCTTCTTTTCCACCTATCCACTCCTCCCTCCCCCCCCCCCAACCTATCACCTTCATCCCGTCCCCCACTCACCTATTGTACTCTATGCTACTTTCTCCCCACCCCCATCCTCCTCTCACTTATCTCTCCACCCTCCAGACTCTCTGCCTGTATTCCTGATGAAGGGCTTTTGCCCAAAACGTCGATTTTATTGCTCCTCGGATGCTGCCTGAACTGCTGTGCTCTTCCAGCACCACTAATCCAGAAAGCAGTTTCATGAAGGGCAAGTTGTGCTTGAAAAACTTGGAGTTCTTTGAGGATGTAAGTAGCAAGGGGGGATCCAGTGGATGTGGTATTTCTAGACTTCCAGAAAGCATTTTGACAAGATGCCACATTAAAAGAATGATCCCAAGGTTAGATCCCGGGGATTGGCTGACTGACTGAAAGCAGAGGGTTGGGATAAGGGAGTCCTTTTCTGGATGATGAACTGTAACTAGTGGGATGTCATAAGTTCAGTTCTTGGCCCTCAGCTATTTACAAACCACATAATGATCAGCAAGTAGGGACAGAGTGTAAGATAGCAAAACTCGCAGATGATACTAAATTGGTGGGAAAGCTGGTTGTAATGAAGAGATAAAGAATTTATAGATGCCTAATGAGAGGCTAGAATAGGCCAGAATCTGGCAGGTGGAGTTTAAAGTGGATAAGTGCAAGATTGTCTATTTTGACCAGGAAGATAAAATGAGAAATAAATTCAAAGTGCATCAGTGTAGAAGGTTCTGTGTCTCCTTTTGCATGAATCTCAGGAAGTTGGAACGCAGGTGCAACATATAAGACAGACAAATGGAATCTTGGAATTTATTGCATGACAACTGAATTATAAAATAAGTGCTGTTACGACAACTCAAAGTATTGTTAGAAAGAGAAATTGCTGGAAAAGCTCAGCAGGTCTGTCGGCATCCATGCAGAGAAATCAGAAGAGAGAAAAGGTCCCTCGACCCGAAACATTAACTCTGACTCCTCTTCACAAGTGCTGCCAGACTTGCTGAGCTTTTCCAGCAACTTGTTTTTGTTTCCGATTTATATCATCTGCAGTTCTTTTGGTTTTTTACTTGGAAGTATTGTGTCCAGTTTGGTCTCCTTACTTGAGGAAGGATAGGTTCAAAACTGAGGTGAGGAGAAATTGCTTTCAAAAGGTTGAGGGTCTGTAGAGCTCACTGTCCTAGAGTATAGTGGAGGCAGAATCAATCAACAGTTTCAAGGAAGAAATAAATACATATTGGATGATTAGTGGGATAAAGAGTTATGGAGAGCAGGATAAGATCATGTTAAATAGCAGAAAAGGCTCAAAAGGGTTTAATTGCCTATTTCTGCTCCTAATTCCTACATTCCAATGCTTAAGATCATTAGGATTTTAAGAAGCTTCTAAGAATATCAAAAGCCCTTTACTGGACAACAGAATTTCAGTGCCCACATTAAAGAAAATGCTGGAAACAAATCAGTAGGTCTGGTGGCATCTAATGCCTTTTAACTTACTGGTCGTCCCTATCAAATGTTCCTCTTTTCCCAAGCCACAACACCGCTGTGGTCTTGATTTTTCTTTTTCGAATTTTAAGTGTTTCCTAATTTGAATGCCATACCTCTCCCCAGTTTTTTAGTTTGAAGCTTCACCTAAAGTCATAGTTGTATAATTCACCAGGACATTCGTCCCTGTTTAGTTTAAGTGAGCTTGCTCGAAGCAGATAGTCTGCCCTTTTCCTAGTGCCGGTGTCAGTATCATGAGTAGAAACCCCTTTCTGATACACTGTTCTTTGAATCACATGTTCAACTCTTTGATCTGTTTACTTCATACCAATTTGTGCATTGATCAGTTTCTGCATTCTGGTTCCACAAATTCCTTCATCAGAATCTCATTCCATGTCATTGGTTCAAATTCTTCCCCAGCTCAGAGAGACAAAATGTCTTTAACCTTAACACTGGGCTGGTATCTTGGAATCTCCAGTCACAGCTCCAAAAATAGAATTTATATCCCTGACTGTACTTTCGCCCATCAATTAAACAGCAAATTCATTTCACCCACTTGATTGGCCTTCTGTACAATGATGTCATGTTCGATCTGCTTATCTATCTTTCAGATCTTGTCTCCCATCCAGATCAGCAGTAAAATATTCCTGCTAGTTAAGGGCAAGGGTGTTTGAGTAGTGCACTACGGGTTCCAATACCTCCTTTCATGATCACTGATCAGCATCGCTGTATAACCTAAGTGGTGTGAATGTCGACTTGATAAAGGTGTCCAAGTAACTCATCTCTTCCTTGATGCACCTCCGATCCCAATTCAATAAACCTGAATTTCCTTGAGCTGCAGATATTTACTGCAGCTGGTTATCCAGATGACATGGTCTCGACAAAGTTCAACATGCTGCAGTTGTGGTGCACCACCTTTATACCAGCCCTATGCAAGTTTGCTTTATTTACTTCATTTTCTATGACTGTATTAATCAAATTTACAAAATCACCAAAGTAGTTTTTTTATGCATCCAACATATCATCAAGCTACTAGGATTTTGCCTTGAATGGGAAATCCCATACCTTGTAATCACTTCCCAAGAAAGGATCAAATAATAAAGGAAATGTGGTTGACCTGCCTGAAGATTCCTGGAGTCTAGTCACAAACACATCCAAAACTTTTCTAAATTTCCAAATTTTCTACTATTGGTTTAGATCCACTAGCCAAAAGGTATCCGTTTTAATTGTAATCTAATTGATGAACTGGCAAAGTCCTTAATTTAGAGGAACTTTATGGCCCAAGGAACTCTATGCAACTTGATATACAGAAACAAAACTACTTGACTAGTTTGGCATTGTTTCATCCAAATCATTCTATGGAACAGCAGTGGCTTAACATAAAAGAAGCAAATGTTGCTAGGATGGACCAAGTAAGATACTAAATCAGCAGCATAGTTTAATTCAGAGGTCCAAAGCAAAGCAAAATGGAACAATTCAATAGATTCTGAGGCATCAAATGTAAATGAAGATTAACTGAAGATTTTTCTCGTCAACTCAATGTAGTTGAGTTGTTTATGGTACTGCACTACTAACAGTAATTCAGTGGCTGAGTTCAGGCATCATGACAACCGTAAAGAATTTAGAATTAGCAAACTGGCATCAAACAAAATAATCACAGAAGCTGCTGTGTGGATCTAAATTACCCCACAGGCTCGTTGATACTACCCTCAGCACAGTTCATGACATGTTAATCTAAAGCCACATAATCAGTTCTTACTGTTCTCTGAAGTGGCAATAAATATAACTCAACTTGCACTGCCACATCAAAAGAAGAAATTGAAACAGAAAAGCAGGCACCAGATGAATGGAAGATTGGTGAGAGGTAGGCTAATGAAAGTAGCGTCTGCTGTAAACAATGCTGCCCCTAATTCAACACTATTTACAGATACACTTAGTTTTTCTAGTGTGAAAAACATTCGTGATATTTGTACCTCATAAAGCTGTTTGGGCCACCCACACAATGTCATGAATCAGCGCTACTGGTCAAGTGTATAAATTTTATGCGGTATACCTTATTATCATCATAATTTTTGAAGTGAATGATCCTAAAAGTATACTCTTCTGGCCTAAACGTGCAATTTGAATTATTTTCACAAACACATAGCTATAGGAAGAGGGTGAACAGACTGGGGCTGTTTTCCCTGGAGCGTCGGAGGCTGAGGGGTGTCGTTATAGTGGTTTATAAAATCATGAGGGGCACGGATAAATAGACAAGGTCTTTTGCCTGAGGTGGGGGAAGTCCAGAGCTAGAGGGCATAGGATTAGGGGGAGAGGGCAAAGATATAAAAGAGACCTAAGGGGCAACTTTGTCATGCAGAAGGTGATGCATATGTGGAATGGGCTGCCAGTGTAAGCGGTGGAGGCTGGTATAATTGCAACAATTTTTTTTTAGATTAGATTGCCTACAGTATGGGAACAGGCCCTTCGGCTCAACCAGTCCACACCAACCCTCTGAAGAGCAACCCATCCAGACCCATTTCCCTCTGACTAAAGCACCTAACACTATGGGCAATTTAACATGGTCAATTCACCTGATCTGCACATCTTTGAACTGTGGGAGGAAACCAGAGCACCTGGAGGAAATCCAAACAGACGCAGGGAGTATGTGCAAACTCCACACAGACAGTCACCCGAAGCTGGAATTGAACCTGGGAGCCTAGTTTTGTGAAGCTGCAGTGCTAACCACTGAGCCAATGTGCCACCATGTTAAAAGGCACCTGGATAGGTATATGAATAGGAAGGGTTTGGAGGGATGTGTGCCAGCTGCTTACAGGTGGAACTAGGTCGGGTTGGGATATCAGGTCGGCATGGAGGAGTTGGACTGAAAAGGTCTGTTTCCGTGCTGTACATCTCTATGACTCTATGACACAGAGCAAACACACTTCTGCTGTAAATAGGTCATTGAAGAATTTGCAAGTTAAAAAAGGCTTTCCCCAACAGCTTATGTTCGTTTATTTTCTCCATAATGGATTCAACTGACAAAGGAAACAGATCAGTTTTTCACTCAGTCATTTCCCCAAAGTGGAACTTAAAATGAGAAAATGAAGATTTCTCTTTCAAATTTAAATGCACACATTCCAACAACAACTGCACACTCTAGACCATGGACTAATCAGGTTAATATAATCAAAATCATTTTCCGAATCCAAAGTGAAGATCGGTTCGAAGGACTCATCTCTGATTCAAATCAAACTAAGTTTCTAAGTTATTTTTGTCTGTCCCGTGTAGGTTATGATGTGATGGTAAGAACAGGATAACTTTTATAGGTTTGCTTAAAAAAAACACGTAAGTGTACTTACTGGTTCTGGTGTTTGGTTCCCTGGATGTGTGCCTGATACTGTTCTATTGAGTTCAGAACAATGTTACAGGTGTTACAGGGATAGCCTTTAGCAGCAGCAGCTGTGAAAGATTATAATTTAGTTACCTACCGTAATAAACAACCGTTAAATAATGCAATTACCTGCCTAAAAGTACAATTATCAAAAGTTGAAATTTCAAGAAAGCTAATTTTGTCATTATTTATTTAGCTGCCTGGTTTCCTTTCCTCATGCTCTCCTACTTTATCACTTAACAACAATGGTTTTACACATGCTTTATTTCTTGATTAAAATCACTTTTACCTTTTTTCTAGGAGCAGAATTTAGGGCAAGATGGTTCAAATTTATGGTCAGCAGTATTAACACAAAATTCAGTCATCATCAATAAAGAAATATGGGCAGGCTATTAGTTTTAAGGTTTTTTATCCAAACGGAGGCTCCCCCAAAAATGCCTTTCGTATGGTTATGAAAAGAACAGTGGGGGGGGGAAAAAGGATCAATAGATACACGAGTCAGGCAGGAGGAATTAAGCTTACAAGTAATCTATTAACTTGTCTCGTGTAGATTGTTATGTGATGCAAGAATATTAATTATGGATCTACACAAATCCTCTGGAGGAACCTGTGATCAATGGCATACCACAGGATTGGTGCTGGGTGCTGCTTTGTGTCATTTATATAAATGATTTGGACGTGAATATAAAGAGACACGGTTAGTAAGTTTTCAGAGAATACCAAAATAGGTATTGTAGTGGACAATGCAGAAGATCATCTCAGAGTTCACGGGATCTTGATCAGATGGGCCATTGGGCCATGGCAGATGGAGTTTATTTTAGATAAATGTGAGGTGTTGCATTTTGATAAGGCAAACCAAGGCAGGGCTCTTACCCTTAATGGTAAGGCCCTTGGACGTGTCGCCAAAGAGACCTAGGAGTGTAGGTGTATAATTCCTTGACAGTGGAGCTGCAGGAGATACGCGTATAAGAGTTGGGATGTGGTGCAGGACATTGGTGAGGCCGCTTTTAGCATACTGCATACAATTCTGGTTGCCCTTCTTTAGGAAGGATGTTATTAAACTTGAGAAGGTACAGAAAAGATTTAAGGATGCTGCCAGGGTTGTAGGGTTTGAGCTATGGAGAAGAGGCTAAATAGACTGGGGCCTTTTTCCCCTGGAGCGTCAGAGGCTGAGGGGTGAACTTAGAGGTTTATAACATCATGAGGGACATGGTCAGGGTGAATAGCTAAAATCTTTTCCCTCGGATATGCTTAAAACTAGAGGGCATAGGGTCTGTTTCCGTGCCATGTGAATCTATGACTGTATTCCATCTATGAATCTATAACAGGAGAAACCTGTACAATTTTGGACTTCACACTAAAGGAAGGATGCTGATACAACGTAGAGGCTGCAGGACACATTCCAAAAAGTGCCACCTTGTGTTAGGAAATATTAATGTCAACCTAATCCTAACCACACAAATAGAATATTTGCATTGAAGCAGAGGATATTAGGATGGTAGTATGGTAGAGTTGCAAAACAAATCTGTTAGTGGTCGAGAGGTTCAGAATAAGAAGCTAAATTAGTTACTGTATCTTGGTTTTCATAACATTTCAGAATAGATGAATATTAAAATTTTTAACTCACTCACAGAATATGGGCATTGCTAAATTACTCATGAGAAACAACTGAGTGACCTATTGAGCCATTTCAAGGACGGTATAAGTCATCATATTGCTACGAGTATGGAGTCACATATTGGCTAGAGTGCATAAAAGCAACAAACTTACAGATTTGTTTCCCCAAAAGGACATTGTTGTTAAAACTGATTCATTCAGCAGAGTCATTTCATGGTCACTATTACAAGTGTTTATTAAAACTGATTTAACAGACTGAACTTCAATTTCCTCCTGCCAAGGTGAGATTTGAACTCATATCCGCAGATCATTACTCAGGCTTCTGAAATGCTGTGCCAGTAACATAACCACTATATTACTAACCAATAAAAGCTGAAATTTGCTGTGTAGCAAACTTAATTGGGAGTGTATAATTACCAGCTATTCTTTTATGAACAGAAAAATTGGGAAAGGATCAGGATGGGGCTATACTGAAAAAACCCTCAATTACACAGGTAAAAAAAATAGAATAGGTGGAGTTCATAAGTGGTAACAATTGCAAGACTCTGATGAAAATGGTCTAGAGACCTCCTCGTAGTGATAATGTGGTTAGGTTTGGAACTGCAGAAATAGAGATTCAGGGAAACGGGTAGCAAAATCAATACTTCAATTTCACAGATTACAAAATCACCTCAAATATTAAAAGGAAATTAATTTCTTGAATGGATTTGGAACAATGCAAGAATGAAAGCGATCCACTCTGTTTTTTGTGTTTGTTCCAACATTCAGTTGGATAAACGCTAATCTATAAATTTGATTTGCCCACTTCTTTTTATATTCGCTGAAAATGTGTTGCTGGAAAAGCGCAGCAGGTCAGGCAGCATCCAAGGAGAAGGAGAATCGACGTTTTGGGCATGAGCCCTTCTTCAGGAATTCCCGAAGAAGGGCTCATGTCCGAAACATCGATTCTCCTTCTCCTTGGATGCTGCCTGACCTGCTGCGCTTTTCCAGCAACACATTTTCAGCTCTGATCTCCAGCATCTGCAGTCCTCACTTTCTCCTAGAAGAGCTTTTCTATATTCCTCAAATACCTTTACACTACTGCACAACTATTACAAACCCAAGCTAATTGGAAACAATGGTCTATTTGTGTTTTCATTGTTATGCATTTATAATTTGTTCATAATGAATCTATGCACTCCTTTAGATTTATCTGTTGATACTTTTCCTCTAAACTTCTTTCACTTATAAAATCCTCATTTACATTTCAGGCTTTGGTCCTGATTTTCAAATTTCACATCTAAAACCTTGGAATCGATCTTTCCTTTTATAGATACATCACCTGCTGCACATTTCCATAATTTTCTGATTCTATTTACACATCAGAAATTGCAGTTCTCCCTTTTGCTTTTAAAGGAAGTCAATTTGTTTTCTTGTTTTGTTAATGTAGCTCTTTCAAATATTCATCTGCTTCAGTAAAATATTAAGTTACATAACTCTGAAAAGTGGTGCTCATATAGATGTAATTAAACTTTAGTGGTACAGACTTAATTGGCCAAAAGGCCTCGTCCATACGGTAGGATTCTCATTTTAGTTAATGCTGAGAAAATAAAACTTTTTTTTTTGAAACAAAGAATATTTTGCATTTTTCAAATTTTACAGGTAATGTGTAAAGCTTTAGCTACTCAGTGAGCTAAGTATTCTGTGTTGACCTGATATAAAATGGGTTGCAGATTCCTGCTTCTGGTGTAGCCCTTAATTATCCTGATGTATTTTTTTTTGGCCACGTATACTGCAAGAATATGAATTACATGTTAGTTAAATCTAACAGCATATACAAAAGTCAGTGCAGAAGGCAATCATTCAAAACATGGGGGAGTAATCTATGCAAATACAGCCTTGCATAGGCCCCATGACGCAAGAGACATTATTTTTAGAAAAATGGCAGTCAGCATAGAAAGTATTCTTATTGTGAAAGCAGATTTCAGCATCAAATTTTTACCTAAAGTGACCAGTGTAGACCAGTGATTCAGCCTCATGTATTGCTATTACAATGGAGCAAAAATAGGACTAAGTGAGCACTATGTGACATTCAATTTTATCACAGCTAAGCAGAAAGCTGAAGCATTTGTTGCACAGAAAATAAGAGAATATCTTGTCCTAAATGAAAATGCATCTCCAAGTTCTCATCTTGCTGCTCATATTTCCAGTTTGAATTGTTTGACTATTTTCTGCTTTTGTAGAGAATAGCAAAGGCACACAAGCCTGCTAGGAATATAAATAGCACCTCAGTTGTCTATACTGAAAAACTGGTTCTATCACCCTCACCTTGACCTCCTTCCACCTATCACATCTCCATCACCCCTCCCCCAAGTCCCTGCTCCCTACCTTTTATCTTAGCCTGCCTGGCACACTCTCCTCATTCCTGATGAAGGGCTCTGGCCCGAAACGTCGAATTTCCTGTTCCTTGGATGCTGCCTAACCTGCTGTGCTTTAACCAGCAACACATTTTCAGCTCTGATCTCCAGCACCTGCAGACCGCACTTTTTACACGAAGATTTTAACCTACTGCGAATCCTCTTGCAAGGATGTCTTCCTTGAAGAAGCTCTCTTCCTCCCTCTACAAGGATTTCAGTGAGTCTCTCTCTCACTGCACCCCCCAGGTCATCTCCTCTGCACAGAAGCTCTTCAGCCACGTTCCCTCAACTCAGCACCGCCCTCCTAACCTGCAATCTTCTTCCTGACCTCTCCGCCCCCACTCCACTCCGGCTATCACCCTCACCTTGACCTCCTTCCACCTATCACATCTCCATCACCCCTCCCCCAAGTCCCTCCTCCCTACCTTTTATCTTAGCCTGCCTGGCACACTCTCCTCATTCCTGATGAAGGGCTCTGGCCCGAAACGTCAAATTTCCTGTTCCTTGGATGCTGCCTAACCTGCTGTGCTTTAACCAGCAACACATTTTCAGCTCTGATCTCCAGCACCTGCAGACCGCACTTTTTACACGAAGATTTTAACCTACTGCGAATCCTCTTGCAAGGATGTCTTCCTTGAAGAAGCTCTCTTCCTCCCTCTACAAGGATTTCAGTGAGTCTCTCTCTCACTGCACCCCCCAGGTCATCTCCTCTGCACAGAAGCTCTTCAGCCACGTTCCCTCAACTCAGCACCGCCCTCCTAACCTGCAATCTTCTTCCTGACCTCTCCGCCCCCACTCCACTCCGGCTATCACCCTCACCTTGACCTCCTTCCACCTATCACATCTCCATCACCCCTCCCCCAAGTCCCTCCTCCCTACCTTTTATCTTAGCCTGCCTGGCACACTCTCCTCATTCCTGATGAAGGGCTCTGGCCCGAAACGTCAAATTTCCTGTTCCTTGGATGCTGCCTAACCTGCTGTGCTTTAACCAGCAACACATTTTCAGCTCTGATCTCCAGCATCTGCAGACCGCACTTTTTACTCTCCAAAAGGATAGACATAGATGACAGAAAGATACAAAATAGAAACAATAAAACAGCGATTAACAAAAATGATTTCACGGTTTTGTTATTTTTGTTCCTAAAACTCTGGGTTATGCACTTTGAAGGTCACATTTGAACTTAGGCTATGAAACAAAATTTTTTTACAACCATTCAATTCAAACAAATACCAGTAGTTTGGGTAGGTCAAGTTACAAACAAAAAGCCAAAGATGACAGTTTTGATAAGAAAAATTGAGCTTTGTAGCAGAGGAGAAAACTATTTGGTAAGTGTACCTCAGATTTGCAACAATATCAATATAACTCAAAACAAAGCTTGCCTGTATCTCAGCACACATCAAAACAAGAAACTGACATTTCTAACTGTACAACGTTAAACCAAAATACATGATCACTAATGAAATTCATCAAAGATCCTTAGACAGCATCTTTTAAATCTACAACCACTTCCATCTAAAAGGACAAGGGCAGCAGATACATTGGGCCAGCATTATCCTTAAGTTCCGCTCCAAGCCACTCATCATGCTGACTTGGATATATATTGCTGCTCCTACACTGTCACGGGTCAAAATCCTGGAATTCCCTCCCTGATAGTATATCATTCCTGATGAAGGGCTTATGCTCGAAACGTCGAATTCTCTATTCCTGAGATGCTGCCTAACCTGCTGTGCTTTGACCAGCAACACATTTGCAGCTGTGATCTCCAGCATCTGCAGACCTCATTTTTTACTAGTATATTGGGTCAACCAACAGCAGATGGACTGCAGCAGTTAAAGGTGGCAGCTTAGCACTGCCTCAAGGGTAACTAGGGACAGGCAATAAACACTGGCTGGCCAGTCGACAATGCCCACATCCCACAAATGAATTTTAAAAAGGCTCAACTGGATCAAAACAGTGACTAGCCAAGCCTTACACATCACTAATTTTCTAGATCGGTCAACATTACTTCATGTTAGCTGTGGCTGAGAGAGCAGTTATGTATACACAAGCTCATACCAAATCCTAGAGGTAATGCAAACAGTGTAGGTTAAGCTCTACATGCTTCATAGGAAACAGCACATAAAATGTCCACTGTCTTGTTTTACAAACAATGAATAACATTCTCCAGGCTACCTGTGAACCAGACCCCAGAAAGAACATCAAAACTGATATTTTTTATGCAGTTGCTTGGACAAATGACATAATAAAGTCCAATTAGTTTTCTGGATATCAAAGATTTTAGCCATGTGCTAATGACAGTGACATAACTGCAGGCCAACAGTACAGTTGTTTGAAGTTTGCCTGTTTTCAAATAGAAAAATTCTGCTGAATTCTTACGTGAAATTTGTTTCAAACTTAGCAGAAAACATTTCCAAATGGCCAGATGCAGTGAACAAATGGCTTACAACATGTTGGATGATGTTGGTTTTCAATTATCTAGCAAGTACTGCAAGGTCACAAACAACCAGATATTGTATCAGCAATACAAATTGTTCATTTCAAATAAAATGTTGATCCTGTAATTAACTATAATGTAGGTCGTGCTTACAATCTCAACTCATGAAAAAAATATATTGAACTGGGGATACGGATTGTGTTTTGTTTTCTTGATGAATACATAAATATTCTACAGAACAATAAGGTGCTAGCTTTGGACTGAAATCAATAGACTTTCCCTTTATAAACAATAGAAAGTGAGCAACATCTAACCAACATATTAAGCAGATATATAAGACTCCAATTCATTTTTCCGCTAAATAAGGTAAATCTGGAAATCTATTCATCTTATTATGGCTTGGTGATAGATTTATGTTTTAGTGTGCTAGCCACAGAAAAACAACTCCAAATTATTAAATTCCACACGCTTTTCTAGGTTTAATGCTGCTTTTCAAATGTTAATATTGAAGGTGCATGTACTTTACAATAAGTATGAAAGTTTCCAGAGATTATTACCATTTATTCCACTGATTTCTGAGAGCTGGTTTTGATTTTATATAAAAATCAGCTGCTTAAGGATAGGATACAATATTTAACCCAGAAATAAAAATAACAGAAATGCTGATAATCCGAAATAAAAATATCAGAAATACACAGGAGGCATATCAGAATCTGGAAAAAGAGATGATGGATTGATGGTTTGGATGTAAACTTCCTTTAGTGCTAATGTAAGGCCTCTGATAGCAATGTAATCTTTACTTTAGCAGATGTTGTGAGGCCTGCATGTATTTCCAACATTTAACCCCCTTTCTATCCACACATGCTATACAATGCCCTAGCTGTCTTCAACTTTTATACTCACAGTTATTATCAGTTTGCCCCAGTTGCTCCAACAACTTTGCTTTTGTCTCACGCTTCTTGTGTCTTTTACCCACATAGTGTTGTTTAGCAATAGCAGGGTGGTTAAAAAAAGCTTGACATAGACTACAGTACTTGTCAGGATCACTGCTCCCAGGTTCAACATTGGACTGCACAGCAGAAGTTGGGGCATTTTCTTTCTTTGCCTTTGGGGCAGCTGTAACAAAAGAAAACATCCAAGGTGCTCACAGTCAACTGGTCTGGAGAATGATCAATGTATCTTCATCTAATCTTGAAAAACATTATCGCAAAGGAGATTTCATTCAGACAGCTATGAATTGAAAAGCATATGAAAAGCATGTTGCTTATAAACAACAAAGGGCAAATGGTTACTGCAAGAGAATTGTTTTGAGAAATTTTCACCCTAACCAATTTAAAGTTTTGCATTACAGATTTATGGAGAAACAAACCAAATGCCTGTTCCTAGCTTTTATTTTTGCAATCAGAACACTGCCAATAATTTCAAATAGTGACAGGATATAAAATACCATTAAATGAAGTCTCATTTTATGAAATTTCTAAACTGAGCATGTAATTACTCTTAATTACAAGATAACTGGAAACACCATTGCTAATTTGTAGAAATTGCCTTCAAGTACAAAAACAAATTCCAGAATAGAAATAAAATGTTGATCCTGTAATTAATTATAACGTAGGTCGCGCTTACAATCTCAACTACCTCTAAGTACCCAAACTTCATGGCCTGCACCTGAATAGAAAATTCACAAGCTCCTTCAGCCATATGTAAATTGAAATCTACTAAAAGGCATTTATAAATTGTTCTGTTACCTTCAGGATAATTGCACTTTGCCACTTTTGAAGTGCTACTCTTCCTCTTCTACATTCATACCTGGCCGCATTCTACATCAGACACACCCAGGACTGGAGCTTATGAAACTGTTGCCTATTCATTCAACTTACAGTCTTCGTCTTTTACCGTCACACAGAAAGTAAGAGTGCAGCTAATAAACAAATTATTTGCCAATAGCAATTTCTAGAACTTATACACTGGTTTAGCTCTAGAATCTCATCACTCCAAACACAGAGCAAAGACTTAGCATGGCTCAGTCTATAAGAACACATGAACAGGAGCAAGCCATTTAGATTATTGAGCCATATCCCTATTTGTCACCAGTATTTAATAATCTGTCAATCTTTATTTTAAAGATACTCAATGGCTGAGATTCCACAACCCTCTGGAGTAAAGAATCAAGACTCTCAATCTTCTAAATAAAACTATTACTCTTTATAGAGTAATAGAGTCAAACGGCAGAGAAACAGACTCTTCAGTCCAACCAATGCATGCCGACCATATTCCCAAATTAACTAGGTCTGCCTGCATTTGGCCCATATCCTCCAAACATTTGTTCATGGACTTATCTAAATGTCTTTCAAATATTATAACCGTACCCACATTCATCACTTCCTCCTGATCATCCCACAAATGAACCACTGTGTAAAAGACTGCCCCCGTCTTTTTAAAATCTTTCTCCTCTTACCTTACCTTAGAAGGCAAGCATGCTAAATGTCTTCTTAACAACCCATCTATATGTCATGTAAATTTCAAAGAATTATGTTCCTGAACCCTTTTAAAAAAACTGTCAAAGCTTTTCATGTTAACTCATCAGGACAAATGCAAGAACATCAATCTTCAAAAGGAAAACAATTTATATCGTACAAGAAAGGGACACTGTTTGTTTGACAAGTGCGATGTGGTTAGTTGAGGCTTACGATGGAGACTACACCAGGAAACAATTCTCCCTGGAATTTTTGTTAACATTCATAAAGCATGCTGACTTCAATTGACTGAAGCACTGGTTGAGAACTGCTTTACTCCCTGCTTTTATTTATTTTTTTTAAAAAAGAGCAATGTCAGGTTTTGTTTGCAGCTGATAGACCCTTGCACATGAATAGATGTAGCTTACAGTAAGTCTAAGTGAGCCACAGAGTCCAACATTCTTAAGTTGCTTGTTTGCACAATTATTAATACGTGAAGAACTGTTTGGCAAGTACTGTCCCACAGTGAATTTACACTGAATGTTCCGAGGTTGACAGGCATGGGAATCATTGTCATAGTGAATGCTCATGTCAGTGTCTCAACTAGAGACCACTTATCAACCAATCAACACCCTTCTCACATAAAATATAAATTGTTACTTCCCTTAAGATTTTAAAAAGTATTTTTAATAGAAACTTTAAAGCTTTTACAGCAAATCTATATTTAAAAAAAAGAGTAATACCAAAATACAGAAAGATAGAGGCAGTACAATAATGTCATATCACAACACTATTAATAATGAACTACCTACTATTCTACCAGAACTAACCTATCTACTTAACTTCAATATGGCACAGTGGTTAGCACTGCTGTCTCACAGCGCCAGAGACCTGGGTTCAATTCCCACCTCAGGCGACTGACTGTGTGGAGTTTGCACGTTCTCCCCGTGTCTGTGTGGGTGTGCTCCGGTTTCCTCCCACAGTCCAAAGATGTGCGGGTCAGGTGAATTGGCCATGCTAAATTGCCTGTAGTGTTAGGTAAGGGGTATGAGTGGGTTGCACTTCGACGGGTCGGTGTGGACTTGTTGGGCCGAAGGGCCTGTTTCCACACTGCAAGTAATCTAATCTTTATTCTATTTCATTCACCACACCTCCACTGAGGCTCCCTCCCAGGGCCCCATGGACGCCCAGATTAATTCCCATGGCTATACCACGGCCCTAATTAATATAATTTAGAAAGGGCTGCCATGTCGTGTAAAACTGCTCTGTTTTGTGGTGCACCATATTTGAGAGGTAGTCTTGGGGGAAGATGCTTCATTACCAGCCTGTGTCACCCCATAAGACCTAGTTGTTTTTCCAACGTCCAATTCATTAATATGTTCTTCCTCGCACATTGGATAAAAATGTTACACAATCTCTTCCCGTGTTCCCCAGAGAAGGCAAATTAGGCAACCCCAGAAGAAGAAATACCTGATCCACTTTTAACTTCAACCTCCTTTAGTTCCATTACCATAACACTCCAGTATCTCTGGATCTTACAACATGACCAATAGCAGTGTGTGAGAGTCCCCCTACTAATTTTACATTTGGGACAACCTGGAGATGCTCCTCTCTTGAACTTCGCCAGCCTCTCTGGCATCATATCAGTGTAAAGCCACAATTGCATGGCTTGCATTCTGTTACATACTGAAATTCTCTTACATTTTTCCATACCTCCAATGAGATATTCTCTCCTAGCTCTTGATTCCACATCCTACAGAGTCCCTCCACATCCCCTAAGGCACATGCTTTCTGTAAATGATACAAAGTACTAACTGAAAGAGCGCCTGTACACATGAGCACTCTTTTCTCCATGGCTGACTTGTAAAACTGAGACAGGAGCATGGTCTTCCTCTGTATGAATTCCCTTATCTGAAAGTACCGGATGAGGGCCCTATTAGACAATCCCTATTTCTGACTTAGCTGGCTAAATGACATCAAGACCTCCCCTCGGACAATGGGAACTGCATTCCATCCTTCAGAACAGGCACCTCCACTAATCACCCCACCGGCTTGGCTTCCAATTTTGTAAAGTTAATCTTGTAGCACAAAAAACTGCCAAATCAATTAATTGTTTGAATCAATCGAGGAATGGACTCCTCTGGATTGGCCAAGAACAAAAGAACGTCATCAGCATATAGGGTGATCTTACGTTCCCCATCCCACTCCTGCCACCACTATTTCAGGATCCCTCCTGATAGCCTCAGCTAACGGCTCAATTCCAAGGTAAATAACAGCGGTGAAAGAGGACCCCCCTGTCGACTACCTCTCCCAGTATTAAAGTTATCTGACTTAGTGCCGTTTGTAATGACTGCTGCCTTAGGATCATTATACAACACCACCACCCATCTAGCAAAGGCTCCCCCTAGAACAAAGCGCTCAAGGACCCCAAACAGGTACGGCCATTCTATCCAGTCAAACGTCTTTTCTGCGTCCAGAGACACCACCAAACGCGGGATCAATCTTTGCTGGCATACCTGCACTATGTTTAGTACCCTCCTGATATTGTTGGAGCAGCTACGGCTCTTAACAAAACCCGTCTGATCTACTTTTATAATACGGGGCAGGACCTTTTCCAACCTCAGGGGCAGCATCTTGGATAGAATTTTAAAATCTACATTCTGCAGTGAAATTGGTCAATATGGAGCACATTCTTCAGGGTCTTTTCCCTTCTTTAAAATAAGGGCGATATCAGCCTCTCGAAGTGAGGGCGGCAGACAATCCCATGTATATGAATAGCTATACATCCCAGAAGTGGCTCCACCAACACATTAATGAATTCCTTATAGAATTGACTTGGGAATCCATCTGGCCCTGGTGCTTTGCCACCTTAGAGATGCTTTATTGCTTCCTACATGTCCTGTACCATCACAGGTGCATTCAACAGGGAAACCTGTTCCGCGTTTATACTGGATTGGTCCAGGTTCTCAAAAAAGGACTGCATTCTCGCTGCACCGTGTTCACCTCCCTTCAACCGATATAACTCTGCAAAGTATTCCCTAAATCTAACATTGATCTTCTTCAACTCACAGGTAACCGTGCCAAGCCCTCTCTCTAAACAGATATAATAGATTGGGAAGCATTTTTCTTACTAGCCAGATATCTACCTGGTTTATCTCCAAATTCTAAGTCTCTGTTTAGCAAAGGAGACCTCTTACTTTGCCAGCTGTGTGCAATAAGTCCAGAGCTGTGATCTGCTGCAGCTTGACAAAAGAGGGCCTATTATAATATACTTCCTCAGCTATCTGCAGCTGGGTCGCCAGCATCCGTCGTTGCTTCTCCCTCTGCCTCCTTCTAGTCATTGAATAGAAAATAATCAGGCCTTGTAAATATACCTTAGTGGCCTCCCAAAGTACTGCCGGATTACTGGGCGTACCAGAGTTGATATCCCAGAAGGCCCTGAACTCTTGTAATGTACTCAACGAATTTGCTATCCCTTAACAGGAATGGGTCCATGCGCCAGTGCCGGGCATTTATTCCGCCACCCTTGATTTTAACATCTAACCACACCGGCATTTGGTCCGAGATAGTTACATTCCCAATTTTACACACCAATGTTCTGTCCAAACAATCTAATGGCATTAAAAAACACACCAATTCCCGTATGGCACTTGTGGGGGTTGGAAAAGAAAGTAAAATCTCTTCCATTCGGGTGGAAGTGCGTCCACGCATCCACTCATCCCAACTCCTCACACAGGTCCACCAACTACTGAGAATGCGTGGGCATACCTGCCACGCCCCTTGGCACCCTGTCTACCTTGGAATCTGTTAGGCGATTAAACTACCCCCCTCCTCCCCCCCACAATGATCATGCAGTGCACCCCAAGACTCGTTAATTTAGTGACTACATCAATTAGACAAAGAGGGTGCGCCAGGGGACAACACACATTCAAGATGCCATACGCTTCTCCATGTATTAGAGCTTTAAGAATAATGTTCTTCCTTAATTTGCTCAGTTACCTGGAAAGGGAGGTTCCTTCTTACCAGTATAGCTATTCCTCTACTCTTGGAGCTAAAGGAGGCAAAGAATACCCTATCATAACACTCCCTGCTGCAGTTTCAGATGTTCCTCATCAGTTAAATGCGTCTCCTATAGCAGGGCGATGTCCATCCTTTCCTTCTTAAGGCTTGACAGCACACCTTCTTTCTTTAAATGGAGGAATGGCTCCCTTTTCCATTCCAGGAGCACTACTGGAACAAATCACTAGCCATGGTCATCCAGGGCAGCCCATGGTTTCCCAGGAGGAGGAATTTTATCTGAGGTGCAGCAGCGACAAAGACACTCTATAAAGTCTAAAACCTATTCCAATTAAAACTACTACAACTAAAAAAACTACGAATCACTACATTTAACTTAAGTAAACACCCAAATAACCCCCAATTCACTGCAGATGTCTCCTCTTGCCCATAGAGGGCACTCCTCCCAATCCTTGCCACCATCCTAACTTGCTTTAACTGAGGCTGTGCCTCAGCCCCAGGCAATTCACAAGTGAAGAAAATCTATTATTGGATGTACGTTTGCTCGTTGCGCTGCAAGGTTCATTTCCAGATGCTTCGTCGCCCTACTACTTCACCCTACATCTTCAGTAGGCCTGCGGACGAAGCACTGCTCATAATCCGTGCTTTCTATTTATAGGTTTGGGTTGCCAGTGTCACTTCTTGTGGTGATGTCATTTCTGGTTCTTTTTCTCAGGGGGTGGTCTAACTTGATGTGTTTGTTGATAGAGTTCCAGTTGGAATGCCATGCTTCTCGTGTGTGTCTATGTTTGGCTTGTCCTAGGATGGATGCGTTGTCCCAGTTAAAGTAGCATCCGTCCTTACCTGTATGTAAGGATACTAGTGAGAGAGGGTCTTGCCTTTTTGTGGCTAGTTGATGTTCATTTACATTCTGTTACAAGCTGTTATTTACATTCTGAGAGTTAACAATGGATGGCCATCCCTACCCCCTCCAAACCACCCCCCTCACAACCACTCGCGCCCCCCCCCACCTTAACCCACAGGTATAGCCACCCCCAATCCAAAAGCAAAATGACAGCAGTAAAAAAAGCCCCAGATAATTCCCAATCGACCGATATAAGAAATCATTCTGATTTTACATCAAGGCGTATGTATAAAGCTGATAACCACAGAAAAGGGGAAGAGATGAGAAAAGAAGGAGCAATAAAAACTTTTTTAAAAACCCATACCATTACCGGTATAAATACACCCTCCTTCCCCCGAGTCCTTTAATTCAGAGAATTCACAAAGTCCTTTGCCTTTTCTGCAGAATCAAAATTATATACTGGCCCTCCATGAGCAAAATGTAACACGACTGGGTACCCCAAGGAATATTGAATGTTCAGATCCCTTAATTTTCTCTTAACTCCGTCAAACACCCTTCTCTTCTTAATTCTGGCTCGAGAAGTCCTGAGAAAACATGATCTTGAGCCTTTGTGCATTAAAGCCTGTGAATCTCTTCCCAGTCTTCTTGATGTTTCAATCACTAACTGTTTATCTTTATAATGCAGGAGTCACACTAGGACAGCTCAGGAACATGGGCCCGACCTGGCCTTGCGCATTAAAATCCAGCAGGCCCGCTCCACACTCAATAGGTCCAACTCCAAATCCAGCCCCAGGAACTTCGGAGCCACTTCTCCAAGAAGCCAACCAGGTCTTTGCCTTCCTCGCGTTCTGGAAGATCCACGAGCCGGAGGTTTTCTCTATTTTTATTTTACAGGTCGTCCACTTGTTCCTGAAGGACCCAACCCCGGTCTTCCAGTATTCGGATACTCCCGGCTGAGACGTCCACCACAGTCCTCTCCTCCACTCGGTCCAACAATTGAACTTCCTGCTCATGCTTTTTCAGCATAGCAGACAGTGGTTCCACCGCTGCTTCAAATCTTTTCCAGGAGTTTGGCAAACTCAGAACAAATGTTGCTGCCCCACTAAACCCAAAGGGGCAGGCCCGGGAGTTTGAGCAAAGGCTGCAGGCACCCCGGATGTAGTACGGGAGTGCCCTGCCTGCTCTACTCCTTTCAGCCCCTTTCCTTTATTTGTTTACATTCTGGTCTTAAAGCTGTCACACCACAATTTTAGCCGCTCCAAATGTTCAGCAAGTTTATATTAGCAATTTTTGCTCCTAGTGGTAGTTAATGGGGGGGGGGGGTAAAAGGTCCACCTTGCCAGGAGTTATGGCACAGAGACCAGTCAGACCGCCGCCATCTTGGATTTTCTCTATTTCCCTTAAAATTTAACGCTCATGCACCTGTCCTAATCAATACAAGATGAACAGCCTCAACAATGTATTTATATTTTTCAGCAGTGTTCAAGTTCTATAGTATAGAGTAATTATGGGAACCAATCCTTAGTCATGGCTGGAGAAGGTAATTGTTGTGTTTTAAGTACTATATTAGATAACATGTGATGAATTACGGATAAACCAGGGTACATTCTGGCCTTTGATTTATTGTTCCAATTACACTCCAATCTATGCAGCAGATCTGAAGCAGTAGAAAATTCAATTTTAAGATACAAGAACACACAAAATTTGAGTAGTCTTGGTCTTAATTGTCTTGTGCTTATTTTTTGTTAGTATTCTTTGATTTTACACTCCCAAACCATGGGAAACATCTTACTTGCACTTATCCTGTCAATTTCAAAAGTAATTTATCTGTTTGATGAGATCATCATTCACTCATCAAAATTCTAGAGAATATGGGTCCAATTTCTCCAACCACCCTTCATAGAACAGTCCCACTATCCTGGGAAAAAGTCTGATGAACATTTATGGCACACCCTCTTTGGCAATAATATGTTCCAAAGGGGACAAAAACTGCACATTATACTTCACAATTTCAGCATTGATATGTTAGAGGGAAAAAACTAAATTCAAACCCTATTCCAAGACTAGAATCTGATACTCCAGCACAATACTGAGAAAGTGCTGTGTTGTCAAGACATGATGTCCTTAATATGTAATAAAGCAATTTGTTCCTGCAATTCAACTGGATACGAGCTAGTAACTGACAATATTTGAAAAATAGGAAGTTTCTCCTAGTATCCTGGCAAACATTTCTTTCTCAACTACCGAGAACAAAAACAATGAGTCACTTCTGAGAGTAGATATTGGGGTAACTAACAAAGCTGCCATTTCTGACACGTCTTTAAAACACTTTTACATGAGTGCAAACAGCTTTTAGCAAATCTACAGGGAGCAATTCAGCTGCGACCCTACAGGAATACAGGAAGTACCGGAAAAAACTTTTAACAATCGGAAGAGCAAAAATGGGGCAAGGGAAAGGATTTGTGAACAAGATTAGAGAGAACCCGAAGATATTTTATAAATACATTAAAGGAAAGAGGTTAATCAGGGAAAAAGTCAGGCCAATTAGGGACCAAGAGTACAATCTGTTTGTGAAGCTGCAGGAAATTGGAAGGGTATTGAATGAATACCTCTCTTTGGTCTTCATTCTGGAAAAGGAGCACGTAGGTACGGAATACAGGAAAAGGGACTGTGAGGAACTTGCACAGTTTGACACAAGAAATGGGGAGGTGCTGGAGGGGCTTTAAAACAGATATATCCCCTAGCCTGGATGAATTGCATGCCAGGCTGCTATGGGAGGGGAGGCAGAAAATTGCAGGGACTTTGGAATAAATTTTTAATTCTTCTCTGGACATGGGGAAAGTGCCAGAGGACTAGAGGATGGCGAATGTGGTTCCACTTTTTAAGAAGGGTGGTAGAGATGAAGCAGGAAATTACAGACCAGTGAGCATCACTTAATCATACAGTCAGAGTTATACAGCATGGAAACAGGCCCTTTGATCCAACTCGTCCATGCCAACCAGATAACTCAAGCCAAACAAGTCCCACCTGCCAGTACCCAGCCGATATCCCTCCAAATCCTTCCTATTCATATACCTATCCAAATGCCTCTTAAACGTTGCAATTGTACCAGCCTCCCCCACATCCTCTGGCAGCTCATTCCATACACGTACCACCCTCTGCGTGGAAATGTTGCCCTTTAGGTCTCTTTTACATCTTTCCCCTCTCACCCGAAACCTATGCCCTCTACTTCTGGACTCCCCCACCCCAGGGAAAAGACTTTGTCTATTTATCCTATCCATGCCCCTCATGATTTTATAACCCTCTATAAAGGTCACCCCTCAACCCCTGACACTCCAGGGAAAATAGCCTCAGCATGTTCAGCCTCTCCCTATAGCACAAATCCTCCAACCCTGGCAACTGCTTTGTAAATATTTTCTGAACCTTTTCAAGTTTCACAACATCCTTCTGACAGGAAGGAGACCAGGACTGCATGAAATATTCCAATACTGGTCCAACCAATGTCCTGTACAGCCGCATCATGACCTCCCAAATCCTATACTCAATACTCAGACCAATAAAGGAAAGCATACCAAACGCCTTCTTCACTATCCTATTGACCCACGACTCTACTTTCAAGGAGCAATAAACCTGCATTCCAAGGTCTCTTTGTTCAGCAACACTCCCAAGGACCTTACCATTAAGTCCTGCTAAGATTTGCTTTCCCAAAATGAAGCATCTCACATTTATCTGAATTAAACTCCACCTGCCACTTCTCAACCCATGAACTAATAATCTGAGGTAACCCTCTTCGCTGTCCACTACACCTCCAATTTTGGTGTCTTCTGCAAACTTACTAACTATACCTCTTATGTACACACCCAAATCATTTATATAAATGATGAAAAGTAGTGGACTCAGCACTGATCCTTGTGGCATTCTACTGTTCACAGGCCGCCAGTCTGAAAAACAACCCTCCACCACTACCCTCTGTCTTCTACCTTCAAGCCAGTTCTGTATCCAAGTGGCTAGTTCTCCCTGTATTCAGTGAGGACTAACCATGCTTACCAGTCTCCCATGGGGAACCTTGTAGAATGCCTTCCTGAAGTCCACATAGATCATATCTACTGCTCCGCTTTCAATCTTCTTCGTTACTACTTCAAAAAACTCAATCAAGTTTATGAGACATGATTTCCCACGCACAAAGCCATGTTGACTGTCCCTAATCAGTCCTTGACTTTCCAAATACATGTACATCCTGTCCCTCAGGATTCCCTCCAACAATTTGCCCACGACCATCAGGCTCACTGGCCTATAGTCCACTAGCTTGTCCCTACCACCCTTAAACAGTGGCACCACGTTTGCCAACCTCCAGTCTTCCAGCACCTCACTTGTGACTATCGATGATGCAAATATCTCAGCAAGAGGCCCAGCAATCACTTCCCTAGCTTCCCACAGTGTTCTAGGTGCACCTGATGAGGTCCTGGGGATTTATCCACTCTTATGCATTTCAAGACATCCATCACTTGCTCCTCCGTAATAAGGACATTTTTTAAGATGTCACCATCTGCTAAATTTCCCTACATTCTATATCTTCCATTTCCTTTTCCACGGTAAATACTGATGCAAAATACTCATTTAGTATCTCCCCTATTTACAGCGGCTCCACACAAAGGCCGCCTTGCTGATTTTTGAGGAGCCCTAGTTACCCTTTTGTCCTGAATGTATTTGTAAAAACCCTTTGGATTCTCCTTAATTCCATTTGCCAAAGCTATATCATGTCCCCTTTTTGCCCTCCTGATTTCCCTCTTAAGTATACTCCTACTTCCTTTATACTCTTCTAAGGATTCACTCAATCTCCCCTGTCTATACCTGACATATGCTTCCTTCTTTTTCTTAACCAAACCCTCAATTTCTTGAGTCATCCAGCATTCCCTATACCTACCAGCCTTTCCTTTCACCCTGACAGGAATATACTTTCTCTGGATTCTCGTTATTTCTGAAGGCTTCCCATTTTCCAGCCGTCCCTTTACCACAAACATCTGCCTCCAATCAGCTTACGAAAGTTCTTGTGTAATACCGTCAAAATTGGCCTTTCTCCAATTTAGAACTTCAACTTTTAGATCTGGTCTATCCTTTTCCATCACTATTTTAAAACTAACAGAATTATGGTCGCTGGCCCCAAAGTGCTCCCCCACTGACACCTTAGTCACCTGTCCTGCCTTATTTCAAGAGTAGGTCAGGTTTTGCACCTTCTTTAGTAGGTACATCCACATACTGAATCAAAATATTTTCTTGTACATATTTAACAAATTCCTCTCCATCTAAACCCTTAACACTATGGCAGTCCCAGTCTGTTTGGAAAGTTAAAATCCCCTCCGTAACCACCCTGTTATTCTTAGAGAGCTGAGATCTCCTTCCAAATTTGTTTCTCAATTTCCCTCTGACTATTAGGGGGTCTATAATACAATCCCAATAAGGTGATCATCTCTCTTATTTCTCCGTTCCACCCAAATAACTTCCCTGGATGTATTTCTAAGAATACCCTCCCTCAGCACAGCTGTAATGCTATCCCTTATCGAAGATGCCGCTCCCCCTCCTCTCTTGCCTCCCTTTCTATCCTTCCTGTAGCATTTGTATCCTGGAACATTAAGCTGCCAGTCCTGCCCGTCCCTGAGCCATGTTTCTGTAACTGCTATGAAATCCCAGTCCCATGTTCCTAACCATGCCCTGAGTTTATTTTTTAAGATTCGATTCCCTACAGTGTGGAATCAGACCCTTCGGCCCAACCAGTCCACACCAACCCTCTGAAGATGAACTCACCCAGACCCATTTCCCTCTGACTAACGCACCTAACACTATGGGCAATTTAGCATGGTCAATTCATCTGACCTGCACATCTTTGGACTGTGGGAGGAAACTGGAGCACCTGGAGGAAACCCACGCAGACACAGGGAGAATGTGCAAACTCCACATAGACAGTCACCTGAGGCTGGAATCAAACCTGGGACCTTGGTGCTGTGAGGTAGCAGTGCTAAACACTGAGCCACCATGCTCTGCCTTCCATGTTCGGCCCCTTGCATTGTAATAAATGCAGTTTAATTTACTAGTCCTACATTGTCCCTGCCTGCCCTGACTGGTTGACTCACTTCTATACTCAAATATACCAGTCTCAGTCTCAGCTACTTTACTAGTTAAATTCCTCCCGAGCTGCACCAGCAGATCCTATCTTAGTCCCCTTCCAATTTAGGTGCAATCCCTCCATATACAGGTTACTTCTACCCCAAAAGAGATTCCAATGATCCAAAAATGTGAATCCTTCTCCCATTTACCAGCTCCTCAGCCATGCATTCATCTGCTCCATCCTCCTATTCTGGCCCTTACTAGCTCATAGCACTAAGAGTAATCCAGATATTACAACTCTCGAGGACCTCCTTTTTAATTCCTGCCTAACTCTCTAATCTCCCTTCAGAATCTCCATCTTTTCCCTTCTTCAGCAGTAGGGAAACTATTGGAGAAAATTCTGAAGGGCCAAATCACTACTCACTAGGAAAGGCTTAGGTTAATATTCACCATTGAAGATGTGATTAAGTGTGTGAGGGAAGTTAAGTAATTTATATGGATTTTAGCAAAGCTTTTGATAAGGTAGCACATGGAAAACAGAGTGAGAAGGTTAATGCATATGAAATTCAGGGAGTATTTAATGAATGGCAGGGGACTGAGTAACTTAGAGGAACAAGAGGGATCTTGGGGTAATTATTCACAGATGCCTGAAGTCGGCAGAACGTGAATAGGATAGTTAAGGTAGCATATGGGACACTTGCTTTCGTCAGTCATGACATAGCGGATCACAGCAAGGAGGTAATGTTGGAGTTGTACAGAGCATTGGTGAGGCCACAATTGGAGTGTACAGTTCTCGTTGCCACACTACAGGAAGGATGTGATAACACTGAAATGGGTATGGATAAGGTTCACCAGGATATTATCTGGGATGGATAAATTGAGGCATGAGGGGAAACTGGATAGGCTTGGATTGTTTCTTTAGTGCAGAGAAGATTAGAGGAGTGGGGGGACATGAATTGACATGTGTAAGATAATGAGGTCAAGTCAGGAGCAGTTGTTGTGGTTGTGGGGTCAACCTCGAGGGGACACGGTTTTAGGTAAATGGCAGAGATCCAGAGAGGATTTGGAAAAAACTCTTTCACTCAGCAGGTGGTGGAATCTAGAATTCACAGCCTGGGAAAGTACTGAAGGTCCGAAATCTTACAACCTTTAAAAACTATTTGAACAAGCATTTCAAATTTCATAATATTCAAGGACAAGTGCAGGAAATTGAGATTAACGCACTTTTAGGGATAGTTATGCTGTTGCAGACTCAATGGGCTTTTTCTATGCTATATGAATCTATGACATTTGAGATAAAGCACAAAATAAGCAAAAGATTTTAAGTCTTAAAAGATGTTCTCACAATGACGCTATTTTAGATTGGGCTACAAGGCACTTGTTTTGATAACCCAACTCTCAATTTTTAAAATCAGCTAAATTGCTGATAACCAGGCTTGTAGTCTGGTTAATTTTTTTTGGGGAAGGGGGAGTCTGTGACTTTTGATCTGTTAAGGACGTCAACATAGCTCAGGGTGTCACTTTACAGATTCTGGTCACCAAGAATCTGAATCCAAAATGACGGCAGTATAAAAACAAAAAAAACAGAACTGTGGATGCTGGAAATCCAAAATAAAAACAGAAATTGCTGGAGAAACTCAGCAGGTCTGTCAGCATCTGTTGAGAAAAAGCAGAGTCAACGTTTCAGTCCAGTGACCCTTTTTCTGAATGTCTATTACCAGACCTGTTGAGTTTCTCCAGAATTTCGCCTTTTACTGCAGTATAAAACCAGTTTGAATATTTTTGCTGCTCCAAACAATAATTTTGCAGTACGGCACAAAAGTTATGTTCTCAAAAAGCCAATAGTTCAATCAATAACTTAATTTGAAACTTGGTCATTATAGTTTAGCCATTTGATCCGACTGACTTTCAGTCTCAGCTGCTACCATTATTTGTCCAACGACCAGTTGGATCCAGTATCTAATTTCTAGATTTGCTTTGGAAAATCTTCAAATGGTTTGGCCAAAGGCATGAATACTGCAATCCTAACAATACTGTAATACTTACGTTAAATTTTGTTCAATTGTACTAAACTAATTGACAGTACTTGCTAACTTAAGCAATTTTGACCTGGATAATGTTTTCTACAACAACAAAGTCCACAACAGAACTTGTATCTGTTCTTGGAACTCTGCACTGAATAGATGTCTCCATATTACTGGTTATCTGTATCACTTTTAATTCATTAGATAGAACGGTTACAGCACAGAAAGTGACTACTTAGCTTGTCATGACTGTGCAAGCTTTCTGAAAGAGCAATTCACCCATCCCTACTCTTCCATCCTGTTAATCCCTTCAGGTACTTTGCAATTGCCTTCTGAAATGCATGATTGAACCTCCCTTCGCCAAACTCTTAAGCCATGTATCCCAGATCCAAAAACCATTCCTAATCATCTCAAACCACTTTCTCTTGGTTCTCAATAAGTATGGTTTCTCGCTGTCTTTTCTGTCTAAATCCTTCAATTTTGTGTGTTTCCTCCAAATCTCCCACCACAGGACAGCACAGCTCAGTGGTTAGCACTGCTGCCTCACAGCGCCAGGAATCCAGGTTCGATTCCAGCCTCAGACGACTTGTCTGTGTGGAGTTTGCACATTTTATCCATGTCTGTGTGGGTTTCCTCTGGGTGCTCTGGTTTCCTCCCACAATCCAAACTCGCACAGGTTAGATGAATTAGCTGTGCTAAATTGCCCAGAGTGTTCAGGAATGTGTAGGTTAGAAGCATTAATCAGGGGTAAATATAAGATAATAGGGTAGGGGAATGGGTCTGGGTGGGTTGCGCTTCGGAGGGTCTGTGTGAATATGTTGGCCAAAGGGCCTGTTTCCACACTGTAGAGGTTCTACATCAATCCTTCTCCTACCTACCATCCAGTCACTAACTCACACACCCACCCAACTGCAACCACCAGTCGCTCTTTAAATAACAACCTAACGTCTGATTCACTCATTTGCCTAACCCTAAATATATCCAATCAATCATTTTTAATAATTACTTTTTTAAATATTATTTTATTGCTTTTTATTTTCCATAAAATTCATCTTTACTGTAGTGGCAAATATTATAGTCATACAGCGTGGGAAATGGCCCTTTTGTCCAACTTGTCCATGCTGACCAGGTACTAAAACAGAATTGGTCCCATTTGCCTGTGTTTGGCCCATATACCTTTATATTTACTTCTTTCCATGTATCTGTCCAGAGGTCTTTTAAATGTTGTGCCCACCTCTACCACTTCCTTTAGCAAATTGTTCCATATACGCACCACCCCGGTTGAAAGAGTTGCTCCTCTAGTCTCTTTTACATCTTTCCCTTCACACCTTAAACCATTGCCCACTAGTTTTGAACTCCCCTACCCAAGGGTAAAAACCTTGGCAATTCACCTTATCCATGCCTTTCATGATTTTACAAACCATTATAAGGTTACTCTCTCAGCCTCCTATGCTCAAGGGAAAAAAGTCTCAGCCTTCCCCAAGGAAGACTGGTTAGCAAGTTTAGATCTCATGGAATATAAGGAAAACTAGCCATTTGGATACAGAACTGGCTCAAAGGTAGAAGCCAGAGGGTGGTGGTGGAGGGTTGGTTTTCAGATTGGAGGCCCGTGACCAGTGGAGTGCCACAAGGATCGGTGCTGAGGGTCCACTACTTTTCGTCATTTATAAAAATTATTTGGATGTGAGCGTAAGAGATATAGTTAATAAGTTTGCAGATGACACCAAAATTGGAGTAGTGGACAGCGAAGAAGGTTACCTCAGATTACAACAGGATCTTGACCAGATGGGCCAATGGGCTGAAGAGTGGCAGATGGAGTTTGCCCACCGTGTGGGCGGCATGGTGGCACAGTGGTTAGCACTGCTGCCTCACAGCGCCAGAGACTCGGGTTCAATTCCCGCCTCAGGCGACTGACTGTGTGGAGTTTGCACGTTCTCCCCGTGTCTGTGTGGGTTTCCTCCGGGTGCTCTGGTTTCCTCCCACAGTCTAAAGATGTGCGGGTCAGGTGAATTGGCCATGCTAAATTGCCCCTAGTGTTAGGTAAGGGGTAAATGTAGGGGTATAGGTGGGTTGTGCTTCAGCGGGTTGGTGTGGACTTGTTGGGCCGAAGGGCCTGTTTCCACACTAAGTAATCTAATCTAATTTAGATAAATGCGAGGTGCTGCATTTTTGGAAAGTAAATCTTAGCAGGACTTAATGGTAAGGTCCTCGGGAGTGTTGCTGAACAAAGGGACCTTGGAGTGCAGGTTAATAGCTCCTTCAAAGTAGAGTTGCAGGTAGATAGAATAGTGAAGGTGGTGTTTGGTATGCTTTCCTTTATTGGTCAGAGAATTGAGTATAGGAGTTGGGAGGTCATGTTGTGGCTGTACAGGACATTGGTTCGGCCACTTTTGGAATATTGCGTGTAATTTCAGTCTCCTTCCTATCGGAAAGATGTTGTGAAACTTGAAAGGGTTCAGAAAAGATTTACAAGGATATTGCCAGGGTTGGAGGATTTGAGCTATATGGAGAGGTTGGTTCGGCTAGGGCTGTTTTCCCTGGAGTGTCGGAGGTAGAGGCGTGACCTTATAGAGGTTTATAAAATCATGACCAGCATGGATAGGGTAAATAGGCAAAGTCTTTTTCCTGAGGTGGAGTCGTCCAGAACTAGACGGCATAGGTTTAGGGCGAGAAGGGAAGGATACAAGAGACTTAAGGGGCAACCTTTTCACGCAGAGGGTAGTGCATGCATGGAATGGGCTACAGAGGAAGTTGTGGAGGCTAGTACAATTGCAACATTTAAAAGGGATCTGGGTGGATATATGAATAGGAAGGGTTTGGAGTGATATGGGCCGGGTGCTGGCAGGTGGGACTAGATTGGTTGGGGATATCTAGTTGGCATGAACGAGTTGGACCGAAGTATCTGATTCTGTGCTGTACATCTCTATAACTCTATCTAGCCTCTCCTTATAACTCAAAATCTCTCAGTCTCAGTAACATTCTTGTAAACTTTTTTTTTGCACCCATTCCAGTTTAATACCATCCTTCCTAATGCAGGGTGACCAGAATTGTATGTAGTCCAAATGTGGCCGTACCCACGTCTTGTATAGCTGTAACATGATGCCCCAACACCTGTACCACATGCTCTGACCAATGAAGGCAAGCATACCAAACACCATCACTATCTACTTTTGACACCATTTTCAAGAAACTCTGTACCTGCACTGCTAGACTTCTCCGTTCCATAACACTCCCAGGGCTCTACAGTTGATTGTGTAAGTCCTGTCTGGGTTTACCTTACTAAAATAGAACACCTCACATTTATTTGAATTCAACTCTATCTGCCATTACTTGGCCCACCAGCCCAGCTGATCAAGATCCTGGTGTATTCTGAGATAACCTCCTTCACTGTCCACTATACCACCAAATTTGGTGCCATCCACAAACTTACTAACCATCCCTCCTAAATTCTCATTCAAATACTTTCTATGTAAATGATGAACAACAATGGACACAGCATTGACCCTTGCCGCACACCACTGGTCACAGGCCTCCAGTCTGAACAACAAACTTTAACCAGCATCCTCGGTCTCCTACAGTCAGGCCAGTTTTGTATCCAGTTGACTAGCTCTCCCTGGATCCCATGTGATCTAATCTTAATAACCAGTCTACCATGCAGAAACTTGTCGAAGGCCTTCCTACAGACCATGTTGGCAACGTCTACTGCTTTGCCTTCATACTTCTTCTTGAACACCTCTGCAAAAATACTTAAATTTGAGAAACATGATTTCCCAAAATTTTCTTTATGAAATTTGCTTATAGACTATCCCAAGTCAGAAAAAACTGAAATATGGTCGTGACTATGAAAAGTTGAACAACCAATTTACAGTGACATAGAAAATGAAAAGTAACTTCCTTTGAGAACATTGAGGTGGAATACAGTTAAACGTTTGGAGGAATGCAACAATTTCATTTTCAGGTTTGCAGGAATAGGATCAAATAGAACATCAAGCCATTTACATATTTCCTTACCATTCCCCACCACAATATGGCAAACTTCTTGTCGCAATTTTCAATGCAATTGAACAGATCATGCACTGAAACTTAAGTATCCAGCCTTGACAATACACTCAAGATCACTTACCAGAGGGTGCTGGGGCTATTTCATCTTGCTTCTGTTTCAGTTTTAGAGTTTTTGC
This sequence comes from Hemiscyllium ocellatum, assembly GCF_020745735.1. Lineage (NCBI taxonomy): Eukaryota > Metazoa > Chordata > Chondrichthyes > Orectolobiformes > Hemiscylliidae > Hemiscyllium > Hemiscyllium ocellatum. The sequence continues at coordinate 1,332,017 of NC_083416.1, forward strand.
ATGGTTTTTTCCCTGGTAATGGGATTGGGCAACAACTGGTGATGTGAAAGTCATATTACATAGAGGACAATACTTATTCCGATCCACTTCTCCATTGCTACTGTCCTGTAGAAAAGTTCAGAAATGATTCATTGCATTAACTCTACTATTAACATTATTGTTTTAAATTAATCATACCACAAATCTTTGAACAGAGTTTGATCGGATTTGGGTTTATCTGTTAAAATGACAAACACATTTCTCTACACACACAGTATTATTTACTTATTATTTAAACATGTACATGAAAATGTATTTATTTGCATTGTAAGTAGATATACTTTAAAAAAAAATGATGGACCAGTTGATGCCCACTGCCTTTAAATGTTGTGTCATATGTGCCAAGATGTTAAAACTGAGTTATATCCTTCAGCTACAAACTAATAACAAGTAGTCAATCATCTTCCACATTTAATAATTAACACCTAGTCAAAGCCTACTTAAAGGGACTGAACTGTTAACCACAACTGATTTTCCTTAAAGAAAATACTAAACTCAGCTTGTAAGAACACTTCAGTTTTCTAAACAGAATGCCAACAGTAATTTTGAGATCTAGGAATTTATAGGTGGACAGGGTAAACAGCATTTTACACACATTCAGTGCAGTGGGCCTCTGTTGATTCAATATTTCATCTTGAATTTCGCCCATCCACAAGGTATATAAATATGTCTTATCTTTTGCATGTATGTGCATACATAAAGTGTGCATATATAAAGTATGTATGTGCACACATAAAGTATGTTTAATACGGGTTATTCTGCTATAATGTGCATTATGTCAACCCGAATTCACTGGAATGCAACTGACAAATTGGGGATGCTGTTTCTAAAGCACGAACTTTTAAAATGTTTGTTGGCTGTAACGTGATTACATCGGCAACACTTTAAGCGCTGTTTCTAAAGAGCGATTTTTCTATAATACATGGCCACACAAGAACACAACCATCGCGTTATAGAAGAACTGACTGTATACACACACCCACATCCACAACCAATGATTATAGTTTAGCATCCCTTTGTCTGTAATTTATTATGGACACATGATGTCCTTCAAATAGAAAATAGTTCAGGTACAAAATAAGAAAATTTTTAAAAGGAGCAAAGGAAGATAATCCAAAGTCAAAGCTTCCTGAATGACTAAATATATATAAGGATTTTATGACAAATGACTTGTAGAGAAGCAATCATAAAAATCACAAAAATAATTTGGAAAGAACTATAAAGGATAGAAGATGGGCAAAGGGAATGCACTAGATAAGTGAGAACCCAAAGTTGTCTTTTACCAGTATACAAAAAAGGATAATCAAACAAAATACGGGGCTAATCAAGCGCCAAAAGGAGGTCACCTTGAAGAGGCAAAAGGCACAGCCAAGGTGTTAAATCTGTCTTCATTAAAGAAAGTAATGTCAATGTCACAGTAAAGGAGGCTGCAGTTGAAGAACTGCAAGGAGCAAGTTGAAGGAGTAATTGGTGCGAGTATTGCACAAATTTGTTCCACTGAGACAGGCGAGGAGGAGTAAGATTGAGGAGCCTTGGATGACAAGAACAGAGGAGCTTCTCGTCCAATGAAGAAGGCAGCTTACATAAGGTGGAGGAAGCAAGGATCTAGCACAGCTTTAGAGGATTACAGGCTTACTAGAAAGGAGCTCAGAAATGACTTAGGAGAGCCATGAGGGGGCACAAAAAAGGCTTCGCAAGAATGATTAGGGAGACCCAAAGGCATTTTTCTCATACATGAGGAATAAGAGCATATTCAAGAAGGTAGGGCTGGTCAGGGATAGCATAGGGAACTTGTGCGTAGAGTCTAAGCCTTAAATTAGTTTTTTGCTTCAGTTTTCACCAAGGAAAGGGACCTTATTGTGAATGAGAACTTTGAGGAGCTGGGAAATAGGCTTGAACAGATCAAGTTTGATGATGTTGATGTGCTGGAAATTTTGGCAAACATTAAGATTGATAAATCCCCAGGGCCAGTCCAGATTTATCCTACATTGCTCTGGAAGCAAGAAAGGAGGTTGCTAAGCCACTGGTGAAGATCTTTGCTTCCTCACTCTCCACGGGAGTCATATTAGAGGATTGGAAGGAGGCAAACGTTGTTCCTCTTTTTCAAAAAGGGGAATAGGGAAATCCCTGGCAATTACAGACCAGTCAGTCTTACGTCTGTGGTCAGCAACGTTTTGGAAATAATTCTGAGGGATAGGATTTATGACTATTTGGAAAAGCAGAGTCATTAAAAGCAGTCAGCATGGCTTTGTGAGGGGCAGGTCATGCCTTACAAATCTTATTGAGTTCTTTGAGGAGACGACAAGACAGGTCAATGAAGGTTGAGCAGTGGATGTGGTGTATATGGACTTCAGCAAGGCATTTGATAAGGTGCCCCATGGTAGGATCATTCATAAAGTCAGGAGGTATGGGATACAGGGAGATTTGGCTGTGTGAATTCAGAATTGGCTGGCTGACAGAAGGCAGAGAGTGGTTATGGATGAAAAGTATTCTGCCTGGAGATCAGTGGTGCGTCTCAGGGCTCTGCTCTTTATACGTTTTATAAATGACTTGGATGAGGAGGTTGAGAAGTGGGTTAGTAAATTTGCTAATGACACAAAGGCTGGAGGTGCCACTGATAGTATAGAGGGCTGCAGCGTGACATAGATAGGATGCAGAGATGGGCTGAGAAATGGCAGATGGAGTTCAACTTGGGTAAATACAAATTGATGCATTTTGGAAGGTCAAACATGAATGCTGAATAAAGGATTAAAGACAGCGCTCTTGGCAGTGTGGAGAAACAGAGGGATGTTGGTGTTCAAGTATATAGATCAAATGGAAAGTTACCACCCAAGTGGTACGAAAGCATATTGTATTTTGGCTTTCATTATCAGAGGGATCGGGTTTAAGAGCCACGAGGTTTTGCTGCAGTTCTACAAATCCCTGGTGAGACCACACTTGGAATATTGTGTCCGGTTCTGGTCGACCTACTATAGGAAAGATACAGAGGCTTTGGAAAGGGTGAAAAGAAGGTTTTACCAGGATGCTGCCATGGCTGGAGGGCTTGTCTTACGAAGAGAGGTTGACTAAGCTCGGACTTTTCTCTCTGGAGGAAGAGAGGTGACCTAACTGAGGTATACAAGGTAATGAGAAACTTGGATACAGTCAATTGCCAGACACTTTTCCCCAGGGTAGGTTTGACTGGCGTGAGGGGTCATCGTTTTAAGATATTAGGGGGAAGGTATAGAGGGGACGTCAGAGGTAGTTTGTTTACGCAGAGAGTTGTGAATGCATGGAATGCAGTGTCAGCTGTGGTGATGGAAGCAGAGTCATTAGGGACATTTAAGCGACTGCTGGACATGCACATGGATAGCAGTGAATTGAGGGGTGCGTAGGTTAGGTTATTTTGTTTTAGATTAGGAATAATAGTCACCACATCGTGCGCTGAAGGGCCTGTTCTGTGCTGTACTTTTCTATGTTCTAACTGCACTGGGCAACAAAAAAATGGAGTAGCCTAAAAAGATTTTTTAAAAATTCACTCATGGTACATGAACATCAGGAGCTAGGTCAGAATTCTTGTCTTCTTAGTTTTCCTTGAGAAAGAAGTGATGAGACGCCTTCTTGAACCACTGCAGTCCACAAGTTGTAGAGAGACCAATGCCGGTAGGGAGTGAATTCTAGGATTTTGATCAGCGACAGTGAAGGAACAGGATATGTTACCAAGTCAGGATGGTGAGTAATTTGGAGGGGAACTTGCAGGTGGTGGTGGTCACACGCATCTGCTGCCCTTGACTTTCTACACGGAAGTGGCTGCGGGTTTGAAATGTGCTGTCACAGAATCTAAAGCAAATTTCTGCAGTTTTTCTTGTAGATTGAGTACTCAATGCTGCTACTGAGCATCAGTGACGGAGGGAGATGATTTTGCGGATTTGGTGCCAATGAAATGGGCTGCTTTGTCTGGGGTAGTGTCAAGCGTCTTGAATGTTGTTGGAGCTACACTCATCTACACAAGTGTGGAACTTTCAATCACCCTCCTAACTTGTGCCTTGTGGATGGTGGACAGACTTTGGGAAGTAAAGAGGTGAGTTATTCACAGCTGTATTCTTAGCCTTTGACCTGCTTTTGTAGCCACTGTATTTATTGGGCAAGTCCATATAAATGAGTTTCTGGTCAACTGAAGGATGTTGATAGTGGGGGATGCGGTGATGGTAACACCATTGAATGTCATGGGGTAGTGGTCTTTTATTGGAGATGGTCATTGTCTGGCATTTGTGCAATGTGAATATTATTTGCCACTTTTTATTGTCCAGGTCTTGCTGCATTTGGACATGAGCTTAAAAATGTGTTGCTGGAAAAGCGCAGCAGGTCAGGCAGCATCAAAGGAACAGGAGAATCGACGTTTCGGGCATAAGCCCTTCTTCACTCCATGATCTCCAGCATCTGCAGTCCTCACTTTCTCTTACTGCATTTGGACATGGACTGCTTTAGTGTCTGAGGAGTTGCGAATGTTCAACAGTTCCTCAGTACTACAGTATTGTCAAGGCCTGTAGCCTTTTCACTATCCAGTGCCTCCAACCATTTCTTGATATCACAGAGTGAATTGAATCGGCTGAAGACTGGATTCTGAGATGCTGGGCCAACAGGAAGAGACTGTGATGGAATCCCTCAGCGCTTCTGACTGAAAAGTATTGCGTGCACTTCAGCCTTTTTTTTTAACATTGAAGTGCCAGGCCCTTCCAGCATTGAGGGTGGGGATATCTGTGGAGCCTCCTCCAGTGAGTTGCTTAATTACCCCTCATCATTCATAACTGGAGGTAGCAGTACTGCTGCACTTACATGTGATTTATTGGTTTTGGGACTGCTTAGCTCTTTCTACGATGAAGGGCTCTCCTACTCCTCAGATGCTGCCTGACCTGCAGTGCTTTTCCAGCACCACACTTTTTGACTCTGATCTCCAGCATCCAGAGTCCTTTTTCTCTGTCCATCACATGATACCTATGTTTTTTGGCATGCAAATAGTCCTGTTTAGTTGCTTCATCAGTTTGACAATTCATTTTTAGCCATACAAGCCACTGCTCCCGGAATGCCCTCCAGCACTCTCCATTGAACCAGGGTTAGTCCCATTGGATTGATGGGAATGGGAGAGTGGGAGATATGCCGGGCCACAAGGTTGCAGATTATGCTGTAATACTTTTCTGTTGTTGATGGCCCACAGTACCTGGGGATGCAGAATCTTGTGTTGCTAGAGGATGGATTTAAATCTAGACTCCAGAACATTCACCAAGTTTTTGGATTAATTGTCTACTGACAATACCAATAAGTCATCGCCTTCCCATTGTAGAAGCATGCACGGATAACATTGTATCAGTGGTGGAGGAAGTGAAGTTGCTTCAGCGTTCCTCTTATAATGAAACATCATACTCCAGATCTCTGCTTTGTAGGTGGACACTTTGCGGAGTCAGAATGCAAGTTGCTTGCTGCTGAATTTACAGCCTCTGATTATTACTGTATCTTGCAGTACTGATGGAGCAGATGCACTTCAGTTTCTGGCTAATGGTAACCACCATTAGTCTGGGGATGATACAAGAGACCAAGATGGAGCATTAACTTGACATTTCTAGGCTGGGATGGACGTAAATGCCTCACAGCCTTGTCCACTGCACTAATTTGCTGGGCTTCCCCTCATTGCTTATTGGGATTTTTGTGGAATTTCCTCTTCCAGGGTGAATCATATCCTTATCCACTACTATTTATGACTGGATGCGCGAGAGAGCGCGAGAGCGCGCGAGAGACAGTTTTGAATTCATGTCACTGGACATCGGACTGCATCTGGGAAAATTAACAAACAGTGAATTTCACAACTAATCTTGAAGTAAGCGGTTTGGGCGAACTTCACAACACAGAATCAGGTAAGTTAATTGTGTTTTAAGTCTGTCCAAGAGAAAGGCTGTATTAATGAGTACAGTGGGTTCTTTCTTGATGATATGGTTTTGGAGATAAGTCTCTTGATTAAACTTCAAATATAAACCACAGCTATTAATTTAACCTGGGGCAATGTTTTGTAGAGGAATAAGACTGCTATTTTCTGGGTCTGTAGATTGTGTAGGAGCAAAAAAATGGCCTTTGCAGTGATATGTACTTTTGACAGATGTGGAAGTTTAAAGAGAGTTTAAGGATTACTGCAGATTATATCTGCCATAAATGCTGTTGGATGTGAATCTGATCAGATCGAGTGGATCGGTTGGACAGACAGATAGAACCGATGAATTTGCAACAGCAACAGTATGTGATGGATGGCAGTTATAGGAAGGGGGGAAAGTCTCAGATACAGTCACATAGATGGGCTAACTCCAGGAAGGGTAAGAGAGGTAGGCAGCTAGGGCAGGAGTCTTTTGTGGATATACCCATTTCAAACAGGTATGCTGTTTTGGAAAATGTAGGTGGTGATGGATGCTTAGGGGAACGTAGCACAAACAGCCAAGTTTCTGGTATTGAGACTGGCTCTAATGCTGGAGGGGTACGTCAGCTTCCAAGAGATCAACTGTGTTAGGGGATTCTGTAGTCCGAGGTACAGACAGACGTTTCTGTGGCCAGCAGAAAAAAAAGCAGAGTGGTGTGTTGTTTCCCTGGTGTCAGGATCAAGGATGTCTCAGAGAGGGTGCAGAATGTTCTCACGGGGGAGAGGGGCCAGCTAGAGGTCATTGTCCACATTGGAATCAACGATATAGGAAGGGAAAATGTTGAGATTCTGAAGGGAGATTAGAGAGTGAGGCAAAAATTTAAAAAGGAGGTCCTCAAGGGTAGTAATATCTGGATTACTCCCAGCGCTACAAGTTGGTGAGGGCAGGAATAGGAGGATAGAGCAGATGAATGCATGGCTGAGGAGCTGGTGTATGGGAGGAGGATTCACATTTATGGATCATTGGAACGACGCATTTGTCAGGTATAGACAGGATAGATCGAATTAATCCTAAGAAGAGTATAAAGAAGGTAGGAGTACACTTAAGAGGGAATCAGGAGGGCAAAAAGGGGACATGAGATAGCTTCGGCAAATAAAATTAAGGAGAATCCAAAGGTTGTTTACAAATATATTAAGGACAAAAGGGTAACTAGGGCCCCTCAAAGATCAGCAAGGCAGCCTTTGTGTGGAGCCCCAGAAAATGAGGTAGATAATAAATGAATATTTTCCAACAGTATTTACTGAGTCTTGAAATGGTTAAAAGTGGATAAATCTCCAGGACCTGATCAGGTGTTCCCGAGAACTCTGTGGGAAGCTAGAGAAGTGATTGCTGGGCCTCTTGCTGAGATATTTGCATCTTCGATAGTCACAGACGAGGTGCCGGAAGACTGGAGGTTGGCAAACGTGGTGCCACTGTTTAAGAAGGGCGGTAAAGACAAGCCAGGGAACTATAGACCAGTGAGCCTGACCTCGGTGGTGGGCAAGTTGTTGGAGGGAATCCTGAGGGACAGGATGCACATGTATTTGGAGAGGCAAGGACTGATTCGGGATAGTAAACATGGCTTTGTGCGTGGGAAATCATGTCTCACAGACTTAATTGAGTTTTTTGAAGTAACAAAGAAGATTGATGAGGGCAGAGCAGTAGATGTGATCTATATGGACTTCAGTAAGGCATTCGATAAGGCTCCCCATGGGAGACTGATTAGCAAGGATAGATCTCACTGAATAAAGGGAGAACTAGCCATTGGGATACAGAACTGGCTCAAAGGTAGAAGACAGAGGGTGATAGTGGAAGGTTGTTTTTCGAATTGGAGGCCTATGAGCAGTGAAGTGCCACAAGGATTGGTGCTGGGTCCTCTATGTTTTGTCATTCACGTAAATGATTTGTATGTGAGCATAAGAGGTACAGTTAGTAAATTTGCAGATTACACCAAAATTGGAGGTTAGTGGACAGCGAAGAGGGTTACCTCAGATTACAACAGGATCTGGACCAGATGGGCCAATCGGCTGAGAAGTGACAGATGGAGTTTAATTCAGATAAATGCAAGGTGCTGCATTTTGGGATAGCAAGTCTTAGCAGGACTTATACACTTAATGGTAAAGTCCTAGGGAGTGTTGCTGAACAAAGAGATCTTGGAGTGCAGGTTCACAGTTCCTTGAAAGTAGAGTTGCAGGTTGATAGGATAGTGAAGGTGTTTGGTATGCTTTCCTTTATTGGTCAGAGTACTGAGTACAGGAGTTGGGAGGTCATGTTGTGGCTGTACAGGACATTGGTTAGGCCACTGTTGGAATATTGCGTGCAATTCTGGTCTCCTTCCTATTGGAAAGATGTTGTGAAACTTGAAAGGGTTCAGAAAAGATTTACAAGGATGTTGCCAGGGTTGGAGCATCTGAGCTACAGGGAGAGGCTGAACAGGCTGGGGTTGTTTTCCCTGGAGTTTCGGAGGCTGAGGGATGACCTTATAGAGGTTTACAAAATTATGAGGGGCATGGATAGGATAAATAGGTAAAGTCTTTTCCTTGGGGTTGAAGAGTCCAGAACTAGAGGGCATAGGTTTAGGGTGAGAGGGGAAAGATATAAAAGAGACCCAAGGGGCAACTTTTTCATGCAGAGGGTGGTACGTCTATGGAATTAACTGCCAGAGGAAGTGGTGGAGGCTGGTACAATTGCAACATTTAAGAGGCATTTGGATGGATATATGACTAGGAAGGGTTTGGAGGGATATGGGCCGGGTGCTGGCAGGTGGGACTAGATTGAGTTGGGATATCTGGTCGGTATGGACGGGTTGGACCGAAGGGTCGGTTTCCATGCTGCACATCTCTATGACTCTACCTGCGACTCCACTTTCAAGGAGCTATGAACCTGCACTCCAAGGTCTCTTTGTTCAGCAACACTCCCTAGGACCTTACCATTAAGTGTATAAATCCTGCAAAGATTTGCTTTCCCAAAATGCAGCACCTTGCATTTATCTGAATTAAACTTCATCTGCCACTTCTCAGCCCATTGGCCCATCTGGTCCAGATCCTGCTGTAATCTGAGGTAACCCTCTTCGCTGTCCACTACACCTCCAACTTTGGTGTCATCTGCAAACTTACTAACTGTACCTCTTATGCTCGCATCCAAAATATTTACGTAAATGACAAAAAGTAGAGGACACAGCACCAATCCTTGTGGCACTCCACTGCTCACAGGCCTCCAGTCTGAAAAACAACCCTCCACCACCACCCTGTCTTCTTCCTTTGGGCCAGTTATGTATCTAAATGGCGAGTTCTCCCTGTATTCCTCGAGATCCAACCTTGCTAACAAGTCTCCCATGGGGAACCTTTTAAATAATTTTTAGTGATTTATTTTAATGGGAAGAAATTTAAAGGGAAAAACCTAGCATACATAAACAAGTATCTGAAGTTGGTAGAACAAGATAGGAAGGCTGTCAAAAAAAAGCATGTGGCATCCACAGCTTTATGGAAGCATTGAGTACAAAAGCAAGGAAGTTATGCTGAACCTTTATAACTGGTTAGTACCTATCTAGAGTATATTTTCAATTCTGGATAGGTGCATGCAACAGATCAACACATGCAAGGTGATCAAACAGCCTCCTTCTTTTCCCTATCATTTATGATTGATAGAAACTTACAGTGGAATCCTTTTTTATTATTTTGGCAACTGGTTCACCATCTTGATGGAGCTCCTCATAGCGACGTACTTTATTAGCATGCTTCTTGCTCTGTGGATTATAGCAGAAGACAGTGATTGACATCTAGAGATCAATGAATACCTGAAACTCTGAACTTTTAATACATTATCTGAATAATGATTGATGGAAAACAACCTTCATAGCCATAGTATAAATTTAAAATGCTACATTTTCAGTGCAAAAGTCATGAGTCAGTCTTCATGAGACAAAATGATATGCACTGGAGTGAAATGGCTGTATCTTTTTGCCAGTTCAAGCAAAAGGATCTTATATCTTCCTGTACATTAATTCTAACTTTAGAAAGTTTTAGCTTCTTAAATATTTGTTATAACCCATTGGTAGAATACATTGATACATTCATATTAAACTTCAATTTTGCAGCCCAGAATCTCTACACAAAGTTTCAGCATTTACCTAAATCATTCCGACACACAACATTTTTATTTTAAAAGGGCTGAATCAACTCAACCAATTCTTCTCATAACTGGCTAGAGAAGCAAAGATGGAAGAGGAGGTAGAAGCAGGAATGGGTCAGTACAGATCACAGATAGATTTGAGATGTTCACTATTCTGGATGCCTCTATACTATACCAGCAGAACAAACCAATAAGGAGCTGCCTGTTGTTTTTATTTATAAAAAACAGATTTTGCATCTGGGATTCATGCTCAACATGCATTAATCGTTCCAGATTATCAAACAGCCAAGCTCATGGTGACATAAGGTTTGCCATGTTATTACCTGGTAATGTGCTAGTCTCTGGGACTCTGAAATCAGCACAGCGTTACACACTTTGCAGTGAGTGTCCGTGAAGAGCTCACTATTTCCTTCGATGATCTTTTGTACTGTGAAAGAAGACCAAAAGAACAAAAGCGAAAGAGTAGAGATTCTGATGTTCTGCAGTAATTGTCTCCTTCACATAAATCCATTAATTTCACTGGTGTGCACATTCACCTTTAGAGACAACAAACCTTTGCTAATTACCTATATTCTGTAGTAAAGTACTAAATACCCTCGCAACTTCACAAACTTTCTTTTTGAAGTAAACTCCTATCTGCGAGACACCTTGTATTGTGATGCTACGACCAACATTACCCTTTTATAACAGTAGGATGACAACATGAGAACAAGATACATTTTGAAGCAGTCTGACTCATGCTCATTTTCAAAAGTAAGATGCTAAAGAAATAACTTGTTCCAATTAAGAGTCACTCAATGAAAAGTTAACTCTGCTTTTTCTCCAAAGATGCTGCAATACCTGTTGAGTTTCTCAAACAATTTCTGATTCTGTATCACTACCTCAGCTGACAAAATAAATCTTTAAAGTCCAAAATTGCTCCAATATTAGAAGCTTAACTCTGCTTAAAGAGTCACTATTTCTTCCAATATTTGAAAGACACTGACTTGTTTTTAAATACTGCCAAATATGAAACAGACTGCTCCTAAATATTTATAGCATTTGGGAGTTAAAACCCTGGATTATTTTTAAGGCTTCTGGCTTTCAGTCAAGGAAGATAGGTTAGGTTTGAAGCCTTCAGATGAATAATTTTGCTTCATTCCATTGCTTAGGATAGCCAATAAAATATAGTTGTCAAACAAAACTCTGAAAAAGTCCAAATCTTTCTATATGATGTAAATGAAGTAATCCAGTAGCGACCCTAACACTGCATGTGAAATCACAGCAAATTTACCGGTGTAAGAAAATTCCAAATAATTTCAAAACATCAAACTACAGAAAAATATAATCAAAACAGAACAATGTGACATATAAAACACTTATTATTGAATATTAAATATTATGGAAGAATTCCACAATCAAGCCAAGCACTATGTCAGATCTTTAAAAAAAAAGAAGAAAAATTGGTCATAATTTCCATGAAGAGTTCAGTAGAGTCAGCCTGAAGATGGAAAGATTCAACTATAGTAGATAGCAAAGAGACAAAGTAGATTTCAGGAAGTGGAAGTGAAACTCAAGGTTTTAGCAAGAAAAATTAAGAGTGGATTGCTAAAGCAACTTCAACTGTGAGACCTGGATAGTAGGAGAAAATTGGGTAAGATTATGCCTTACACTGGAGAGGTGCGAGTCAAATTAAACTCTGTTCAGTGATGTAAGTGTGTTACATTCCAGTTCTACAATTAAAATTTGAATTAGAGCAGCAATTAATGGCTTTACAGGAGATTATAAGTATGTGACATTTTAACATCAAAATGTCCTGGATGTTTTCTTACGAAGTCCAATCTACATGTCAGATGCAATTCTCCGGAGTAGAACCATGCCAATGGCTGAAGGAAGACTTTTGCAATTTATTGTTTACACTTTCTGTTCATCTCATGAAATAGATGACATTGTGCATTTCAGAGCCAGGATTTCTATTCAACACCTTCTGGAGATCCCTGCTAGAAAGTGCATGCGCAGGTCACTTGGGGAACCCCCAAAGAGCATTCCACCCAGATCCTCCCCTAAACCGATAACCCCACATTAACCATGGCTAATCCTGACTGTATGGAACATTTAATATGACCAATCCATCTAACCTGCACATCTGTGGACTATGGGAGGAAACCAGAGTACCTGCCGGAAACAGGGAGAACGTGCAAACTCCCCACATTAGTCACCCAAAGCTGGAATCGAACCTGGGTCCCTGGCACTGTGAGGCAGCAGTGCGAACCACTAAGCCACTTTGCCCTGTAATGCTTTAATCAGTTGAATAACCTCTCAGTGCTCACTCTCTGGTTTTGATCTGATAAGCAGGCCATTGAACCATCAATCTGGCTTTGACATTCAATAAGACCAGGCCTGATCTAATTGTTGCCTTAACTTCACTTACCTACCTGCCACTCTGAAAACTTGATTTCCTCGTGAATCAGTAATGCTTAACTCAGCCTTAAATACATTCATGGACACTACTTCCACCAACCTTTGCTGGAGAGAATTCCAAAGGCTAATGACTCTCAGAAAAGCATTTCCTCCATGTTTGTTTTTAGTGGGGAGCCTCTTATTCCCAACCTTGTTTAGATTCCTCCATGAGTGCAATCTTCCTCTCAGTATCTGTCCAGTCAAGCTCCTTCAGAATCTGATATTTCAATATGATCACCTCTCATTTTTCTAAACTCCAGTGAGTCAATCTCTCCGTATAAACCAATCCCTTCATCAAGAGTCAGCCCAACGAAATTTCTCTATACTGCTTCTAGTGTAAGTATGTCCCTCCTTAAGTATTTCCTCTCACCAATACCCTGCACAGTTGTCGCAAGGCTTCCTCACTTTTATAATTCATCTCCATTACAGTAAAGGCCAACATTCCATTTGCCTTCTCAATTACTCGCTGTACATGAACCACAAAAGGTTAGAATGCATAAGGACATCCAGATCCCTCTACTGAAGCATTCTGCATTCTCTCTAATAGGCAAACCTTTTCTGACCCGAGTCAGACAAATATTGGCCTCTTGACTTTCTAGAGATTTCTGGCTAGGCTTCTGAGGCAACAGCTTTTATAACAGAAGCGGTTCAGTACACCAGTCTAGTAGTGAGAATGTGGACTGTCACAGAAAACATTCATGCTTTTTACAGCGATAGCAACCTTTGAGAAGATTTGTAGCTCAGGTTGAGGTTCTGGATGTAGGTTTGCTCACTGAGCTGGAAGGTTCATTTCCAGACGTTTCGTCATCCCACTAGGAAACACCCTCAGGCAATGCACTGCTGGTAAGTCTGCTTTCTATTTATATGTTTGTGTTTATTTGGGTTGGTGATGTCATTTCCCAGGGTGAAATCACTTCCGGTTCTTTTTCTCAGGGGGTGGTAGATGGCGTCTAACCCGAAGTGTTTGTTGATTGAGTTCCAACTGGAATGCCATACTTCTAGGAATTCTCGTGAGTGTCTTTGTTTGGCTTTTCCTAGGATGGATATGCTGTCCCAGTCAAACTGGTGTCCTTCCACATCCGTATATAAGGATACTAGTGAGAGAGGATCATGTCTTTTTGTGGCTAGTTTGCTGCCTGTTTGTCCAATGTAGTGTTTGTTACAAACCCACCAACACTAAAACAGCAGCTAATGAACTTGAAAGAACCTATACAGACAACAAGCGAAACTAATGTCATTTACAAAATACAGTGCAAGGACTGTAACAAACACTACGTTGCATGTAAACCTTACATACAGCATCAAAACAATCCAAAAAAATCCCCAGCTCTGATGTAGGAACAAAACATACTAATATAATTGTTTCCCATGACATGTCAGACAAGTTAAAACTTGCTCTAAATTTGGGCTCACTATAAAACTGAGACCCCCCCCCACCCCCATTTCAATTCACTGTTTGATCCCATTCACTCGCATCTGAACACTAAACATATAAATAGACAGCAGGACTTATCAGCAGTGCTTTGTCAGAGCCCATGAAGTTTTTACAGCATTAGCTGCTGTGTTTCACAATTAAAGCCTGCAATGACAGCTACTAAGAGAATGTAAGGCAAGTGAAGGAGTAGAGTGGCAAATGGTGGGTGTGTACACGAGGCGAGTAAATGGGTAAGGTGCTAGGGGAAACAGTGTTCAGATGTGAGTGAATGGGGTCAAGCATTGAATTGAAATTGGGGGGGGGGGGGGTCTTAGTTTTATAGTTAGCCCAAATTTAGAGCAAGTTTTAACTTGTCTGACATGTCATGGGAAACAATTATATTGGTATTTTTTGTTCCTACATCAGAGCTGGGGATGTTTTGGATTGTTTTGATGCTTGGCAATTGTCTATTTAAACTTCCAGGCAATTACCAAATAGTCCGTGCATTGGAACTTCCAAGAATCTGGTTTTATCTTCTTCTTTTCCATCTGGGATAACCTCACATCTTCCCTCATTATAGTCCATCTGCCAAGTTCTGGCCCAGTACTTAACTTATTTGTATTTCTCTTCAGACTCATTGCACCCTCCTCACAATTTGCTGTCCTTTTGCCTGTTGTCAGCAAATTTCACAACACTGTCAGTACATTCATCCAAATCATTAATTCATCATAAATATTTCAGGCTTCAGAGCGATTCCCAGTGGATTGCAAACATGAAATTTGTTATGGACCAGATGAAACCCCCCTCAAAATATATCAAGGAGATAGCCTAAACTCGAACTTTTATCTTATTTAAAAGGGTAAGCGAAACTTGAAAGGGTTCAAAAAAGATTTTCAAGGAAGTTGCCAGAGTTGGAGGGTTTGAGCTATAGGGAGAGGGTGAATAGGCTGGGGCCATTTTTCCTGGAGCATCAAAGGCAGAGAGGTGATCTTAAAGAGGTTTATAAAATTATGGAGGATATAGATAGGATAAATAGACAAGGTATTTTCCCAGAGATGGGGGAGTCCAGAACTAGAGGTCATAGGTTTAAGGTGAGGGGGGCAAGATTTAAAAGGGACCTATAAAAGGTAACCTTTTCATGCAAAGTGTGATGCATGTATGGAATGAGCTACCAGAGGAAGTGGAGGAGGCTGGTACAACTGCAACATTTAAAATTCATTTGGATGGGTATATGAATAGGAAGGGTTGATGGACATGGGCTAAATGCTGGCAAATGGAACTAGATTTATTTAGGATATCTGGTCAGCATGGACAAGTCGGACCAAAGAGTCATGGATATATACAACACAAAAACAGATTCTAAGTGTAAGATGCTGTGTTCCAGATGTAACTCAATTGGTCAACTACTAGGCTTTAAGCAAAACGCATTTTATTCTTACAATACAGTTAAAATACAAAGGAAAAAGATGAAGTCGCATAACTTGAACTCTATTGATATACTTAAATGAAGTAATATTATTTAACTACTAATCAACTACTATTCCAATATAGCAACATCCTATTAACATACCTTTGGAAAGGCAAATTCAACAGATTTCCCTCACTTGCTCTCTCCTGCAATCCAGGAGAAAGAACACCAACAGAAATTTCTAGCAGCAGAAAAAGAATTTAAGCTTTATGCTGCAGCAGGGAGAGAAAGTGAGAAAGCAAGAGGGAGAGAGGACGAATGAGAGAGCTGTATCTATCAGCTTCAACTCAAATAAAACCCAACTTCTTTTTGATGAGTCAGATACAATACACAATTCTGGCTGTAGGTTTGTTTTCAGACGTCTTGCCACCATACATCAGTGAGCCTCCAGATGTTGTTAACTAGCATGTTACCTAGTACGGTGATGAAATATCTGAAAATGAGCCTTTCAGCTCAATGAGCAAACCTACATTCAGAACCTCAACCTGAGCTACAAATCTTTTCAAAACTCGCTAACATTACACAGTACTGTGCAGACACCATAAACCAAAAGTGATGTTTGTCACTTTCTCCAGTGAGTACGATATACCTGACAAATCAATTTTCAACAGAAAGCATTTGTCAAACTCCTGTACAATATTCACGTGTCGCTGCACCCAAGTTTAAAATGTAGTCAAAAGAATCTGAATTTGTTCCTTTTTCTGTTGATTCAATGTAGTAATATGTACATTTAACTGCACTACGTTCTTGAGAAATAAATTTGCTCAGCAACCACACTTTTCAATAGTTTGCAAAACTGCTATAGTAATGGAACAGAATGTGCAAAAATTTGATCACAACGTTATACCACAGTCAATCAATCGCATTAGAATCTGATGCATCTTAAGCTGATCAGAAGATTTTGTTTTCCCTGATAAAAAGCTGGGTACAAATATTAACACCAACAACAGACCTCATCACCCACCTAATTATTTGGATCTAAGAAGCAAAATTTTCTATGTATATTTATCCACAGTGCATGAGTGAGTTAATCTAACAAGCAAAATAGACAATTTGCACTGGGAAAGCAAGTTTGGTAACACCTGTGGACAGAAAGACAGAATTAAAGTTTAAGGGCTATGGCCTTTCATCAGGACTGAATATTACAGATTGAATAATAAAAAAGTACTTAATCAAGGCAAGAAAGGATACAGTTGAGAAAGAGCTACTGAAAAAGCAGGATAGAGGACAGAAGTATAATGAAAGAATTAAAAAGGTCAGAATAATTATAAATGATATCAGAACCACACTGACTATTCATTGTTTAAATAAATGAGAATAATGATTACAATCTTAAATTGTTAACGTTTTCAGATTAGAGCATGTTTAGGAAACAACCAATTCAGCTCGTGTAGCCCTGAAAACACACTCCCAAGCCAAGTCACTAAAAATTGTAATTTCTGAAGCAACATTTGCCCATCATTTATTACAATATTTCTACAATTACCAATCAGTTCGAAAAGACTTCTTTGAAGCCTCAATCCTCAGGTTATTGATCCCCTCAACTACAAAAGTATTATAATCGACCTGTTCCACACAAAACAAATCAACCCTTGATCCAACATCATTGTGCATCATCTCTAATATTCATCGTCTCTCCAAAGTTTTTGAATGTCCCAAATCATTCTTTATTTCAATATTTGAATTCCAGGTTATTTTTAGACGGTGCCAAAATAATGAAACTCCTTATCAGTGACATCAAATGTGAGTGACAAAGATAAATTATTCTTAATCATCCCTCATCATCTACAAATCTTCCCAAACCACCACCACTGAAAAAAGATAATCCACTGTCAACTAGCTGAATGGGATTGCATTCAATAATCCATCTTTTCTGCTGCATGGACCTCTGAGGTCCGAAACGGAAAGTCAATGTGCCTTATTCTTCCATAGTGTCAACATTCCCTACTGGTGTTTTGCCAATTCTAATCTCTTGACCAGGTCCAATTTTACTTATTCACCACTGGTAGCTATTGCTTCTAAGTCTCAAATGCTTTGCAATTTTTAAAATATTATTCATTTATTACCAATCCTGAATTGCCCAGAGTGTAACTCAGTCAACCACATTGCTATGGGTCAGGAGTCACATCAAGGCCAGACCAGGTAAAGATGACAGATTTCCTTCCCTAAAAGGACATTAGTGAATCATAACAGTTTTTATAATAATTGACAGTGATTACATGGTTGCTGTTCGGCTGGCTTTTTTGTTTCAGATTTTTTAGAAATGGATGTCAAATTTTAGTTTTTGCCAAGATGGGATATAAACAATTGTGCATACAGCACCAGCCTCAGGTTTATGCCACCACCTCCCCTTCTAAACATTCACAGCTCTTTTTTCTCCTTTAATATCCTACCTCTGAGTACTTTTTGTGCCCTAAGATCTCACAAGGATCGACGAACACTTTGATTCACATTTTCTTGTGAAGGACTTGGCACTTATTTTGCTATGTTTAAAACACATGTGGAAGCGGTCACTCTTGAGGGAGGGCACCCAGCAGGCAGAAGCAAATAATATGCCAAGAATTCCACAGAGAGCATTTGGGTTACCAATATGACCAGTTACTAAATATTTCTCATTAGTGCACAAGTGATATTGTAAGCTTCCAGTCAGTTAACATTTTAATATTCCCTCCCCTGGCCTCCTACATTGTTCAAATGAAATTCTAATGAAGCACCTCTTTTGACCAGGCACTTCAAAACTTTCAGGACTCAGTATTTACATCAGCAATTTAAAATCATAATCACTGCTCTGATTTTTCAGATTAAAGGTCTATTGCTGTCATTTACACTTCCTAGCCAACTTTGCTCATTTGTTCCACTACTACCCTACTTTGCCTAATAACAATCTAACCATTTTGGCATTTAATTAAGTCTATCTTGCATCCTGTCATGAACCTTACCTTTTGTTCTTTCCTCCTCTTCTCTCTCACCTTTCTTCCCTGAAAAGAAAAACAATAAACTACAACTATTGGAAATGCAAACAGAAAATGCTGGCACTGACATTTACTCATACCCTTTTCATCCCAAAATCATGATTGTGTGCCCCTTGTGCACCTTCCAACCAGACTTCTGCTTAAAATGGATCATTCGCCAAGATCTCCACCACCTCCAGCATGATGCCATCCCCAAACATACCCTCCTCTACAGCATTCCAAAGGGAACATTCCCTCTACAGCACCTTCATTCACTCCAACAATTCTTAGTCCTTTTTCAAGGATGCGCAGATCCAACACCTGTTGTTTCATTGTCCTCCCTTTCAACTATCTGACATCCCGAAAACTCCATCCAGGGAAAATAATTATACTTCATTCAGTATACTCACTGCTCACAATGTCAACTCCTCTACATTGAGGGTACCAAATGCATAAAGAATTGCTGTTATGTGGAAACATCTTTGCTCAGTCAACAAGCATGACCCTGAACTTCCTGATGCTCATCACTTCAATTTCTACCTTGTTCCTACTAACTATTCTGTCCTTCACCTTTTAATGTTGTAATAAAAAAAAATCAATGCAAACTGGAGGAACCTCGCTTTTGGACCTTTTCTACCTAGTCATTCATAACTCATCTATGCACACTTTAAAAGTTTTTATCCATCGCTATTCCCTTTGGTTCTTACACCATGGAACTTGTAAGAAATCTTTCTTGGCACCCCACAAATAGCTTGTCATTTGTTCGTTCACTCCTACTTGCTCAAAATCAATTTCACTTTCCGTAGTTTTAGTAGTAATGAACAGTCATCGACCTGAAATGAGAACTTTTAACGGCTCTCCAGTCACCAACTGACCTGCTAAGTATTGCCAGCAGAACAAATTACTGCAGATGCTGGAATCTGTATTTCAAGCACTTTTTTTTTGTCTTTGCAAGTGCTGGAAACACTCAGCAAGTCAGACATCCTGTGTGCAGAGAGGAATAAATCTCAACAGCTCAGGTCTACATGCAATAGGTTCTGACTGACGAAAAGGCCGTCAACCTGAAACAGTAAAACTAATTCAGAGCGCAGACGCTGCCTGACCTGCGTGGGAGCACTTCAGTTTTGTTTGTTTTACACATCCTGCAGTGGACTGCAAGATGCAAACTTTTCCCTGGACACAGGGAAAGGTTACTGATCCTAAATGTTAGCAGCATGAGGCCCACAAGGGTTGTTGAAGCAAAAGCGATTCTGTGCATGTCTATGTGGTGTGTGTTTTGATTATCTTTATATAAAAGGAGGAAGATGGTTTGATGGGGGGGGGGGGGGGGGGGGGGGGGGGGGGGGGGGGGGAGAGGGGAATGGGGGGGTGGGTGGATGGAAGGGGGGGTGGGTGGAAGGGGGGGGGGGGGAGGGTGGAAGGGGGGGGATGGAAGGGGGGGGTGGGGGATGGAAGGGGGGGGCGGGATGGAAGGGGGGGCGGGATGGAAGGGGGAGGGGTGGGGGTGATGGAAGGGGGGGGAGGGGTGGGGGGGATGGAAGGGGGGGAGGGGTGGGGGGATGGAAGGGGGGGGAGGGGTGGGGGGGATGGAAGGGGGGGAGGGGTGGGGGGGATGGAAGTGGGTGGGGATGGAGAGTGGAGGGGGGATGGAGTGGGGGGGATGGAAGGGGGGGGGAGGGGTGGGGGGGATGGAAGTGGGTGGGGATGGAGAGTGGAGGGGGGATGGAGGGGGGGGGGATGGAAGAGGGGAGGGGTGGGGGGGATGGAAGAGGGGAGGGGTGGGGGGGATGGAAGGGGGGAGGGGTGGGGGGATGGAAGGGGGGGGAGGGGTGGGGGGGATGGAAGGGGGGGAGGGGTGGGGGGATGGAAGGGGGGGGAGGGGTGGGGGGGATGGAAGGGGGGGAGGGGTGGGGGGGATGGAAGTGGGTGGGGATGGAGAGTGGAGGGGGGATGGAGTGGGGGGGATGGAAGGGGGGGGGAGGGGTGGGGGGGATGGAAGTGGGTGGGGATGGAGAGTGGAGGGGGGATGGAGGGGGGGGGATGGAAGAGGGGAGGGGTGGGGGGGATGGAAGAGGGGAGGGGTGGGGGGGATGGAAGGGGGGAGGGGTGGGGGGGATGGAAGGGGGGAGGGGTGGGGGGGATGGAAGGGGGGAGGGGTGGGGGGGATGGAAGGGGGGAGGGGTGGGGGGGATGGAAGGGGGGAGGGAAGGGGGAGGGGTGGGGGGGATGGAAGGGGGGAGGGGTGGGGGGGATGGAAGGGGGGGAGGGGTGGGGGGGATGGAAGGGGGGAGGGGTGGGGGGGATGGAAGGGGGGGATGGGGATGGGGGTGGGAGGGGGATGGGGGTGGGAGGGGGAGGGGGATAGGGGTGGGGGGGATGGGGATGGGGGGGATGGGGATGGGGGGGATGGGGATGGGGGGGATGGGGGGGGAGAGGTGGGGGGGGGGAGAGGTGGGGGGGTGGGAGAGTGGGGGGGGGGAGGGGGGGAGGTGGGGGAGGGGAGGGGGGGTGGGAGAGGTGGGGGAGGGGGGGTGGGAGAGGTGGGGGAGGGGAGGGGGGGTGGGAGAGGTGGCGGAGGGGAGGGGGGGTGGGAGAGGTGGGGGGGTGGGTGGGAGAGGTGGGGGGTGGGTGGGAGGGGTGGGGGGGTGGGAGGGGGGGGTGGGAGAGGTGGGGGGGGGAGTGGGGGGGGGGGGGGAGTGTGGGAGAGGTGGGGGGGAAGAGGTGGGGGAGGGAGTGGGAGAGGTGGGGGGGGGGAGTGTGGGAGAGGTGGGGGGGGAGTGTGGGGGGGGGGGGGGGAGTGTGGGAGAGGTGGGGGGGAAGAGGTGGGGGAGGGAGTGGGAGAGGTGGGGGGGAGTGGGAGAGGTGGGGGGGGAGTGGGAGAGGTGGGGGGGAGTGGGAGAGGTGGGAATGGGGGGTGGGAGAGGTGGGAATGGGGGGTGGGAGAGGTGGGAATGGGGGGGGGGGTGGGAGAGGTGGGAATGGGGGGTGGGAGAGGTGGGAATGGGGGGTGGGAGAGGTGGGAATGGGGGGTGGGAGAGGTGGGAATGGGGGGTGGGAGAGGTGGGAATGGGGGGTGGGAGAGGTGGGAATGGGGGGTGGGAGAGGTGGGAATGGGGGGGAAGGGGAATGGGGGGGGAAGGGGAATGGGGGGGAAGGGGAATGGGGGGGAAGGGGAATGGGGGGGAAGGGGAATGGGGGGGAAGGGGAATGGGGGGGAAGGGGAATGGGGGGGAAGGGGAATGGGGGGGAGGGGAATGGGGGGGAGGGGAATGGGGGGGGAGGGGAATGGGGGGGAGGGGAATGGGGGGGAGGGGAATGGGGGGGAGGGGAATGGGGGGGAGGGGAATGGGGGGGAAGGGGAATGGGGGGGAAGGGGAATGGGGGGGAGGGGAATGGGGGGGAGGAGAATGGGGGGGGAGGGGAATGGGGGGGAGGGGAATGGGGGGGAGGGGAATGGGGGGGGAGGGGAATGGGGGGGGAGGGGAATGGGGGGGGAGGGGAATGGGGGGGGAGGGGAATGGGGGGGGAGGGGAATGGGGGGGGAGGGGAATGGGGGGGGGAGGGGAATGGGGGGGGAGGGGAATGGGGGGGGAGGGGAATGGGGGGGGAGGGGAATGGGGGGGGAGGGGAATGGGGGGGGAGGGGAATGGGGGGGGAGGGGAATGGGGGGGGGAGGGGAATGGGGGGGGAGGGGAATGGGGGGGGAGGGGAATGGGGGGGGAGGGGAATGGGGGGGGAGGGGAATGGGGGGGGAGGGGAATGGGGGGGGAGGGGAATGGGGGGGGAGGGGAATGGGGGGGGAGGGGAATGGGGGGGGAGGGGAATGTGGGGGGAGGGGAATGGGGGGGGAGGGGAATGGGGGGGGAGGGGAATGGGGGGGGAGGGGAATGGGGGGGGAGGGGAATGGGGGGGGAGGGGAATGGGGGGGGAGGGGAATGGGGGGGGAGGGGAATGGGGGGGGAGGGGAATGGGGGGGGAGGGGAATGGGGGGGAGGGGGAAGGGGAATGGGGGGGAGGGGGAAGGGGAATGGGGGGGAGGGGGAAGGGGAATGGGGGGGGAAGGGGAATGGGGGGGGAAGGGGAATGGGGGGGAAGGGGAATGGGGGGGAAGGGGAATGGGGGGGGATGGGGAATGGGGGGGGATGGGGAATGGGGGGGGATGGGGATGGGGGGAATGGGGATGGGGGGGGATGGGGATGGGGGGGGATGGGGATGGGGGGGATGGGGGGGGACGGGGACGGGGGGGACGGGGACGGGGGGGACGGGGACGGGGGGGACGGGGACGGGGGGGACGGGGACGGGGGGGACGGGGACGGGGGGGACGGGGACGGGGGGGACGGGGACGGGGACGGGGACGGGGGGGGGACGGGGACGGGACGGGGACGGGGACGGGGGGGGACGGGGACGGGGGGGGGGCGGGGACGGGGGGGGGGGGGGGGGGGGGGGGGGGGGGGGGGGGACGGGGACGGGGGGGGGACGGGGACGGGGGGGGGACGGGGACGGGGGGGGACGGGGACGGGGGGATGGGGGGGAAGGGGTTGTGGGGATGGGGGGGGACGGGGACGGGGGGGGATGGGGATGGGGGGGGATGGGGATGGGGGGGATGGGAATGGGGGGGTGGGGATGGGGGGGGTGGGGATGATGGGGATGATGGGGGGGATGGGGATGGGGGGGGATGAGGATGGGGATGGGGGGGGACGGGGACGGGGGGGACGGGGACGGGGGGGACGGGGACGGGGGGGACGGGGACGGGGGGGGGGACGGGGACGGGGGGGGGGGACGGGGACGGACGGGGACGGGGGGGACGGGGACGGGGGGGGGACGGGGACGGGACGGGGACGGGGACGGGGGGGACGGGGACGGGGGGGACGGGGACGGGGACGGGGGGGGATGGGGACGGGGGGGAAGGGGATGGGGGGGAAGGGGATGGGGGGGGAAGGGTGGGTTGTGGGGATGGGGGGGGATGGGGATGATGGGGGGGATGGGGATGATGGGGGGGATGGGGATGATGGGGGGGATGGGGATGATGGGGGGGATGGGGATGATGGGGGGGATGGGGATGATGGGGGGGATGGGGATGATGGGGGGGATGGGGATGATGGGGGGGATGGGGGGGATGGGGAGGATGGGGATGATGGGGGGGATGGGGATGATGGGGGGGGATGGGGATGATGGGGGGGGATGGGGATGATGGGGGGGGATGGGGATGATGGGGGGGGATGGGGATGATGGGGGGGGATGGGGATGATGGGGGGGGATGGGGATGATGGGGGGGGATGGGGATGATGGGGGGGGATGGGGATGATGGGGGGGGATGGGGATGATGGGGGGGGATGGGGATGATGGGGGGGGATGGGGATGATGGGGGGGGATGGGGATGATGGGGGGGGATGGGGATGATGGGGGGGGATGGGGATGATGGGGGGGGATGGGGATGATGGGGGGGGATGGGGATGATGGGGGGGGATGGGGATGATGGGGGGGGATGGGGATGATGGGGGGGGATGGGGATGATGGGGGGGGATGGGGATGATGGGGGGGGATGGGGATGATGGGGGGGGATGGGGATGATGGGGGGGGATGGGGATGATGGGGGGGGATGGGGATGATGGGGGGGGATGGGGATGATGGGGGGGGATGGGGATGATGGGGGGGGATGGGGATGATGGGGGGGGATGGGGATGATGGGGGGGGATGGGGATGATGGGGGGGGATGGGGATGATGGGGGGGGATGGGGATGATGGGGGGGGATGGGGATGATGGGGGGGGATGGGGATGATGGGGGGGGATGGGGATGATGGGGGGGGATGGGGATGATGGGGGGGGATGGGGATGATGGGGGGGGATGGGGATGATGGGGGGGGATGGGGATGATGGGGGGGGATGGGGATGATGGGGGGGGATGGGGATGATGGGGGGGGATGGGGATGATGGGGGGGGATGGGGATGATGGGGGGGGATGGGGATGATGGGGGGGGATGGGGATGATGGGGGGGGATGGGGATGATGGGGGGGGATGGGGATGATGGGGGGGGATGGGGATGATGGGGGGGGATGGGGATGATGGGGGGGGATGGGGATGATGGGGGGGGATGGGGATGATGGGGGGGGATGGGGATGATGGGGGGGGATGGGGATGATGGGGGGGGATGGGGATGATGGGGGGGGATGGGGATGATGGGGGGGGATGGGGATGATGGGGGGGGATGGGGATGATGGGGGGGGATGGGGATGATGGGGGGGGATGGGGATGATGGGGGGGGATGGGGATGATGGGGGGGGATGGGGATGATGGGGGGGGATGGGGATGATGGGGGGGGATGGGGATGATGGGGGGGGATGGGGATGATGGGGGGGGATGGGGATGATGGGGGGGGATGGGGATGATGGGGGGGGATGGGGATGGGGGGGAAGGGGATGGGGGGGAAGGGTGGGTTGTGGGGATGGGGGGGGATGGGGATGGGGGGGGATGGGGATGGGGGGGATGGGGATGGGGGGGATGGGGATGATGGGGGGGATGGGGATGATGGGGGGGATGGGGATGATGGGGGGGATGGGGATGATGGGGATGATGGGGGGGATGGGGATGATGGGGGGGATGGGGATGATGGGGGGGATGGGGATGATGGGGGGGATGGGGATGATGGGGGGGATGGGGATGATGGGGGGGATGGGGATGATGGGGGGGATGGGGGGGATGGGGATGATGGGGGGGATGGGGATGATGGGGGGGGATGGGGATGATGGGGGGGGATGGGGATGATGGGGGGGGACGGGGATGATGGGGGGGGACGGGGATGATGGGGGGGGACGGGGATGATGGGGGGGGACGGGGATGATGGGGGGGGACGGGGATGATGGGGGGGGACGGGGATGATGGGGGGGGACGGGGATGATGGGGGGGGACGGGGATGATGGGGGGGGACGGGGATGATGGGGGGGGACGGGGATGATGGGGGGGGACGGGGATGATGGGGGGGGACGGGGATGATGGGGGGGGACGGGGATGATGGGGGGGGACGGGGATGATGGGGGGGGACGGGGATGATGGGGGGGGACGGGGATGATGGGGGGGGACGGGGATGATGGGGGGGGACGGGGATGATGGGGGGGGACGGGGATGATGGGGGGGGACGGGGATGATGGGGGGGGACGGGGATGATGGGGGGGGACGGGGATGATGGGGGGGGACGGGGATGATGGGGGGGGACGGGGATGATGGGGGGGGACGGGGATGATGGGGGGGGACGGGGATGATGGGGGGGGACGGGGATGATGGGGGGGGACGGGGATGATGGGGGGGGACGGGGATGATGGGGGGGGACGGGGATGATGGGGGGGGACGGGGATGATGGGGGGGGACGGGGATGATGGGGGGGGACGGGGATGATGGGGGGGGACGGGGATGATGGGGGGGGACGGGGATGATGGGGGGGGACGGGGACGGGGACGGGGGGGACGTGGACGGGGGGGACGGGGACGGGGGGGACGGGGACGGGGGGGACGGGGACGGGGGGGACGGGGACGGGGGGGACGGGGACGGGGGGGGGGACGGGGACGGGGGGGGGGACGGGGACGGGGGGGGGGACGGGGACGGGGGGGGGGACGGGGACGGGGGGGGGCGGGGACGGGGGGGATGGGGATGGGGGGATGGGGGGGAAGGGGTTGTGGGGATGGGGATGGGGGGGGATGGGGATGGGGGGGATGGGGATGGGGGGGGATGGGGATGGGGGGGGATGGGGATGGGGGGGGATGGGGATGGGGGGGGATGGGGATGGGGGGGGATGGGGATGGGGGGGGATGGGGATGGGGGGGGATGGGGATGGGGGGGGATGGGGATGGGGGGGGATGGGGATGGGGGGGGATGGGGATGGGGGGGGGATGGGGATGGGGATGGGGGGGGATGGGGATGGGGGGGATGGGAATGGGGGGGATGGGAATGGGGGGGTGGGGATGGGGGGGTGGGGATGGGGGGGTGGGGATGATGGGGATGATGGGGGGGGGATGATGGGGATGATGGGGGGGATGGGGATGGGGGGGGACGGGGGGGACGGGGACGGGGGGGACGGGGACGGGGGGGACGGGGACGGGGGGGGGCGGGGACGGGGGGGGCGGGGACGGGGGGGATGGGGATGGGGGGATGGGGGGGAAGGGGTTGTGGGGATGGGGATGGGGGGGGATGGGGATGGGGGGGGATGGGGGGGGATGGGGATGGGGGGGGATGGGGATGGGGGGGATGGGGATGGGGGGGGATGGGGATGGGGGGGGATGGGGATGGGGGGGGATGGGGATGGGGGGGGATGGGGATGGGGGGGGATGGGGATGGGGGGGGATGGGGATGGGGGGGGGATGGGGATGGGGATGGGGGGGGATGGGGATGGGGGGGATGGGAATGGGGGGGATGGGAATGGGGGGGTGGGGATGGGGGGGTGGGGATGGGGGGGTGGGGATGATGGGGATGATGGGGGGGGGATGATGGGGATGATGGGGGGGATGGGGATGGGGGGGGACGGGGGGGACGGGGACGGGGGGGACGGGGACGGGGGGGACGGGGACGGGGGGGACGGGGACGGGGGGGACGGGGACGGGGGGGACGGGGACGGGACGGGGGGGGACGGGGACGGGGGGGGGGACGGGGACGGGGGGGGGACGGGGACGGGGGGGGACGGGGACGGGGGGGGACGGGGACGGGGACGGGACGGGGACGGGGGGGACGGGGATGGGGACGGGGGGGGGATGGGGACGGGGGGGGGATGGGGGGGAATGGGGATGGGGGGAATGGGGGATGGGGGGATGGGGGATGGGGATGGGGGGGGATGGGGGGAATGGGGATGGGGGGGAATGGGGATGGGGGGGATGGGGATGGGGGAATGGGGATGGGGGGGGAATGGGGATGGGGGGGAATGGGGATGGGGGGGAATGGGGATGGGGGGGAATGGGGATGGGGGGAATGGGGATGGGGGGGAATGGGGATGGGGGGAATGGGGATGGGGGGATGGGGGAATGGGGGGGATGGGGGATGGGGGATGGGGATGGGGGGGATGGGGGGAATGGGGATGGGGGGGAATGGGGATGGGGGGAATGGGGATGGGGGGAATGGGGATGGGGGGGAATGGGGATGGGGGGGAATGGGGATGGGGGGAATGGGGATGGGGGGAATGGGGATGGGGGAATGGGGGGAATGGGAATGGGGATGGGGGGATGGGGATGGGGGGGATGGGGATGGGGGGGAATGGGGATGGGGGGGAATGGGGATGGGGGGAATGGGGGGAATGGGAATGGGGATGGGGGGATGGGGATGGGGGGGATGGGGATGGGGGGATGGGGATGGGGGGATGGGGATGGGGGGGATGGGGATGGGGGGGATGGGGATGGGGGCAATGGGGATGGGGGATGGGGGATGGGGATGGGGGATGGGGAATGGGGATGGGGGGGAATGGGGATGGGGGGAATGGGGATGGGGGGAATGGGGATGGGGGGGAATGGGGATGGGGGGAATGGGGATGGGGGGAATGGGGATGGGGGGAATGGGGATGGGGGGAATGGGGATAATGGGGATGGGGGGGATGGGGATGGGGGGATGGGGATGGGGGGGATGGGGATGGGGAGGGGATGGGGATGGGGGGGATGGGGATGGGGGGAATGGGGGGAATGGGGATGGGGGGGATGGGGATGGGGGGATGGGGATGGGGATGGGGATGGGGGGGTGGGGATGGGGGGGAATGGGGATGGGGGGATGGGGAGGGGGGGTGGGGATGGGGGGGAATGGGGATGGGGGGATGGGGAGGGGGGATGGGGATGGGGGGGAGGGGGGATGGGGATGGGGGGATGGGGATGGGGGGGAGGGGGGATGGGGATGGGGGGGAGGGGGGATGGGGATGGGGGGGGGGAATGGGGGTTCACATATTCGGTCCAGTCAGGTGCTGATGCGCCAAACTCTCGATCAAGGCGAGGGAGAGCCGGGGCCGGAGGGTGGGGAAATCAATCTTCCCTGTTTAACTCTCCCGCTTCCCCCGTCACCCCCCCCATTCCCCGCCGTCTCCATGAACCGAGAGTGTGGTGACCCTTCCCCTCCCTCCTCCATGCACGGCGCCCGTTACTGGGCGGCGCTTACCAGCCCCGTTGCCCGTGGAGCTGTCCCCGCCGGCCCCGGCTGGTTTGAAGCTTTCGATCAGCTGAGGGATCGGTCTCTCCGCCGCCATTGCTGCCGTGCTCCGAGGAGGTTATTTCCCCCCAAGCCCCGGGCCCGCTCCTCCCCCTCCCCCAATCCTCGCGCGCAGGGGCACCGAACCAGCCCCGGAGATCTCGCGTCAGCACGGGCCGAGCCACGCGAGATCTCGCCTGCCGCTTCCAGAAAGTTCGTGGCCGTGACGTCAGCGGGCGCGCGGGGGTTGGGTCCAGGTGTTGGAGCTTCAGGTATCACGTGATCGTCCTTCTCTCAGCCTTCCCCAGGCTCAGGTAGTGCAGTGGTACTGTCCCTATCTCTGAGACAGGAGACAACCCTGCTCCCTTTGCAATTTATACCCCTCCAAATGTAAGGAAGATAATCTAGACCCAAGCATTTTTTTTCTTATTTTGAAGGTAAGCGCGTTCCTTGTTCAACTCCATTGGTCAAAGGAGCAGATTTGAAACAAAACATTATAATTTATTCACTTTTTAACTATAGAGTAGGAATAAAGTTTATACACTTTACTTATACACTGTCGTCAAAATATAACAAAAGGAGGAAAGAATTGGGACAACTTTATCGGAAAACTTAACAGAATAGTAGATTACATAACTATTAAATAGTAACTTATGGTATAGTAATGTCCCATAATTGAATTGAATTTATTGTCCCGTGTACTGAGGCACAGTGAAAAGCTTTATCTTGTGAGCAATACAGGCAGATCACAGAGTTAAGTAGCATCGATAAGTAAATAACAGGTAAACAACAGCAAAAACAAAAACACAGGTACAGGTGAATGTTAAGAGTTTGAGAGGCCATTCAGTATTCTCACAACAATAAGGTAGAAACTGTTTCTAAACTGGCTGGTGTGTGTGCGTGTTCAGGTTTCTGTACCTTCTCCCCGATGGTAGAGGTTGTAGAAAAACATTGCCAGGGTGGGATGGATCTTTGAGGATGCTGGTGGCCTTTCCTTGACAGCGGGGCCTGGTAGATGGATTTTGTAGATGGGAGGTTGGCCTTTGTGATTGTCCGGGCCGAGTTCACCGTGCTCTGTAACCGTCTCCGATCTTGAATGGTGCAGTTGCCAAATCAGGCAGTGATACATCCAGAGAGAGTGCTCTCGATGGCGCACCTATAAACGTTGGCAAGGGTATTCACTGTCTTGCCAACTTTTCTCAGCTGCCTGAGGAAGAAGAGACATTAAAGGAAGGGCCTTTGCATCCACATGAAGAATCCAAGAAAGCTTATTGTGGATGAACACTCTCAGGAGCTTGACACTCTCCATTCGTTCCACCTCTGTGCTGTTACTGTGTTCGGGTGGGCATGAGTGACATACTGCCGAAAGTCAATGCCAGCATTGACAGCTAGATTGTTCTCAGTGCACTATTTTTCCAGGTCTTCCACCTACCATCTGTAGCCATCTGCGATTTGACATAAACGCAACCTTGGCAAAACGGACGCAAATCCACCAGCAGTAAGAAAAATGTCAAGAGAAAACTCTGAAAGAAAGAACAGCAGTGGAAGTGTACTGTAGCTTCCATCCAGCTTCAAGACCCAGCTACTGTAAAACTGAAACTAAAAATCCTGGTTCTGTGGGAGCTTTCCCCACACATTCAGGCTGATCCTATTGTTCCAACTTTAAAAAATCCCACCAAATCCTCACAAGCTGTTCACTTTATTGGATCCAAAGAGACAGCTCCTCATCACTGTCTTAAAACCTCTATTTTGAAAAATGAAGCAGGCCAAAATCCCATTTCTTAAAGCCACAGTATCATCACAGCTTTCTCTCACAGCCTTCACCTGGCTATTGTGGTGCAGTGGTAGGGTCCCAACATCTAAAACAGACAAGTCTGCTCCCACCTCTCACAATCTTCAACAGGCTCTTGTGCCATGGTAGTGTTCCCACCTCGAAAACAAGAGACCAGTCTGACCTCTTCTCTCACAACCTTCACCAGGCCTTGGGATGAAATAGTAATGCCCCTACCTCTGAACCAGGAGACCCAAGTTCATATCCCACCTGATCCAAAGGTGTGTAATAACATCTCTGAGCGGGTGGATTAGAAAATCCCTTCACCACAGCAGCCAAACAATTAATTCCCTTGGGTGAGACAGTGAAATAAAATGGAAAATTGCTCAAAGGATCTGGAGAATGCGTTTAAAATTTTAGAAGTCCTCTATCTAACTCTTAAACAATCAAAAAGCCAATATCAAATCTGATAGAACCCAGTTTGATGTTTTATATATAACTACTTAATAATATCTGAAAATGTCTAAAAATAGAATATTTAAATTAAAATTTTGACAGAGACCCTTCAGTAGCTAAATTTACTGATGACATAAAAGCAGGTAGGAAAGTGCATTGTTAAGAGGACTTAAGGAGCCTACGAAATGATTTAGATAGGGTAAATGAGTGGGCAAAGATCTGAGAAATCAGGTATAATGTGGGAAAGTGGGAAAGTTGTCATTTTGGCAGAAAAAAAGCATATTTTCTAAAAGGTGAGAGATTGCAGCGCTCTGAGAGAATTGAGTGTCCCAGTGCGTGAATCACAGAAGATTAGTTTGCAGGTATCCCAATATCAAAGAAATCACATGCAACATGCCTCAATGACAACCACCCAGTGGTTCTGACCTCCATAATTATTAAATGCTTTGAGAGTTTTGTCATGACTCACATCAATTCTAGGCTCCCAGCCTGCCTCAATCCCTTTCATTTGCTTACTGGTGCAACAGGTCCACAGCAGATATCATCCTCCTAGGCCTACACCCATCCCTGGAACCTCTGGATAATAAGGATAACTATGTCAGGCTTCTAATTATCGACCACAGCTCCGCCTTCAACACTATAATCCTAACCAAACTAATCTCCAAATTCTGAGAATAGTTGAAAAATGAAGGAAAATAAAAATAGTACAGTTGCAATATTTAAAGGCATCTGGATGGGTATATGAATAGGAGGGGTTTGGAGGGATATGGGCCGGGTGCTGGCAGGTGGGACTAGATTGGGTTGGGATATCTGGTTGGCATGGACAAGTTGGACCGAAGGGTCTGTTTCCGTGCTGTACATCTCTAGATTCTCTGATTCTATCTAGAGCTCAGCTCCGCTCTCTGCAATTGGATCCTCAGCTCCCTGACCCATAGACCGCAATTAGTGAAGATAGGCAATAGCACTTCCTCCACAATAATCCTCAACACCGACACTCCACAAGGATGCATACTCAACTCCCTACTGTACTTCCCTGTATGCTCATAACTTCATCTGGATACCATCTTCAAGTTTGCTGATGACACCACCGTCATAGGCTGGATATTAAACAATGATGAGTCAGATTACAGGAACGAGATAGAATGCTTGGTGTGGTGGTGCAAGGATAACAATCTTTCCCTCTATGTCAGCAATACTAAAGAACTGATAGTTGACTTTAGAAAGAAAGTAGGAGGACAAGCCCCTATCTACATCAGTGGAACTGCGGTGGAGAGGGTCGAGAGCATTATATTCCTTGGAGTGACAATAATCAATATCTGTCCTGGTCCTCCCACACAGATGGTCAAGAAAGCACAGCAAGATGCTTAGGAACTCCAGCATGCCCTTAGGGGCCCTCACTAACTTTTACAGATGCACTATAGAAAGCATACTATCTGGGTGTGTCATGGCTTGATATGGCAACTGCTCTGATCAAGACCATAAGAAACTACAGAAAGTCGTGAACACAGCCTCGACCATCACACAGCCAACCTCCCATCCACTGATTCCATCTACACTTCTTGTTACCACAGGAAGGCATCCAACATCATCACAGACTCTTCCCACCCCAGTTATAATCTCTTGCAACCTCTTCTGTCAGGCAGAAGACACAGAAGCTTAAAAAACATATACCCCGTTATCAGAATGCTGAATTAACCTCTCTAATTTCAAATCCAGTGTTGATCTTGCTATAATCCTGCATGCCTTGCACTGTCCAAACATCCTATGGTCTCTATATCTTAGTATGTTATGATTTGACTGTACATGCAAAACAACATTTTTCACTGTAATTAGGTACATGTGATAACAATAAATCAAATCAAATGTAGTCAGGAAACATAATAGAATGTTATGTTTTATTGTGAGTGTAATTGAAAGCAAGACTATGGAGGTTATACTTCAGTTGTACAAGGCATTGGTGAGACTACATCACTGGTTACAGTACCTACAGAATGATGTCAATGCAGTAGAAACAGTTCATATACTGTCTTGCATTACCTTGCCCTGCATATGAGCACAGTCAGTCCTCAGTGAAGAGTTATACATTTTGCTCGATGGCACCATGCTATGCCAATCTCACATCTACTGCATATGCTAGCAGCTTCTGCAGCAAACACACTGCTCGTGTAGCTAACACAGAACCGTGTCTGAAAGTCTTAGGAGAGTAGTCCTTATTGATGTCCACCGAGGCATCTGTCCATCAGGTTGGCACAGTAAGTCAAATTCACCTTCTGATACCAGTCCAGGGACTTGGCCATAGACAGGTGTTCTCAATCATGGGTGTCCATGGTTTCCATGAGGAAGGGGATCCAGATGTTCAGGGTTTTACTGACATGTAGAAGTGGAGGTTGGAATCCACTGCCCAAAGTGAGCCATCCTTCATGTTGGGAATCAAAACTGTGCAATGAGAAGGAAAGTCACTGCAACCACACACAGAATGGATCTCAGTTTGTGAGGGAGGAGCCTACAAAACCCCCTGACCTGAGGTCCTTTACTAGGCAAGAACATTGCACACCGACCTAATTTCTTGTGATCCTAATGCATTAGCTTCCTGGTCCAGACATTATTGACCACTTTATTCAAGACCAACACTTTTGAACAATGAGAACAGGGAAAGAATAGGGATATTTGACAAAGAGGGACGATGATAGAATCAGAACCCATTGTTCATTTTGCTTCCACAAATTGCAGCAGTAGTAGTCCAGCACCAGTTGGAGAGATCCTGCTTGACAGTGGGGATTTTTGGCATTAGAAGTTTGGTCACGTGACCTACAGGCATTTGTGACAGTACAAACATGTTCCTCGGCTTGAACTTCTAAAAGTTAGGGTGGGGGTGGGAGGAAGGTGGTGGTACAAGTAAAATGGAGTTGGAGGGTCCAGCCTGGCCCTGACCCCAGGACTGTCCTAAGAGGAGACTTCTGCTGGGTCTGTCTGTGATTCATTCTCTGGCCTGGTATCTCCTGGCACCAGTGTCAAAAGGCATGGCACTGGAAAAGCACAGCAGGTCAAGCAGCATCAAGGAACAAGAGGATCGATGTTTCAGGCATACGTCCTTCATCAGGAATCACCTGGCACCACCTTATTTCTTTGTAAAGAAGAGGCACCACGGAGTGAGTGCTGAGTTCCACATACCTCTGTCATCATACCTTCGGTCATAAGGACCAGTGGCTAGAACAACAGAGTGAGCGTCTGAACCAAACTTCTGTGCGTGTATTCTGAAATAACTCCACAGAGGCCACTATCCCATCATCAAGGCAATCTTTATTTATACATGAGCAGTCCTTTACTTTAGTACTGCCCCTTCAGAGTTAGCTGTCATAGTAGTAATATATCTGACACTCCTCTATCTCTCAGCCAGATCAGCCAGATTAACAGCCCCAATCAGGGAACTCATATTCTGAGGTAAAGGTCACTGATCTTTTTACAATCACTACATATTCCATCAGACCCTGAACGTACTGGACCCAGCTGTCTATGGCAGTTACCAATCCGTGCCTGGAGGTAACTAGATCCCCACAATCCTAGCTGCACTCTTGGATCCTCTATGCTATGAGAGTCATTGCTTGCCACATACCTGCCTGTGCCCATGTCCCGCCTCGTGCATTTGGGCAAAGTCCCTGATTGCCAAAAGCACAGGGTCCTCTCCTCCTTGGGTTTAGTGGGTGCTGTTGACGCAAAAAAGTTCCATACCATCAGAATTTTCAGTCTCAACACACTCTTTATTTCAATTCAGCCGGCGAGAGATCTGGAGTCCACACCAGAGTAGCACTCAAGCTTACTTTTGGTGGAGTCTCAGTAGATCTCTGACTATAGCTTAACAGCAGTGTATTTTATAGCCCTCATATACGTGACTAGTACACATTGCCCAAACCCCACATGATTTAATGTTACTCCATCTAGTAGTGTTCACATCAGTCAAAAGTAGATAAGCAAAGCAGTTGACAGTGTTTTATTAGTTAAAAGAAAAACAGCCCGGTTCAAAGACAGGCGAGAAGATTAGACAAGAACAACTCCAAGGTTAGGTAATGATACCTGCAATCTTTTAATTTGTGATTCACACACCTCCTGCGCCCTTTAGTCTGCCACATCTTAGAACTTTTAAGGCAAATCATTATTACAAATAGAAGCTTTTAGCTTGTGAGAAGATTTGTAGCTCGGGTGCTCGTTGTTGTGGTTCTGTTCACCAAGCTGGGAATTTGTGTTGCAGACGTTAAAGTCCCCTGTCTAGGTGACATCCTCAGTGCTTGGGAGCCTCCTGTGAAGCGCTTTTGTGTTGTTTCCTCCGGCATTTATAGTGGTTTGTCTCTGCTGCTTCCGGTTGTCAGTTCCAGCTGTCCGCTGCAGTGGTCGGTATATTGGGTCCAGGTCGATGTGTTTGTTGATCGAACCTGTGGACGAATGCCATGCCTCTAGGAATTCCCTGGTTGTTCTCTGTTTGGTTTGTCCTATAATAGTAGTGTTGTCCCAATCAAATTCATGTTGCTTGTCATCTGCGTGTGTGGCTACTAAGGATAATTGGTCATGTCGTTTCGTGGCTAGTTGGTGATCATGGATACGGATCGTTAGCTGTCTTCCTGTTTGTCCTATGTAGCGTTTTGTGCAGTTCTTGCATGGGATTTTGTACACTACGTTGGTTTTGCCAACCTGCTGGACATACAGAACAGACAACAAGACTGGGAACCTATCAAAAAAGACTGCATACTCAAACTACTGGACCTGTGTCTCACAACACACTTCACATTCAACAACCAAATATAAGAACAAACCAACAGCACCCCCATGAGCTGACCCATCTCTGGATGCATAGCAGAAGCGGTAATGCAAAGATTAGAACAAACAGCCTTACCGCAAATTCGACGCAAACTTTCGGTCAGATATGCAGATGACACCTTTGTAATCATTAAAAACACAGAAATAGAGAACACACACTGGATCATCAAAGCCACACTCACAGGCATCAGATTCACTAGAGAGGAAGAAAAGGACAACCAATTCCCATTCCTAAACATGATGGTACAGAGAACACCGAACGGAGAATTCACCACAAAGGTATACAGGAAAGCCACTCACACAGACCAAGTCCTAAACTACGAAAGCAACCACCCCAACACACACAAAAGAAGTTGCATCAAGACACTGTTCAAAAGGGCCGCAACACACTGCAGTACGCCAGAACTGCAAAAAGAGGAAGAACACCTCTACAATGTATTCACCAAAAACGGATACCCCCGCAATTTCATCAACAGATGCCTAAGGGAAAGACAATGGAATGAGGACATGCCACAACGCAAAGGACTAGCCACGTTACCATACATCAAGAACATTTCTGAACTGACAGTCAGACTACTACGACCACTAGGACTCATAACAGCACACAAACCAACAGCCGCTTTCAGACAACAACTCACTAGGATGAAGGACCCGATTCCTAGCATGAACGAAACCAATGTAGTGTACAAAATCCCATGCAAGGACTGCACAAAACACGACATAGGACAAACAGGAAGACAGCTAACGATCCGTATCCATGAACACCAACTAGCCACGAATCGACACAACCAGCTATCCTTAGTAGCCACACACGCAGATGACAAGCAACGTGAGTTCTACTGGGGCAACACTACTATTATATAACAAACCAGAGAACAGCCAGGGAATTCCTAGAGGCGTGGCATTCATCCACAGATTCTATCAACAAACACGTCGACTTGGACCCAATATACCGGCCACTGCAGCGGACAGCTGGAACTGACAACTGGAAGCGGCAGAGACAAACCACTATAAATGCCGGAGGAAACAACACAGAAGCGCTTCACAGGAGGCTCCCAAGCACTGAGGATGTCACCTAGACAGGGGACGAAACGTCTGCAACACAAATTCCCAGCTCGGCGAACAGAAGCACAACATACTTTTAGCTGTTGATTCCCCAACACTTTATCAGTGCCTGCTGTCTGGCTATCCTCTGACTCTCTGTAGCCTGGAGCTTTATTTCAGCAGCGAGCTGCAGAGCTATCACAGTGAGGTGCTCCCCAAGTTGTTCTAAACACCATGTTCCCACTGAAGTTTCAGGATCTGAGCTGGTGGGTGCTGAAGAAGGCAGTCCTGCTGATACTTCCCCTGAAGCCTCTGAACTCTCTTATTGTGAGGAACCGCCTTCTTGTGGAGGAGCTCATTCTCCACATGGGTTGTGGGCATCTCATTGGCACCTGCACAATACAAGGGAGATACATCACTGCAGCCAGTGGTTAACATTGGTATGCAATGAATGACCCTGTCAGTGAGGTTCATGTGAAAGTTGCAATGGAATGTAGAGTGGTACATTCTTCGTTGGTGGGACGCCGATGTCTCCGCATCCCCACAGTTTCAAAACTCCAGTAGTCATCCTGGTGTTCAGCAGCCTTTTAAAGATGGCTTGTGTGACAACAATGCTGGATTTCCATTGGGTATTCGGTGAGTGGCGAGTTCCTAGAGGAATGAGGCTAGAATCTGGTGAGAGGGGTGCCACAAAGGCAGAACAGGACATTAATGAGCATGGTTTAGTAAGATTGTCAAATCATCTTGCTAGGCCTCACAGCGAGAAACCCTCTGTGAAACTCGACAAAACTGATACTTAGCTACGAAAGCAAGATACTGAACTTTGTATATCAACGCACAGACAGAGACTGACAAAAATATAACAAATTGCAAATGCATGAGGACAGTTATGTGCATAGGAACTTGTGTATCTCACAATGATAATAATAAATGATACTGCAGTACTTTGTCTTTGGTATGAAAATGGAGATGTATTGGATAGAAATACAATACTGTATTAATATGCCTCAAGGCTATAGTCATGTGTCCTCCACCATGGGACACTAACTAGAGTCATACATATTGTAGCCAGTTTTCAATAAGGACACTGTACAGGCAACATGGTATAATGGGGCTTTGTGCCGTTAGGGCAGCATTGTCTCAGCTGTTTCACTGCATGCATGGGACATCCTCTTCTGGAGAGAGCACAATGAATGGACTGTGTGCACCTCAAGATGTTAAGCAGCTTCACAATGCTATAAACATATATTTTGTTGCTGCTAAGTGAAAAGCCATTCTCCCAACTGGCAAATATACATGCTTATACCATGCATGCTTTCTTCAGTTGAACCTAACAATTGTTAAATGAATTATTTGCAAAATTGCTGTGTGCTTTTACACATTATGTCCACAGGTGGGTGCTAACTAATAATATTTTTCAGAGATTCAGGATCAGTATATTGAAATGACAGAGAAGCTTTAACACTGAATTTCCTCATATTTTTACTCGATCGTTTTGCACACTGTTACCACTATAATGGATGCATCCATTGTAGTATTAAGCAGCTCCTTATTCAGTTGTCCTTCTCACTTAGAATGTGTATTAATAAATTACAATTCCAAAAACTGTTGTTGATATGAGATATCTGTTAAAGTATGGATGCAATGGCAGCACAGTACATTTTATGGATCGTTTAATAGCAGATGAGATGACTGCCATATGTAAAATGATAAACCCAAAAAGAATAAACATTAAGTTTGATATTACATTAGCAGCACTCATTAAAGAAGAAATTAGTTAATCCAATGCAGGATTGTGCGATATGGTCCATAATATTCAATTTCCTTTTTTCTGGTAAACAACTACCTTAGTCTTAAGCTTGAGATCCTGGTTCTCTGCTTAATTTGCCAAGGGCTGATTTAACATTTTGCAGTTGATGATGAATTTTGTTAGCATTTTCAAGAAGAGGCGCCCAACATAGAAGCTAGCCAGGCAAAAGAGAACGAAGAAGAGCCAGGAGGGGGCATCAGAAGTCTTTGGCAGATAGGATCAAGAAAAACCCTAAAGCTTTCTATAGGTATATCAGGAATAAAAGACTGACTAGAGTAAGATTAGGACCAATCAGGACAGTAGTGGGAGGTTGTACATGGAGATGAAGGAGATAGGAGTAATGATAAATGAATATTTTTTGTTGGTATTCACACTGGAAAAAGACAATGTTGTCGAGGAGAATACTGAGATACAGGCTACTAGACTAGGCTGGTTTGAGGTTCACAAGAAGGAAGTGTTGGCAGTTCTGGAAAGTGTGAAAATAGATAAGTCTCCTGAGCCAGATGGGATTTATCCCAGGATTCTCTGGGAAGCCAGGGAGGAGATTGCAGAGCCTTTGGCAGAGTCATTGTCTACATGAATAGTGCCAGAAGACTGGAGGATAGCAAATGTTCCCTTGTTCAAGCAGGGGAGTAGAGACAACCCTGGTAATTATAGATCAGTGAGCCTTACTTTGGTTGTGAGTAAACTGTTGGAAAGGGTTATAACAGATAGGATTTATAATCATCTAGAATTGAATAAGTTGATTAGGGATAATCGATACAGTTTTGTGAAGAGTAGGTCGTGCCTCACAAACCTTATTGAGTTTTTTGAGAAGGTGACCAGACAGGTGGATGAGGGTAATGCAATTTATATGGTGTGTATATGGATTTCGTAAGGCACTTAATAATGTTTCCCACGATGGACTGTTGCACAAAACACGGAGGCATGGGATTGAGAGTGATTTAGCAGTTTGGATCAGAAATTGGCTGTTGAAAGAAGATAAAGGGTGGTAGTTGATGGGAAACGTTCATCCTGGAGTTCAGTTACTAGTGGTGTACTGCAAGAATCTATTTTGGGTCCACTGCTGTTTGTCATTTTTATTAATGACCTGGAAGAAAGCGTAGAATGGGTGGTCAGTAAATTTGCGGATGAAGCTAATGTCGGTGGAGTTGTGGACAGTGCTGAAGGACATTGTAGGTTACAGAGGGATTTGGATAAGCTGCAGTGCTGGGCTGAGAGGTGTCAAATGGAGTTTAATGTGGATACGTGTGAGGTAAATTCACTCTGGAAGGAGCAACAGGAATAAAGAGTACTGGGCGAATGGTAAGATTCTTGGCAATGTAAATGAGCAGAGAGATGTCGGTGTCCCTGTACATAGATCCCTGAAAGTTGCCACCCAGGCTGATAGGGTTGTTAAGAAAGTATACGGTGTGTTAGCTTTTGTCGGTAAAGTGATTGAGTTTTGGAACCATGAGGTCATGTTGCTGTTGTACAAAACTCTGGTGCAGCAGCACTTGGAGTATTGCATGCAGTTCTGGTCACCGCATTATGGGAAAAATGTGGAAACATTGGAAAGGGCTCAGAGTTAGTTTACTAGGATGTTGCTTGGTCTGGAGGGAAGGTCTTATAAGGAAAGGCTGAGGGACTTGAAGCTTTTTATTAGAGAGAAAAAGGTTGAGAGGTGACTTCATTGAGACATATAAGATAATCAGAGGGTTAGATAGGGTGGACAGTGAGAACCTTTTTCCTTGGATGGTGATGGTTAGCATGAGGGGACATAACTTTAAACTGAGGGGTGATAGATATAAAACAGATGTCAGAGGTAGTTTCTTTACTCAGAGAGTAGTAGGAGCATGGAATGCACTGCCTGCAAACTGTAGTAGACCCACTAAGTTTAAAAGCATTTAAATGGTGATTGGATAAACATATGGATAAAAAATGGAATAGTGTAGGATAGATGGGCTTCAGATTGGTTCCACAGGTCGTGGGTGGCACGGTGGCATAGTGGTTAGCATTGCTGCCTCACAGTGCCAGAGACCCAGGTTCAATTCCCACCTGAGGCAACTGTCTGTGTGGAGTTTGCACATTCTCCCCGTGTCTGCGTGGGTTTCCTCCAGGTGCTCCGGTTTTCTCCCACAGTCCAAAGATGTGCAGGTCAGGTGAATTGGCCATGCTAAATTGCCCATTGTGTAAGGTGAAGGGGTAAATATAGGGGAAAGTGTCTGGGTGGGTTGCTCTTCGGTGGGTCGGTGTGAATTTGTTGGGCCGAAGGGCCTGTTTCCACACTGTAAGTAATCTAATCTAATCTAAGGTCAGTGCAACATCAAGAGCTGAAGGGCCTCTACTGTGCTGTAATGTTCTATGTTTTACAGAGAAATGGCCCCTATTTCTCAGGATCCTGCAGTTGATCTGATGGGGGTGCACTGTGGGAGTGAATTGAATGAGGACCTGAGTTTAGTGAAAGGACCATTTCCTCATATGCTTCAGAGAGGGTTGAACAATGATTCGGAGTTTGATTTCTGTGCGAGCACTCATGGAACTACATTCTAATGTCAGTCATTGAGCTGCAGAATGCAGATATACTGTAGGTAAACCCATAATTTTGTTAAGGAAAGAATTCCAGGATTTTGACTCACAACATTTAAGGGATAGTGATATAATGTCAAAGATTTGACTTGGAGAGGGACTTGCAGATATTGGGGTTCCCATATATTTTGTTGCTTTTGTTTTCTAGATTGCAGGTTTGGTATGTGAAAGAACCTTAGCGTATTGTTGCATTATATCTTGCAGATAATGAACATTGCTGCCATTATGTCCCAATGATGGAGGGGGTGAATGTTTATGGTGGTGTTTGAAATTCTGACCAAGTTACAGAATCAGATAAAGGAGGAAGTGCTGGATGTCTTGAAACACATAAAGGTGGATAAATCCCCAGGACCTGATCAGGTGTACCCTAGAACTCTGTGGGAACCTAGAGAAGTGATTGCTGGGCCCCTTGCTGAGATATTTGTATCATCGTTAGTCACAGGTGAGGTGCCATAAGACTGGAGGTTGACTAACGTACCATTCTTTAAGAAAGATGGTAAGGACAAGCCAGGGAACTATAGACTGGTGAGCCTGATGCTGATGATGGGCAAGTTGTTGGAAGGAATCTTGAGGGACAGGATTTACACTTATTTGGAAAGGCAAGGACTGATTAGGGATGGTCAATATGGCTTTGTACATGGGAAATCATGTCTCACGATTGATTGAGTTTTTTGAAAAAGTAACAAAGAGGATTGATGACGGCAGAGCGGTTAATGCGATCTGTATGGACTTCAGTAAGATATTCGACAAGGTTCCACATGGGAGACTGGTTAACAAGGTTAGATTTCATGGGAGAACTA
Source organism: Hemiscyllium ocellatum (assembly GCF_020745735.1). NCBI lineage: Eukaryota > Metazoa > Chordata > Chondrichthyes > Orectolobiformes > Hemiscylliidae > Hemiscyllium > Hemiscyllium ocellatum. The sequence goes on from NC_083416.1 coordinate 1,373,780, forward strand.
GCCATTTGGATACAGAACTGGCTCAAAGGTAGAAGACAGAGAGTGGAGGCGGAGGATTGTTTTACAGACTGGAGGCCTATGACCAGTGGAGTGCCACAAGGATCGGTGCTGGGTCCACTAGTTTTTGTCATTTATATAAATGATTTGGATATGAGCATGGGAGGTATAATTAGTAAGTTTGCAGATGACACCAAAATTGGAGATGTAGCAGACAGTGACACCACCCAGGACAGAAGCTTACCTCAGATTACAACGGGATCTTGATCAGATGGGCCCATGAGCTGAGGAGTGGCAGATGGAGTTTAATTTAGATAAATGTGAGGTGCTTCATTTTGGGAAAGCAAATCTTAGCAGGACTTATGCACTCAATGGTAAGGTCCTTGGGATTATTGCTGAACAAAGAGACCTTGGAGTGCAGGTTCATAGTTCCTTGAAAGTGGAGTTGCAGGTAAGTAGGATAGTGAAGAAGATGTTTGGTATGCTTTCCTTTATTGGTCAGAGCATTGAGTATAGGAGTTGGGAGGTCATGTTGCGGCTGTACAGGACATTGGTTAGGCCACTGTTGAAATATTTGTGCAATTCTGGTCTCCTTAACGGAAACATGTTGTGAAACTTGAAATGGTTCAGAAAAGATTTACAAGAATGTTGCCAGGGTTGGAGGATTTGAGCTATAGAGAGAGGTTGAATAGGCTGGGGCTGTTTTCCCTGGACCATCGAAGGCTGAGGCGTGACCTTTATAGAGGTTTATAAAATTATGAGGGGCATAGATAGGATAAATAGACAAATTCTTTTCTCTGGGGTGGGGGAATCCAGAACTAGAGAGCATAGGTTTAGGGTGAGAGGGAAAAGATATAAAAGGTACCTAAAGGACAACCTTTTCATGCAGAGGGTGGTACGTGTATGGAATGAGCTGCCAGAGGAAGTGGTGAAGGCTGGTACAGTTGCATTATTTAGAAGGCATATGGATGGGTATATGAATAGGAATGGTTTTGAGGGTTATGGGCCGTATGCTGGCAAATGGGACTGGATTAGGTTGAGATCTCTGGTCGGCATGGATGAGTTGGACCAAAGGGTCTGTTTCTGTGCTGTACGTTTCTATGACTCCTATTAGTTGCTTTGTCCTGGGTGGTGTCAAGCTTCCTCAGTGTTATTGGAGTTGGAATCATCCAAGTAAGTGGGGAGTAGATTGTCAGACTTCTGACATCTACCTTCTAGATTATTGATAGTTTTGGAGGAGTCAGGGGTTGAAAGAATTTCCTCCATTTAACCTGCTTTTGTCACCATAGTACTCACATGGCTCATCTGGTTATGTTTTTGGTGAAAGGTAATTGCTCAAAATGTTGATGATTGGGCATTCAAAGTAATGCCATTGAATGTCAAGATGAAATGTTTAGATTATTAATTATTGGAGATATTCATTGCTTGGCATTTTCACGAGCATGAATAATACTTGCTACTTATAAGCCCAAGTTTAAATATTGAAGTCTTTATCCCTGCAAGCATAGATTGCTTCATATTTGAACACTTGCAAATAGTACTGTGTGATCATCAGAAGCATCTCTGCTCCTGATGGAGGATCAATGATAAAACAGTTGAAGATTATTGGGCAAGGACACCAACCTTGTGGTGTACTGGAACTGAGATGATATGTCTTCAACATCAACCATTATCTGTTGTGAAGATGTGGGTGTACTGTACCTTCAAGAGAGTTAAAAGCTAGCAAAAACTACCTGACAGCACCAAGTGTTCTGAAAAAAAGATACAAAGTGACATGTGCTCCAGTTACTGGGGTAGCTGGTTGCCTGGAAACAACAAAACATATTTGAATTAGGCCACTCAGTTTAAATTATACCCCCCAAAATACCAAACTCCAATGAATTTAGTATATTGCCAATCTGAAAAGCCAATGACACAATCCAGTGCTTTGGGGGTATAAGACCGGAGGAGGATTGATCAGTTGAGAGGAGAACTGCCAAGCTACCAGTATGGAAAGACCGCCTGAAAAAATAGCTCTCTTGAAAGGTACCTTTATCGATCACTAGCCCATGAAGCAGAATCACCAAGAAGAAGAAAAGATGACCAGAATACAGAGAAAGCTGAAAGCTGCCTGGTTTTGAGATCAGAAGTTTTGTAAATTGTAATTGGGAATTTTATTGGATTAGTATTATAGAAGGGAACGTAAAAGATAGGTTAGAGAGGATTATAAATAGTTGTTAATTAATTGTTCTCTGTTATACTTTAAGAAATAGTGCTGTTAATTTTTACATTAAATAGTTTTTGGCCTCTCAAATTTTCACAGATTACGGCATGGGATAAATCTTTTCTATGTCGTTGTTTTACAGTAAGCAGGAGAGTTTATCCCGTGTCGTAACACACCCATTTTCACTTGTGTTAAGTCTGACTTTATCAGTGAAGAGCTGTCCCTGATTTTTATTTGCTTCAAATTTCTCAGTGTTCCTTGATGCCATTGTGAAATGGTGCCTTGGTGTCAAGAAAAGTCAGTTCCTTAATTTGCTCTTTGCCCATAATTAGGCCAAAGCTATAATCAGGTTAGCATTGAATGGACTGGTGGAAGCCAAACTGGCCATCAGTGAGCTGGTTACTGCTGAGTATATGCCACTTGATAGTAATGACAATAACCTCTTCCATCATTTGATGATTGAGAATAGACTAATGGGGCAGTAACTAACTAGATTGGATATGTGGGAAGAATATAGCTAGCCAGGTTTCTACATAGAGGGGTCGATGTCCAGTGATGTAGAGGCATTGGGACAGCATGGCTATGGATGTAAGTTCCAGACAAGTTCTCCATATTGAGCAGGATAGTGGGGGTGGGGGGTGTTCAGTTACATGAAAGTTATGGAAAAATGGGGGTGGTCAGCAGATCCGATTTAAAGGTTCCAGAACAAATAGTTGGACAAAGAGTAGGTCAGAAATTTACTTCAGGCATTGCAGATGAGGGGACAACTATGAGACGGTGGGGAACAATCAATGCAGGATTGAGAGTGTTGTACTTAGATGCATGCAGTATATGAAACAAGGTAAATGAGCTTGTAGTGCAGATCGAAATTGATAGGTACGATAATGTGAGTATCACAGAGATGTGGTTGCAAGGGGATCAGGGAACTAAATATTCAAGAATACATGTCCTATTGAAAGGACAGGCAGCATACAAGGAGCAGGAGAATCGATGTTTTGGGCATGAGCCCTTCTTCAGGAATCCTTCCTGAAGAAAGGCTCATGCCCAAAACGTCGACTCTCCTGCTCCTTGGATGCTGCCTGACCTGCACTTTTCCAGCAACATATTTTCAACTCCAATCTCCAGCATCTGCAGTCCTCACTTTCTCCTATTGAAAGGACAGGCAAATAGGCTGAACAGAAGGGGTTACCTTATTAGCAAGAAATTAAATTAAATCAATGGAAAGAAGTGATATAATGTTTGGAAGATGTAGCATCTGTGTGGGTAGAGTTGAGGAAACACAAAGAAGAAAAGACGCTGATGGGCGTGGTGTACAAGCATCCTAGCAGTAGTCAGGATGTGGGGAAATAAATTAATCAGGAGATTGAAAAAGACATGTAAGAAAGACACGATTACAATAATCAAGGAGGACCTCCATATGCAGTTGGACAGTGTAAATAAAGATCTGGCAACAGACCTCAAGAAAAGAACTTCATGAAATATGTACGAGATGATTTTTATGGAGCAGCTGGTGATAGACCTCACTAGGAAATAGCCAATTCTGGATTTGGTGATGTAAACAAGACAGACTTGATTAGGGATGTCAAGGTGAAGGAATCCCAAGGAACTAGTGACCATAATATGATAGAATTCACCCTGCAGTTTGAGAGGGAGAAGCTGGAATCAGATGTAATGGTATTACAATTGAGTGAAGGTAACTATAAAGACATGAGGGAGGATATAGCCAGAATTGATTGGAAAGCGAGTCCAGCAGAGAAGGTGGTGAAGCAGCAATGGCAGGAGTTTTTGAGGGAAATTCGGGATACAGAAAAAGGAGAGTCAGTGGACATGATATGTTTTGATTTCCAGAAGGTCTTTGACAAAGTGCTGCAAAGGAAGCAGCTGAATGAGATAATAAGCCACGGTATCAGAAGCAAGGTACTGACATGGATACTGGCAAGCTTGGCTGACTGACAGAAGGCAGAGGGTGAGGATAAAGGGGTCTTTTTCAGGATGGCAGTCAGTCACTAGTGGAGCTTTACAGGGGTCCATGTTGGGACCACAGCTATTCATGTTGCACATTAACGATCTGGACGATGGAACTGAGGGCATTGTTGGTAAGTTTTCAGATGATCTAACATTAGGTGAAGGGGCAAGTAGTAGTGAGGAATCTGGGAGGTTGCAGAAGGACATGGACAGGCTAGGAAAGTGGGCAAAGTAATGGCAGATGGAATACAATGTGGGAAAGTGTGAGGTTATGCAATTTGGTAGGAAGAATAGAGGCATAGACTAATTTCTAACTGGGGAAAGGCTTCAGAAATCTGAAGCACTTGGGAGTCCTAGTTCAGGATTCTCTTAAGGTTCAGTTGGCCTTTTAGAAGGCAAATGTAGTGTTACCATTCATTTCAAGAAGACTGGAATACAAGAGCAGAGATGTGCTGCTGAGGTTGTATAAGACTTTGGTCAGACCACATTTGAAACATTGCGAGCAGTTTTGGGCCACGTATCTAAGGAAGGACATGCTGGCATTGGGGACAGTTCCAGAGAATGTTCATAAAGAATAATCGCAGAGATGAAAGGCTTGCCATATGAAGAGTGGTTAAGGAGTCTGCATCCATACTCAGTGGAGTTTAGAAGGATAAGGAGAGATCTAACTGAGACTTAGAGAATTTTGAGAGACATGGATAGATGGACGTGGAGATGTTTCCAGTAGTAGGAGAGACTAGAACCCAAGGGCAGAGCCTCAGATTGAAAGGATGACACTAGAAATAAGATGAAGATTTTCTTCAGCCAGAGGGTGGATAATCTGTGGAACTCATTGATACAGAGGGCTGTGAAGGCCAAGTTATTGAGTGTATTTAAGACAGAGATGAATAGGTTCTTGATCAGTTACGGGAGAAGGCAGGACAGCAAGATTGAAAAGCATATCCTCCATGATCAAATGGCGGAGCAACTCGATGGGCTGAATGGCCTAACTTTGTTCCTATTTCTTAAGTCTTCAGACCCTTAGCCTATGCTAAATCCAGTGCTTTTTGTGATATTTAATATAATGTAGAATGAATCAAATTATTCTAAGACCAGTTTTCAAAGATGGTGAGGATCTCAAATGAATTGAGATAGCTCATCTATTCCGGATCCTTGTCAAAACGTCTGTTGCAGGAAAAGCACAGCTGGTCAGGCAGCATCTGAGGAGCAGGAGAATCGATGTTTTGGACATAAGCCCTTCATCAGAAATGAAGCAAGGAGGGGGTGGGCTGAGAAATAAATAGGAAGGTGGGAATGGTGCTGAGGGGAAGATAGCTAGGAAGGTGATTTGTAGATGGAGTTGGGGGGGTTGGCGGTGATGGTGATAGGTCAGAGGGCAGTGCCAAGTTGGAGGGTTGCACCTGGGATGAGGTGGGAGGGGGAGGGGAGGGGAGGAAACTGGTGAAATCGATGTTGATGCCATGTGGTCTCAGGGTCCCAAGGTGGAAGATGAGGGGTCAGGAGATTTGGATTTGGGGTGGAGGAGGCCCAGTACTTGCATGTCCTTAGTGGAGTGGGAGGGGGAGTTGAAGTGTTCGACCACGGGGTGGTGGGGTTGTTTGGAGTGTAAGTTCCTGCTCCTTGCTGAGTTAGGTATCATTTCAGTTCAGCGTTCTTCATTAAGACCATAAGACCATAAGACATAGGAGTGGAAGTAAGACCATTCGGCCCAACGAGTCCACTCTGCCATTCAATCATGGCTGATGGGCATTTCAACTCCACTTACCCGCATTCTCCCCGTAGCCCTTAATTCCTCGTGACATCAAGAATCTATCAATCTCTGCCTTGAAGACATTTAGCATCCCGGCCTCCACTGCACTCTGCGGCAATGAATTCCACAGGCCCACCACTCTCTGGCTGAAGAAACGTCTCCGCATTTCTGTTCTGAATTGACCCCCTCTAATTCTAAGGCTGTGTCCACGGGTTCTAGACTCCTCGCCTAATGGAAACAATTTCCTAGCATCCACCTTTTCCAAGCCATGTATTATCTTGTAAGTTTCTATTAAGTCTCCCCTCAATCTTCTAAACTCCAATGAATACAATCCTAGGATCCTCAGCCGTTCCTCGTATGTTAGACCAGCCATTCCAGGGACCATCCGTGTGAATCTCTGCTGGACATGTTCCAGTGCCAGTATGTCCTTCTTGAGGTGTGGGGACCAAAACTGGACACAATACTCCAAATGGGGCCTAACCAGAGCTTTATAAAGTCTCAGTAGCACAACGGTGCTTTTATATTCCAACCCTCTTGAGATAAATGACAACATTGCATTCGCTTTCTTAATCACGGACTCAACCTGCATGTTTACCTTTAGAGAATCCTCGATCAGCACTCCCAGATCCCTTTGTACTTTGGCTTTACTAATTTTCTCACCATTTAGAAAGTGGTCTATGCTTTTATTCTTTTTACCAAAGTGCAAGACCTCGCATTTGCTCATGTTGAATTCCATCAGCCATTTCCTGGACGACTCTCCCAAACTGTCTAGATCCTTCTGCAGCCTCCCCAGTTCCTCAGTACTACCTGCGTGTCCACCTAACTTCGTATCATTGGCAAACGTCGCTAGAATGCCCCCAGTCCCTTCATCCAGATCATTAATATATAATGTGAACAGCTGCGGCCCCAACACTGAATCCTGCGGGACACCGCTTGTCACCAGCTGCCATTTCGAAAAAGAACCTTTTATCCCAACTCTCTGCCTTCTGTCAAACAGCCAATCCTTAATCCATACCAGTAGCTCACCTCGAACACCATGGGCCCTCACCTTGCTCAGCAGCCTCCCATGTGGCACCTTATCAAAGGCCTTTTGGAAGTCTAGATAGACCACATCCTCTGGGTTTCCCTGGTCTAACCGACTTGTCACCTCTTCAAAGAATTCCAACAGGTTTGCAGACATGACCTCCCCTTACTAAATCCATGTTGACTTGTTCTAATTAGACTCTGCTCTTCCAAGAATTTAGAAACCTCATCCTTAATGATGGATTCTAGAATTTTACCAACAATGGAGGTTAGGCTAATTGGCCTATAGTTTTCCATCTTTTGCCTTGATCCTTTCTTGAACAAGGGGGTTACAACAGCGATCTTCCAATCATCTGGGACTTTCCCTGACTCCAGTGACTTTTGAAAGATCTCAACCAATGCCTCTGCTATTTCCTCAGCCACCTCTCTCAGAACTCTAGGGTGTATCCCATCAGGGCTAGGAAATTTATCAATTTTAAGATCTTTTAGCTTTTCTAACACTTTCTCTTTTGTAATGGCAACTATACACAATTCAGCCCTCTGACTCCCTTCAATTGTTGGGATATTACTATTCTTATCTAGTTTCTCTTATTGGAAAGTAAAGTAAAGTGGAAATAGGATTGTTTCAGACAGTTATATCCTCCAATGATTGATTAGCCTGGTGATACTCATGATTTCAACTTACAAAGAAGTTTTTGAGGGTTGCTGGTGTCATTTTAACTATAGTCCAGAAGAAAAGATATAACAAAGTAGAAGCCTCTTTATGTATTCTTGGTGGAGTGGCCAGACATCCATTACTTTTTTGAAATACCTGAACCCTAGCTTGGTTGATGCCTCCAGTTCTCTGATGCCTACTGTCAATTTCACAATGTTTAGTAATACAAAATTAAGAGGCTTCCATTACTTGCAGTTTCAGCTACAAACTGTAATACATCAGAATGACAGACATGGAAGTGTCATAATCTGGTATGAGGGGCATGAAGGGTCATGGGGGTCATTTTGGGAGATGTATATTTGTAGTATGACAGGGTTCATTCTAGATGTGTGATGTGTTGTACACAGTATAAACCAGAGCAGAGGTGGTGTAATGTTACATAATCTTGCACTCTGTTCTGTATCGTGGAAAGACAAAGCCATAGTTATCCTCGCTAAACTCTGTAAATACTTTGTAGAGATCAAAAAATATTATTACCCTCGCATAAGGACATGATGGTTGAGAAGGGACAGAAATGTTGCAGAGAAAATGTGTGAGGTGTGGGGGATAAGGCCTGGAGGGTCTTTCTCTTTTTATTCCAACTGAGATGAGGTCCCACTGCACAGAGATGGGTCTTTTAAACAGTCCACCTCTGAACCTGGCAGCCCCTGCGGCTGACTTGGAACTTTCTCTGGAGTTGGGTGGCCCAGCTACATTAGCACCTGGCCACACTGCAGCAGTGAAGATTCTGGTCTTTGGGCACTTTTGCCAAAGGAATTTTCCCAACTGCTGATCCTTGCCTTGAGGATGAAAGTCCAACCCATTATCTTTCACCTTTCATAAACTTAAGCTCTTCTGAAGTTCTGTCATCTCCATGCTAAGTTTCATTATTAATCACTCCTGAGATATGGGTATTTCTGGCTAGGCCAGCATTTACTGCCCATCCGAATTCATTTTCAATCACTACCATTGTGTTTTGTAACCTGCATTGGCTTGCAGTTGCCCAATGTCTCCATTATTAAATTCTCTTGTTTTTAAATCGTCACTCACTCTCATTTTTTAAAAACTTTTCCAACCACATAATTTGGCATTATTCCAATTTTGGTCACCAATCCATCTCCCATTTGCTTCCCATACAATTGTCTTCAGCTGACTAAGTTCCAAGTTCTGAAATTCCCTTCTTAAACTTCTATCTTTCCATCTCCTCCTCCTTTAAAGCTCTCCTTAAATCCTACCATTTTGGGCACCTGAACTGTTGTTCAAATGTTCTTTCTTTAACATATTGCTAAATTCTGTCATCAAATTGCTATGAAGTGTCTGATAATGTTTTAATACGGTAAAGGCCCTATATAACTGCAATCTGTTATTTTAGGGTCAGTTGACTTTACACAGAGATAGAGAAGGAATCTAAAGAGTCAGCAAAGTGGTTCTTAAAGTAAATTGTAAGAACATGGCTCTGCATTTTGTTTCCACTAGTTTATTAAATTTTTTTTAATAGTGAATGTAATTCACAAATAGATATACCTGGTAAATTAAATCTAATTTTGCTAAAATAAACTTAATTAGGATTCACAATTCACTCTTAGCATACGTTATGTTGAAGATCTGGAATATTGAGCAAATCATGAAGAGTTCTAATTAATCATCTGAAAGTGAATGTATTAGGTTCATTTTGTTGATCAGACATGTCTGTTTAATGGGCATAAAGTGAGTGGAACCAATCAAAGAAATGGACAAAGATCCATGACACCATTTAGAGTCCTATCTAATTAACCAGTTGCATTTTGTGCTGCTGCCAGAAGCATCTACCAACTTGAATTTAATTATATTGAAATTAGGCACATCATGATTACATCTTTTCGATGTCTATTCAATTTCTCAGGATATTCTTTTAAATATAGCAATTAACTGTTTAGTGTCTATATTAATAGGTGTTGTGAGCTATTTGTATGTACTGTTTATGAAAATTACTGGAAGTGCAACAAATCATTATTTACTGCTTCTGAACTTTTAACCTTGCTTTTTGTTTTGCTTCTTTCCTATTCCACTTGGTTAGCTCAAGTATCTGATAGTGTCTTTTCTTCTGTATATTCATGATAATGAGATATGGGGCTGAATTTTCAGTCAAGGTCCACAAGTTCAGGTGTGGACAGACTCTCAATTTGGTGCCACTGATCATCACATGGTTCTCTAACATGTACTGACCCAAGCTATTTTCAGGCCAGTCAGATTAGACAATTGCTGGCAAATGGCAGTGTAATTGTTACTATAATTCAGGGGCCAATTACAGCCCATGCCTGGGATTTCTAGGAAGCTGTGGTGGACTTAGGGCAGCCTTGTGGACTAAGGACAGGAAGATACTGGGAAGGCCATAGTCCTTCACAATGCCTCACACAGTTAAGCTGCTGCTGTAACGTTGAACCTTCTGTTGAAGGTTGCTCACCTAGGATCGTGGCCAAGCAGCTGTGGCTATTTTAAAAATGAAGCAACTTAGTTGACCTCCTTTCGCGCTGTCAATCCTGAACTCAGCTGGTGGGGCTGCCAATATGTATACTTTAGGGTCATTGTTCTGTTGAGCCCGTAATTGACCTACCATTTCAAAATAACAGCAAATGTGTCTATTATAACCCTTGCAGGGGTGGGACATGGAACTAGCTCCCATGTTAGTACCTAACCTTGAATGCAAATGTAGTCCATTTGATAAGAATCCCCCATACATTCTTAAACAAAGGGGGACAGGAGTTTTGGAATGATGCCAAACTTTTCATATTACAATAAAACCAGATCTTGCCCACTGCTAACACCTCCCTATCCTTATTTACAGGCAGAGGCATGCCTATAACTGACAATACAGAATGTACTACATAGAGGACATGACCATGTTTAGAAGTAATTCATTTGCAACAAGAGCACTTACAGCTAATATATGTTTTAAGATTAGTATTTGGATGTCTTTTGATGCAATAGATAATGTCCCTGCCTCTGAACCAGAGGTTGAGTTGAAGCGCCACTCCAAGTCTTGGGAAGGTATGTTATAATTTCATCAAAACAATTTGAATGTCAGGTTGGAAATCCTTCTATATACTGTAGTGGCAGGCAGCAAAAGCAAGAGAGATTCCTGGTCAGCCATACAATGGAAAGAAAATTGAAAACTCTACTATCACTTGACATTTATAACTCTGGAGTACAAGCATACATGTAGATATTGCCAGCGCAAATTAGACTGTTTGTGATGTGTTTGCTGAATTAGATTAGTATCAACAGCATGGTGTTTTTCCTAGTTCTAGCTGCCATGGACTCAGGATCTGCCTCTTTTCCCAACTCATAATGGAAATTGTGGTGCTATGTCACACCTGCAATCTGGCAGACAACTGATGAAAGAGAACTGGTTCTCCAGTTACAGTAATAGTCAGCTTAACGTCTCTTTCTTCGATTTATTCCAATCATGCTCTGATTTAATCCAATGGAGTCACAATAAAGCCAATAACTTTTACCACCAACTTTGCTGCTTAAAAGAGTATAGAATATTTTCCTACCCAGTACTGTAGACCAGGTTCTCAATTTCAGTGCAATAACCACTTTTACTGAGCCAAACTGATGTTGCAAACATCCATTCAAATGTTCACAGAACCACATTAAGGTGCAGAAGGAAGCCATTCAGCTCATCGTACCTACACAAATAATCACTGAATGTTCTTCTGATTACCTCATTTGAATCTATCCTCCACCACACTTGCAGGCAATGTACTCCAACAGCTGGCTAAGTGTAAATGCTTTTCCTTATTTCATGTTTTCTTTTTTACAGATTACTTTAAATCTATGTCCTTTCACAAGTGGGAGCAGTTTCTTCCCATTTACTCCATACAGATTATGAAAACATCTATCAGCTCTACACTTGGTCTTCTTCTCTCCAGGGAGAACAGTGCCAACTTCTTAAGTCTATCCTCATAACTGAACTTCATCATCCCAGAAGATATTTCACACTCTTCAATACATTCACATCCTAAGTAACTTGTGTAATGGAATTTTTTTTCTTTTTCACCTTTAAATTTACTCAGCACCACACTTGGACAACCATTGTCACATGAGATTTCTCACCTTATCAACAGCAAGTAGAGTCATACAGTTATAAAGCATGGAAACAGAGCCTTCGATGATATTCGTCCACAATGACAAATACTGTAAACTGATTTAGTTCTATTTGCCAGCATTTTGCCATTTCCCTCTAATCCTTCCTGTCAAATACCCATCCAGGTGCCTTTTAAATGTTGTACTTGTACCAGCCTCCACCACTTCCTTTGGTAAGTTCATTCCACACATACACCACTCTGCATGAAAAGGTTGCTCCTCAGGTCCCATTTAAACTTTTCCCCTCTCACCTTAAACCTATGCTGTCTAGTTTTGGACTCTATCCTGGAAAAAAGGCTTTGGCTATTCATCTCATCCATGGTCCTTGTGATTTTATAAACCTCTATAAGATTGCCCTGCAGCCTCCAATGCTCCAGGGAAAAAAGCTTCAGCCTCTCCTTTAGCTCAAATGCTCCAACCCTGGCAATATCCTTGTTAACCTCTTCTGATCTCTTTCGAGTTTAACTACATCTGCTTATAGCAGGGAAACCAGAATTGAATGCAGTATTCTGAAAGAGGCCTCATCAATGTCCTGTAAAGCTGCAACATGATGTCCCAACTCCTATACTGAATGCTCTGACCAATAAAGGCAAGCATACCAAACACGTTCTTCACTATTATGAAGATGTGGGTGTATCTTTAAGAGAGTTAAAGGCTAGCAAACTACCTAACAGCACCAAATGTTCTAAATAAGATACAGTGTAACATGTGGTTCAGCTACTGGGCTAGCTAGGGTAGTTGGTTGCCTGGAGACAAAAACAGATTCAAATTAAGCCAATCAGTTTAAATTATACCCCCAAAAACCCAAATTCCAATCAATTTTGAATTCAGAATATTGACAATCTTAAAAGCCAGTGACA